>NC_071476.1:19882207-20192329 GCF_028500815.1 Rissa tridactyla
CTGGTTCTTTCAAGACCTGACTCTAGTCCAGGCGTCTTTCTCACAAAAACTTTCTCCCAATTTGTAATACCTGAGTTTTGAAAAGATGGATTTTGTTCTGGTCTACTGGCATGCGCAGCTTGGGCTCGTGGGCATTGAGCTGTCTATTATGTCGTTTCATTGAATTTCTTTGGGAATTTAAATTTAATTCCTCCAAAACAAATAAAAGGCGCATTATCTGGAGTTCTTTTTTTTCAGCGGAAGCCGGAGCAGGAGGTACTGAGCCCAGTGATGCACAGAGGCGCCTGAGGCCATATTGGCCCCAGCATTTCCCAACCTGCCGTCTGCCCAGCTCAGCACCAACAGGGAGCAGTCAAGGCGTATCATGGGGTACAGACCGCACTGGTGGTTAATTATTCAAGACAACCACCAAAAAAATTCTCTAACCCGACCTTTTGCTTCCATCAGCCTCTTTGGTGTTCATGCCTCGCCATGAGCATCCCAAATATTTGTCCTGAACACAATGTCTTGCTGCTATGTTCACACCACCAAGTACCTGCTCTCATGGAATCACAGAATGGTTTGGGTTGGAAGGAAGCTTAAAGCCCACCCAGTGCCACCCCCTGCCCTGGGCAGGGACACCTCCCACCATCCCAGGTTGCTCCAAGCCCCGTCCAACCTGGCCTTGAACCCCTCCAGAGATGGGGCAGCCACAGATTCTCTGGGCAACCTGTTCCAACCTGTTACTCTCCTCCTGGACAAGTAAAGCTGAGATCCTCTGATTTGGTCAGTAAGAAACAATATAAGCTTTTTTCTCCAAGCCTGGCACTCTCTTTAAGTTTAAGAAAGAGCACGAGCACCTATTGATTTAGGTTTTGGTGTGTCTGCTCTTGCTCTCTCCCTGAATGCACTAAAATATCTTCCATGGCTGATCATCCACGCAACCAGAAGCAGGTACTCTGTAATTAACACATCTCTATAAGCATTCACAGCTTTTAACTACGTCCAAAACAGTATCAAATGCCACTTTTCATTCAGAATTTGAAGGAGATTTTATATTGTTCTTTACATCCTTCCTAAGATGGGAATCCAGAGCTCTTTCTCCCAACTGGAGAAATATCTCATGCCGTGACAACAAGATGAGAAGCTCTAAGTCTGTAGTTATTCAGGTAACTTTCTTCTTTCTCCTTCTTTCAGAGTCTTATTTTATTTTTCAGCCAAGTCCATTCTCTGTGTATCTGTGCCTGTGAACAAAAGGATGTTATTCTTTGAGATTTGTTTGAAATGCTCTTCCATGGTCATTTATGAAAGCGTAAAAATAGATTCAGTCCTGAAGCATGAGACGCGTCACCAAAAGCCATATATATAAGAATAGATATTTGTGTGTGTTTGTGTGTGTGTAGTCTTTTAAGGACTACATTCCCTTTTTTGGCTATGCACATGGGGTTTATTCCTGCAAAGGGCGAAGTTTTTTCCAGTCTCACACAAATCACCAGGACCGAGGGAAAGGCAGTTCTGCCGTAACTCTGCCTGTAATTAATAAATCATCTAAAGAGCAGAGAGTAACAGGTCCACTTTGAGGTCCAACAGGAGACTTCCAAGTATAGAAGTCCTTAAAAAATTTAAAAAAAAGGTCCGTTTTGGTGTCCACTATCAGCTCCTATATTTCTGTTGCTAGAATCTATGAGGAAGCTGAAGTTTTTTGTAAATATGAGCCCTCCTGCTGGTTTAGCAGGTAAGATGTGGGAGCCGGGTACAGCTCCAGTCTCACTGAGCTCAGGGGTGGACACATCCCCTTTCGCGAGCACGGGGAAGGATGGGTTACATGGTGTTGCCACGGCTTTTTCCATGCTCTGTCAGAGCAGCCAGGCCAGGGAAAGCAGCATTTCAAATACTGATTTTCTGGCTGTTTTTTAAGCCCCAGGTTGCAATAAGTAATTAGCTCTCTCTCTGTCGCACTCCTCAATCAAGCAAGTAAATGCTGGCTGCTTCCATCCAGTTTTATTAAGTAAAATTCAATCAGAGGATGATTTCCCACAAACCCAGCGTTGTTGTTATATGGATGGACGTCCACCTTGGTGGCCTGTGCAACCTTTTCAACTGCCCTAGTCTTTTCCTGACATCTCATGCCTGCCTCCCTGCCTGCCAATATCTGGATGACAAATATCTTTCCTGCCCTACACCTAGGCTTGTTCAGAAGTGTACATTTCATTACCTAAGACACTGGGGTTACTTCTCCCCAATGTTATTTTCCCGGAGCTGGTGGCTCCTGTTTTCAGCTGTGCTTGTCACCGTCTGCCCCCCGACTTCTCCCACTTCTGCTGGGACGTGACTGGCACAGCTGCCCCAGCTCCTTCCAGACTGGGATGTGCTTGGGAAGGTGGTAGGCACCCTTCTTCACCCTCACTGCTGTCCCAAGGCACGTGGTGACCTGCTGAACGTCTCACCAAGAAGCCTCTGGGCTGCTTATTTCCCACCGAACAAAGAATGCAAATGCCGTCCCTTAGTCTCTGAGGGAAGCACATTTTTCAGCGACACTTTCAAGAGGACAGCCTGTCCTTCCTCTAAAGCTATCATAGCGTAACACCCCAATCTGCAGACAAACATTATGCAAATGTCTCTTTTACGGCCATAGTCAGAAATGTGTCTTTTCTTGTGCTTCATTAGGACACTGGCATAAAACATCATTGAAGCCTCTGAGAGTTGCATCTTTTCCATCAGAGAGACAAGATTGTTTCCCAGTTTATGGCTGTTTTCATTTCTGTAGTTTTTAGAAGCCTGGTCTTGCTCCTTGCTGCTCAGAAGACCCCACTGGTGGCCCAGATCTCCACATCCAAGGATTTTCCAGGCTGCTCTGTCTCCTTCCCAACTGTTCATGAGCCATCCACACCTCCAGTGAAGCTGCATCTGGAAGAGAAGAAAGGAAAAATAATTGCAAAGACTGAATGGAGTCAACCCCAGGTTGGTCCTGGGTATCACACCACCTTCAGGCCCTTACTTTTATGCCCATGGTGGTCCCAGCTCACTTCTCCTTGGCTGGTCTGGGCTGTGCTCGCAGCTTGCTCCAGGAGTCAAAGTTGCAGGGATGAGAATGATGTTCCCAACATCTGTTGGTCTGCTCAGGAGACACCACAACCCCTGGGAAAGTGTTCATCTATTTCAAACAATAAATGCACATAGTGCACTCCATGTAGCAATAAAAAATGTAAAGTTTTCTTAGAAATGAAGCTGCCCTGCCAAAAGTCCTTGAATTTTGGTCTAACGACCCTTGTATCCTGCTGTGTATTGCTATTTTCCATAGGCACTCCCAGGATGTGGATTTTTATGTGGCTTTCCCAGTTGTTCATTGCTTAGGGACATGCTGTTGTATGGTGTTTCTGCACATGTCCTGTGGCCACTGCCATTTTCCGTGTGGATTTCCCAGAGCTCTGCTCCAGCCCTGCCTACCGTTGAGCTATTCCTCCCAGTCTGCCCAGTCTAGACCAGTCACAGCTGTATGTGCTGCGTCCCCATACTGCTCCGCTCTTTACTGTGCTGATCTCATAGCTCCAGCTCATGAGAACTCTTCCATGAACCTTCGTCCAAGTGATTTGCACCCCCAACCCACCACTGAGCAGAAGGGTGAGGACTTTCTGGCATGGAGGGTCTCACTCAAAAGCAGTATGGCACCTCTCATCCTATTTTACTCTCTTTGTGAGTAATTCCCTCCTATTCCAGTACAGGGAAGAAGAATAGCAGCAACAGTAAATTGACTTTTCAGTGGTTTGTAAGGAGAACTTGCCAATTCCTCTTCCCGTGCCTGAAAACCTCTAAACCTCTTCTCTCTACTCACTGTGTGGATCTTCTCATACGTTAACTGACCCAAACACCTAGGCTGCCCCTAACGGCATCCCTGAGCTGCTCAGACCAAAGGACCATGCTTGGGCAGGGGAGCCTCGCGGCGCACTCCCAGGATGACAGGAACGAGCATCGCAGAGCAGATCCCACCATGGGTTGAGTTGCATGTTCCAGATAATGCTTCTCCATCTCCTGATGTGAAGTACCTGTAATGCCATTTCCTTGAAAAAGCAGAGGAAATATATAAGTAAATAGAGTGCCTATATAGTCATCCATAAATAAATATAGTGCTTACTTGGAAGAAAGCACTGGAGGAATACTAAAAGTGAGTTGTTTGGTTTGATGAAGTACAGTGCGTACCTGACTTCATTACTCCATCAGAATATATAGCGCTGGAAGGCATTTTGATAATTATTTGTGTCATTTATTTATTTATTTATTTATTCTCACTTTAAACAAGACTAGGTGTGCTACGTGTTTTCTAGAGAAATACTCACAATACGGTATTTGTGTGGGAAGCTGCGGCAGTTTTCTAATTGTTTGTGAAATGAAAGTAGTCAGAGGAACCTGGGATTTTTTTTTTAATCCTGAAAATGAACATTGGTAATCGCTGTTCTACTGAGAAGCATCTTAACACATTCCTGCAAACTCTGCTGAAAACAAACGCAGGAAAATTCACCCTCGAAAATATTTTGCAAAAAATAATGAATGAACTTGAACACGCTAAATCAATTTTTTTTTGCATCCTTGGCAGCAAGCGCCTTACTCACATTTCTATTAAGCTCTGGAAAGGCTGTTTTGTGTCAAGAAAGAAAAAGTCAGCCCCTTGGATTTTCTTTAACAGATGCTAGCCTTCGGATGAAAAGCCCAGATAGTAGCAAGCCCTCGCTAAACTAGTGGTTTTCAAAGGGCTCCTTCTGTACAAATTTGGTAATTAAATATTTGGGAAAAAACCCAACCCGAAACCCTAAAAACAGATGTAGGCCAAAAATCTAGTTGAAAATGGGTGATCTTAGCAGCTCATGGGTTTTTAACAGCCAGCTTGCCCCGGAGGTGACCGAGCCATGGCCCTGCAGTGATTTCTCTGTGGACCATGCGAGCCCAGCACATGGGGAGCACTTCCCCACGGCTCCGGCTTGCAAAGCCGTTTCCAACGTGGAGTGTAGCAGAGGCTGTCGGATGGCTATGGAAATTAGCAGTATTGGCTCAGGCTTCCTTGCCCACAGATCCTGGATCAGCAGAGGATATCTGTACAGGGAATTAGGGCTAATACAGCTTCTGAATCAAAGCCACATGTCGGCAGCAGGATTGCATTTCCCAGGTGTCAAGAGAGGTGAGGGGGCAGTGTGGGATGCAGCTGGAGCTGCCATGCATGTCTGCGCCTTTTATGCATGTCTGCGCCTTTTATGCATGTCTGCGCCTGAGAAAACTCATTGTTTTCTTTTATATTTTGGCTAGTGGAAGCCATGTTTTTGAGGCAGGATAGAGCAGGGGTGATGCATCGGCCAGCAGCGCCAGGCTCTGTGTGAGTGAGCGTGCTGGGGAAGCACCAAAAGCTTTTGATGCTCAGGTTCGTCATGGGTAACACATCCATGGTGGGACACAGGAACCTGGTGAGGCCGTAGAATCATAGAATTGTCCAGCCTAGAAGGGACCTTTCAGATCATCGAGTCCGACCATCAACCTAACATTGACCAGAAACATCACTAACACGTATCTCTAAGCACTCTGTCTACCCGTCTTTTAAAAACCTCCAGGGATGGTGCCTCAACCACTTCCCTGGGCAGCCTGTTCCAAGTGCAAAGCTCCCAAAGCACACAGGATGCTGCAGATGGGTCCCCCCAGGAGCCGCGGGTGCGCTCACCACAGCAGTCGGCCTCAGAACATCATTCATGGCTGGGGTACCCCTGCTGGGGTACCAGCACCCCCAGACTCAGTGCCGTCAGCCATCAGTAGGGCCATCAGCTCCTACGTGCATCCAGGCTGGTGCACTGCAGGGCGGCAGGGTCCACGCCAGCGTGGTGGCAGTGGGTCTGGCTCCTCCGGCTGCGCTGCTGTGGGGCTCGAGGGCACACTGGTATTGCCTGTCAGGGAGATTGGTGGGATCGGAGCTGCCAAACTTCCCCAGTCATTTACAAAGCGCTGTTTGCCCACCCCGGCTCGGCGGTGACGAATGGAGTTATTATATCTGCACAATCTTATCCTGCCCCCCAGCAAAACTCAGTGGTGAATTGAATGTTGCTGGGGAAGGCTAGTGGAGCGTACGGCGCGGTGATCACATTTGTCTTGCAAGGAGAGGAAGAATGGAGGGCTGCAATAAGCAGCATTAAATAGCCAAGCCAGCTGGATTACAGCTCGGCAGCTCCCTGCCTGCTGCGGTCTTCCGGCGCATTTCCATTGCCTTCCCATCGGCTTGGGCATCCCGGAGACTGGGAGCGGTCCCTGGGGCTCTCCCCTCACCTTCTCTCACACCCCTCGTGCATCGCAGGTGGGAAAATCGGCCTGGGTGCTCCCGGTCTGCAGCAGAGTCACCCCGTCTCGCAGGAAGGACTCTCTCCTGGTTGGGTTGACCAGCGGACACTGTGCACAGGCTTTTCTCTGGCCACCCCACCACCTTCCTGCTTTGGGAGCATTGTCTCCACAGGAAAGACAAGGTGTACGGGCACCTAGTAGAAATGACCTTTCCTGCATGCATAACGTAGCACTCGGTCACATGCTGACCAGATGGGGCTAATTAGTGAGTATTAATTAGTTAATACTACTAAAGCACTTGGAACCTATGAATCATCACTTGCTGAACCATTACACCCACTATTCCCTCTGCAACTGTACTCTGGACAGACATTTCTGGGGCAGAGGAGTCACCTCCAGTTAGCACGAGGGTACAAGACTGAAGAAGGGCTTTCAGAAACTGGTCTGGGCCCCCAAAATATAGTTCCATGAGCTCCCGTGTGCCTCCAGCTTCTGTGTGGATGGTCCACGCCGTGGTGTGCGTGGCGGTACGGGTGATGCACAGGTCGGGACTGTGGCTGAGTGTGTTTATGGGCAGAGGAATGTTAATTAAAGTCGTGATTACTTTGCCAGTGGAGCAATCAGCCAGAGGCACTGACCCCCCTATAGGTGTGCACACTCGCGTGCACCAGCGCGCAATGCTGTGCACACTGGGAACAGGTCCATGCTGGTGCCAAGATGGTAATGAAGTGTGTGGGACTGTTTTGGGGAGGATGGGTGCTAGAGGACATATTGTAGAGGAAAGTGGACTCTCATGCATGTCCTCTGCGTGCACCCAAGCCTGCAGACACCTCGAGAGAGCAGCGGGGTCGGCTCAGGGGTATGGCTGCTGGCACAGCACCCTCAATCGGGGCATGCACCCATGCGGAGAGTGGTGGCAGGGGCCCATCATGATTTGTGGCTCCCGGGGGCTGCATATGGGGGGGCTGCACCTCCTCCTCCTCCCTGGCGTGACTGTGGGAACCGCCGGCCTCCCCATCCGTCCGCCTGTCCGTCCGTGCGTCCGCGGGGGCGGTGAGCAGCGGCAGCCCGGGTCGCGGGCCGGTGCAATGCTCCGCGGGGCAAAGCTCGGGGCTCCGTCGAGTCCCGGCGGAGGGACAGTGTGGGAAGAACTGCTGGGAAAGTCACAGCCGCTGCGTCCCCCCACCCCTGGAGCCGGCAGCGGAGCAGCAGCTAAAGCACGAACCCCCCGGGAATACTGCAGCGGGCTTTAACTCTCTGCATGCTGCATGATGCTGGGGTTGGCGGTGCAAGGACGTGCCTCTGTGCCTGCCCCTTCCCCTGCAAGGGACACCGCTGCCACCCCTCCTGCCCACGGGAGCATCCTTGCAGCCATACCGCCGGCATCAGCGCGGTCCATGCATTAAAACCTCTGCGCGATGGGCACGGCAAGTCCCGGGGAGGGGTGGGAGAGGCCCTCACTATCGCGTTGAGGGATCAGAGGCTGGAAAATGAACAAGGCAGTTTCTCATCATGTAAAACCACCACAGGCCCCTGTTCCTCTCCCGGCGGTGCAGAGGCGGTGCAGACTGACAGCCCTGCCAAGGCACTGTCACAGATTTCCTATGCAGCATTAGAAGAGCGGGGAGAGATCTCGGAGAATTTGCATTAAAAATGGTCACGTTGGCATTTGCTTCTTGCTGAACATTTCTTCTCTTCAAAGAACCACACATTTTCTCAGGAAAAAGGAGAGTAAGGAGCAGACTGTCCCAGGTATCAGGCTGATGCTTTTGTCCCGAGCAATTTTCATCTTAAGAATAAAGGAACTGCATAAAGGAAAATACTGCTGAGCACACTTGGTTTGCAATTTTCCAGCCTTTAAAGGCTGGTCCCATCACTTTCCTCCCAGTGCGGCTTGTTCTCTGGCCCCTGAGGACACTGTTTCCTTGCCAGATACTAATTTTCAAACCTCAGCTCTTTCAGCCTGTTCCAATAAACATCACAAGAATGTTTCTAAATAGGGAATGTGCTTTTTTTTTTTTTTTGTTCTCCTTAAGCCTTAAGACGGAGGGAAAGATTTTGAGAAAAGTTAAAAAAAGTGTTATCGGGCAACGAGGCAGTGTTTGGCCAAGCGGTGGAGGTTTGGAGAGGTGACGAAGGGTTAAACCTATTGAGGCTGTGTAGGTGACACTGGCTGGGGCTGTAAAGCCAAGGATTGTTGTCTTGGTTGTGGGGGTGAAATCTGAGGGCTACCCACTCGTGTGTGGGCAGGGTGGTGGGTACCGTGCTCCTCTGCACCCGCTTCAGCTGGCTCTTTGCAAGGATGGGCGTGGGATGGGGATGCGTAAGCTCGGCTCCGAAAATGAGTGTCATGCTCAGGTTGTTTCAGGCTGGTATCAGTCAGTCTGAAGTCATGTCTCCTGATGGTCCTTTCCTTCATTCCAACATCCCTGGTAAGCCACAACTGAGCCAAGGCAGTGGCTTTAGACACTGGGAGCAGGCGACCCTCTGCGGCTGCATGAAGGATGCAGGCTGCTTCTGCTAAGCTGCCAGTCTTATTAGTGACTATTTTAATTAAGTGGAAGCTTATAAATGGCTCTGTAAACAAAGAAGCTGCTGGAAAGCTCGCTGTCTCCCAGCTGCACCGTGCTGGGCACCTTTGCGTTTGGTGGGGTGGCCATTGGTGGCGTCACCTGCCATGTCAGTGATGGCCCAGCTTCATCAGCCACATCCCAGCGGCTCAAGGACGTTCCGCCGGCAGACTGGGGAGCAGTGCGGATGCTATGGCAGCTCCGCGGGCGAGAAAGCTGCCAAAAGGATCCACTACACCGTTCAGTGTGCGAACCCAAAATGAAAACAGAAACAAAAAAACCTTGAGCCGAAGATGCTGCAAGAGCGTAGCCCTTTATCTTCTCAACGAGGCAGCTGGGAGGTGCATGAGGAGACTGGGATGTGTGTTGGTTGCAATGTGTAAGTGCCCTGACGTCTGCGAGTCAAAGACGGACAAATGAATTGTGCAAGATTGATGCTTTTCTGGGTGACGCGCTTTAGCCAGGTATAAATTCCCAGCTCATTTCCAGGATGAGGAAATTCGGGTTTTGCTATCTGATCTGATGAGATATCCTGGCTTGAAGTCTGTCCTCTGAATCCCTAGAAATGATGGGAAGGGAGAAGTGCTAATCTGCAGGTAACACCTGCATGGAGGGTTATGATACCCTGCCAAATTTCCTGCAACGCCGTGTGTAGCACAGCGAATGATTTAATGTGCTCGCATACCTAATGGACACGCAGGTACCCATAGGCTGTCTTAATAAAATAATATGAATTTAATGCAAAAAAAGAAAAGAGATGTGGACATTTTGATCATTAATACATCTGTCCATTCCAGCAGATTCCAGCGCCTGGAAAATGTTTCTGCTCCTAACTTCCCCATCACAATATTGAACCTCATTTAACATGGGGTTTTCTTTTTTTTTTGTTATTTTTTTCTGGCCATCCTCTATTTGCAGTTTTAGTCAGCCAGCGCTTGCCACGCGTAGAGGCATCCCTTAAACTCCCTTTCCTGGATGTAATTTCTTAGAATTTTTGTGAAATCCATCTGAGTGGATCCCAGCTCATACAAATCCAATGACACTATTATAATCACGCTTAAACGCTGCAGCAGCCCGCTACCATTTAAGCTAATAGCTCCCAGCAGGCAAAGGTTGTTATCCTTTATGGACCAGCCCTCTGGGGAGCCGCGTGGAACAGCTTGTAACAACGGGTTATGCATTTGGAAGTTGCCAAACTTTACTTACTGCCTCGCAGGGCCCTGGGATTTGGTGATTTTAATTTCAATTTTTTTTTTAAATCTTTTTTTTTTTTTTTTTCTTCTCTAGTTGCACGGCAAAGGTTTCTGAGCCTCAGCGTGCTTGTGTAATGCGGACCTTTTACTTAGTAATTGCTTTCTAAAATTCCCTGGATTATTGGTAGCCACCTGTGTGTGCATCTGGAAGTGCGTGTGCTGGGGGGAAAAAAAAAAAAAAAGAGATCTTTGATTTTTTTTTTCTATCAGGCAACAAGCAGAGGAGTGAACCTGAGGGACCTCCAGCCCCCGCCATGAGTCTGATAAATCCTGGCAAGTCCTGGGGATGAGCACGTGGACCTCCAGGCGGGGAGGTCTGAGGCAAAAACATTGGGAAATGCCAAAGGTTTGCTAACACGTTTGCAAATGGAGATGCTTTTGTTTAAAAGAGTTGATATTTATTAGACGTGCCAGTAGAATAAAAACAAGCACAGATGGAGAATAAATCTTCCTGAACAGCTAGTGCAGTACTCCTTGATCATTCAATAAACATCATATTTTAGCACCTTTAGTCCTTCCCAGGCAGCTCCGTACCTGTTACAAGAGGGGCTCACTGCAGATAAGATTAGTTGCCAGCTCCTGTTCAGCCACTGCCTTTTCCATTTGCTTTTAATTTTTTCAGGCTGCCTTCTCTGACACTGAGATTTTTCCACATCGGTCTCTGCTAAAAGGGCAAGCTTGTAACTAGCGGAGGTACTTTGAATGAAATGAAAATATTTCTTTCTATCATCAGAAGCCTTGTCCATGAATACCTTGGAGGCTGTCAGAAGCAGATATTTCAGGTTTCATTTATCGCATACAAAAGCTGTTTGGTGCAGCGAATGGTGCAGGTTTAAAGCCAACAGATTCAAACGCGGGTGGTGTGTTGGTTGCTCATTTGTGAAGCCCTGAGCATATCTGGGCAAGTCACTTGAACGGCTTGGGTGGAGGTATCTTACCACCTTGCCTTATACGTCCTGGACACCCAGAGGCTGCACTTTGACTACTTCTGCTTGAAGAAAAGCTCTGGCAGCCACAGCTGGAGGCCCACAGGCTCTGCTGAGGATTTGAAATCTGGCTGTGGCTCAGTATAGGAGCCCAGCTGATGAAGTCTACCTTTACCCCATCTCTTTCCAGAGCTGAGGGTGAAAAGGAAAGAAAATAGGATATTTTAACCCAAATCCTTCCTGTCTACAGACTAATGCAGGACAGAGAAGAAGAAATCTAAGCATTTCACCTCTAAAAACAAATCCTGAAGCCATGAATTTCATTGGTGTTTGGTTTTACTGACGGGAGCATACAAGGAGCCATGCAAAGCCACCAAGCTCCCACAGGAGTCAGGAGAAGCATCAGAAAACCTGTTCCCTTCACTGAACAAACTTGTCCTCTTTCAAACCCCCATCCTGCTCTGCTTTTGTGTGGGAAAGCAAGGACTGGCCATGCCGCAGGTGCTCCTGTCACCTCCCTCGATGCTTAAAGGGTCCCTTTCTTGAGGACCTCAAGGAGCAGAGGGCTCTGGGTTCAGCTTCTCGCAACAGCTAGAGGACTGCTACAGTGATGAGTGCCTGAGATGGACATGTTTGGGTCCACGGCAGTCAAAGGCAGAACCCCTCGCAGTCGACTGGCAGCATTCACCCTTACTCAAGCAGAGATTTGTGTGTTGGAGGAGGGACGCAGCTCCAAGCTCATGCATTCTTCATGAGCGCCGACACTTAAGTGGCCTCCAGACGCAGACTTGGTAAGAAGGAGTTACACTAACCCTTCAGAGAACAAAGGCGGGCGATAACAGTGAAATTTCTGAGCACTGGAAGCAAATTGCTCGCCCCCACCGTGGCTCTGGGCTGCCTCAGCTATTCCAGGAGTAGCTGATCTCCAGCGAGGATGGCTGGTCCCCACGAACTCGTTCCCGTGCTCCCTGCTGAATGGCTGTCACTTAACAAGGATTAGAGCTCTTGAAGTGACTACATAGAAAAACACAGCTTTAAAAAAAATAATAGAACAACACGTAGGTTGCAAATCGATCACCGGCAAGGTGGGGCACATCCCAATTAGGGTGTTTTGCAAAGCTTTAACGCAGCCCCTGTGCGCGTCAAGCCACACCGTGGGCTCTGCTCATAAACATGCGCTGCTTCTGTGAGACGCAGCCTGACCCTCTGCTGGGTGTGGGGATGAATGGCATACACTTAACGAACCATTTCTCAAGATCTCACTTTAGCTTTATTGTTTGGTATGGTCTCTTGTCTTATATGCTGCTCGCTATACAAATCTTCTTCTGGGGACAGAATTATTCATCTCCTTGGCCTAGATAACATTAACGGGACGCAAACTAATGGACTGATTTTTCACAACACTCTCTGAGATGAATGAGCTTCTTAATCCTCATTTTATCAGTGAAGAGTTGAAGCATAGAGCATTTAAGGTCCAAAGATTCCTCTATATATGGTTGTGCAATCTGAGACTCCGAGGACCTGCTTTAGGTGGTGCTTAGTATTCGATGGACGGATTACTTAGCATTAGATGAGCTAATTCCCCCACTTGCAGTAGCAGCTGTGGGATGTGAGATCTTCAGGCGTGCAGCCAGAGCGTCTCAGAAGAGCCCACAGATGGTGCCAGCGGCTTCTCCATGAGCTCTGGACATCACTGCCACCTTCCCCATCAACGGCTAGGAAAGAACCCACCTCTGAGATCAGGAGAGGATGGAAGAGCAGAATACTCCCTAATTATCAATTGCAATTGCTACTGGTTGGTTGTTGTGTCCCTCTGCCCCAGGATCCACGTACATTGAGCTGCTCCAACCCCAGCAATGGATCTCCGTTGCTCAGTGAAGGACATCTAGCTGTGGACCTGTGTTTGTCACAGAAATGGGAAAATGTTCATCATAGGAAGAGGAGGACAGCGCTGGTAGCTTCTTACACCGTGGCATGGATTTTGTTGCACAGCGGTAAGGTGCCTGCTTGGTCCTGAAACGAGGTGGATGTAGATCCAGAAATGTTACCATGTTCCTGGGTGGTGTTTAATGGTCGGTGTGTGAATTTCCCCCAGGGACCAGTGAGGTTTTGGTGTGTGATGGGGTTATAGACCACCTCTCACAACAGCTGGCTGTCCACTGTGTGCCCTGGCAGATCTTCTTCCAAAAAACCAATGGTGATCTACAGAATGCTGGACCTGGACCTGCTGAACCAGGGCTTCTGTCCCCCATAATTGGCTCTGTTTGCTCCTTTGCTTATCTCGAGATCCCTGGGGCAGTGAAAACTCTCCCAGGGGTCCTTTCCCCCTAAGAGACACTTACCAAGGTACTGCTATTCTTCTGGTCCTAGTGCCTCTTCTACACCTGACCTAACGCATTGGTCACCTGCACCTTGCCATCTGCCTGCCCCCAAGGTTGGCTCTCTTTGCCCCCAAATTTCTACTCCAAGAACCATGGCTCTAAACCTCTACTGGCCTTAGTTTTCTAAGGCCTCAGGCTCCTCTTCTACATGTGCACACATACTTTCTCTTTTTATCCAACCCAGTTCTGGGTTTCAGTCTCCTAAACCACGGGTGAACTTTCCTTTTGCAATGAGCTGCTTCTCCCAACAGCTACAGTCACAGGCGAGTAGTGTGAGAGACTCCAGGAGACGAATTAGACCAGGATAAAATGTTCGTCTCCCCATTGTACACCACAGCTCCCTGAATTAGCCTGGGAGGCAGGGAAGTGTTTTCAAAAGAGCCAACACTTCAGTCCCCTTGCTTCATCTCTTCTCCAAACACTTGGTTTGCCCTCTCCTCTGCGACCAGTCTGTACACACACGGACCTATTTCTTTGTCAGTGCCTTGTCATATCATGCTCTACAAACTAACCGTATTCACTTCTGTGCCCACCTAAACTCTGTTTCTTTGTTTTCACCAAATGCCCTTCATTCTTGGATGCTCTGGAAAGGGAAATAGTGCATAATGCTTACCTATGTAACCCCATGCTTTGCATGTCATCCTTCTTTCCCTTGCTCCTACTGTTTTCCCTTTTGCGAGTAGTCTGCGAGACGACCTCGTGTCTTCTCTGAAGTGTCTTCCAGGATCTTAGAAGGTTTTTTCCTCCCTCCCTGGGAAATTACATCTAATTCAGTGCCCATCCATGCACGCAAAAATTTAAATAATAAATCACATCTCCCTGCCAGCAAACACCCATGCACACAAATGCAAAGCCCCACTTCTTTCTGGCAAAGTGTGGCTCTGTCTCATTTTGAGGCAGCCTTACTATTATTTTTGTGAAATTACTGGGAATTGCGGACCGCGGGTGCTTCCCACCTGACTGCACAACCCCCTCACCCGCCTTCCCTGCTTGTTTTCAGAAGGAAATGATTGCTTTGGGGTACTCAAAATGACAGGGAGGGGGAGAAGGGAAGATCAGAGGAGCCTTTATGGGGTGAGGGCTGAAGGGAAGGCACCGTGAAGAAGTGGGAAGAGAGAACAAAATCTGGGGTACGGGAAGCTTAATGAGTTGGTGTTGCCCCACGTGCACAGAGCCAGTGTGCTAAATTCTCTTCTACAGCAACGTAAAAGGTTTTTATCCTTTAACTAACACAGTGGTGAGAGGTTTATTCAAGTAGAAAATTTTTAATTGCATTCTCTTGTAGTCAAATATTAATGGAAGGACCTTGTACAAATAAAAGTGAATAATGCAACAGCTTAGCTGACAACATTGTTTCACATTCATTGCAGATTGTGAACCTTCATTAAAATGGATTATTTTTGCTTTGGAGATTTAACCAGCAACATGACTTTCCCCTCTCACTGGCCCTGTTATGCCTGAGCCCGCAGAGAGCTCGGTCCAGGGAGGAGCTTGCAAAATTAATTCCAAAATAAGAGGCTGAAACTTCCAGGACGTGAATTCTTCTCATCCCCTCGGCTCGGAGGAGAGCTCAGCATGGAAATCATTAGGCAGCGAGTTTAAGCAGACCCCTACTACAGAGAAGGACTCGGAGGAGATGGGCACGGCAAAGCGCGTGGGAAGCGCAGGGAAGAATAGAGGCGGTGACCTGCTGTAAAGAAAGCTGAGCTCATCCCCAAAACAAAGGGACCAGAGGGTGGCCTTTGCTTTAGGTCAATGGCTCTACCAGTGGGGTGGATCAACTGGTCTACATACGGCACAGAGATACCAGCAAAATGAACTTTGAGGAGAGCGATGGGCTGGAGCTGGCTTCAAGCCACGGTGAGCACAGGGAGGACAGTGATGGGTCAGTGGTGGTTTCACCTCCCCAAACCACCTCAGATCATCTCAGGATCCTGAGCAGGGTCGCATGGGAACATGCTGACGTTCCCCTGCAGATGCGCTGACCAAGATGCTGTTGGCTACCCTCCGCCTTGCTTGTAGATATTTCAAAGCATCCTTAGGGCGGGATCATCAGCCCCGTGCCCTGTTCCCCACAGAGGAACAGGGTCTTCCCCACTTCCATCTCTCCAGGCTGCCTTGCTCCTGATTTCCTGAAGCTTCGGTGCCTCCATGCATGCAATGGCCGTGCTCCCCATGTAGTCTTGTGTCTCATCCCCAAGCCTGGCTCCATGGATGTCACTGCTGAATGAGCCCAGGCAGCTCCAGCAAGGAGACTGAAGCCCATCTGCAGGAGGCGATCCAGGAAATGCAGCAGCTGTTTAAAACCACTTCAGTATTTTGGTCCAAGTGATGGGAGCAGTCTCACGAGCAGAGCACATAGCAGGAGGAGGAGTGCACCTCCCATGCCCCAAAACATCACTTTTCTCCCCAGAAACGCACAGGTCAAGCCACAGGGAGGCAACACAAGTGCTCAGGGCTGGCAAACAATGTCCATGGGGTTAGGATTACAGCGTTTCGCTGTTTGTGGTCACAAATGAGCTCAAACCAATTTTCAGAACAATTTCTCAATCACTATCTCCATATTGCTTGGATGGAAAGTTGAAGCTGTTTCAGAGCGTTCACTGTGAATCTCTCCAGCTGCACGTTTTCATTCTGCCTAACCCAGGATTAATTGGGTTTGTAGTTGCAGCTGTGGGAAAGCTCTGATGTCCTCCACTGCAGTTTTACTCTCAAGTTTCTTCGCAACTCTAATTCCTCGCTTACATTCTGGGCAGCAATTCCTTGTTATTTTTAGTCCTAAAACATTACAAATATAGAGGCAACAAGACACCTACAGAAGTTGTCCCCGTGCAAAATTATGAATGATTCAAAAGTGCTGTCGCAATATCCAGCCTCTCCTTTTCTAAAAAGCTTTGTAATATTAACAGTATGGGGTTGGTTTGCTCCTGAGTGGTGCAAAACACCTGAGAGAAATTAATTGTTGAACCCTGAATTTACCCCCAGTGAATTGGAGAGAAAAGCACTGGGATTGGGGTACGATAAGGAAAACTCATCCTATACTCTGCGCTCTGCTTCCAAAGGCTCCTGCCTCAGTTTCCCCCCAGCCAACGCTCTGGGGCTTGGGAAAGTAGAAACGTTTGCACCAAAGGAGCCCTGCATCTTCTGATGCTCAGCACAGCAGCTTTAAAGGATTGGATCAATTAATTTTGCTGCCGGTGGTTCATAACGGAGGTGTTCAGCTTCCCGTGTGCATCCAAGTCAGTGCGAGGACACTCGCTGTAGCTGTTGCACTGAGGAACCTCTGAAGAGCTGTTTGGTGACTGCGGGATTTATATTTGTACAATGGCCTCGCTGTAGAGTTAGACGAGCTACTGACATGGCAGTACTTATAGTCTATAAAACAGCAATTATGCTTGTTATTAGATCATCCCATTTACAGCCTGAATCCTTTGCCTATGGTGCATGCAAAGCAACCCGGTGACTCTCCGAATGCTGGGCTAATCTGTACTAATCCATTATGTAAATCACCAGGAAAATAACCAGAGACAAATGTTAAATGTCTGAGAAACACCCGGCCCTCCTTAACGAAATTTGACCCACAAAAATTATGGTTTGGTCTGCAGCTTGCTGGGAGGACCGTGCGCGGGAAGAACATCTGCACTTTACAATTTGTTGCAGTTTGAACCCCTGGGGCTCCTCAGTCTTTTTGTGGGGATGCTACCGCCAAATTAGTTGCAGTACATACAGCAAAGTGTGCCTGGACTCTTTGAAACAGGACCCCTGTCCCCAGACAAGGTCATTTTGAAGCAGCTGTGGTCGCCCAGGGGCCACGTTCTATGCATTGAGTCCTTCCAAAATGTGGTCTCTGGGACCAAAACCCTAGAGAAATCTCAGGGAGAATAAGATTCAACTGCTAGTGTTGTAGGTCACGAGAGAGTGCATGTATTTTTCTCATGTAAAGCCACTCATGACACCTCAGAGTAGCAGCACCAAGCGGAGGCAGTGAGGAGAACCTGAAAGGCAAGCAGAGCACGCAGGGGGTGGGAGTGAGACACCCGACTGCAGGAAGAGAGGGGCTGGTGGTCCGTGCTGGAGGGTCGCACCTCACAGAATCACAGAATCACAGACTGGCAGGGGCTGGAAGGGACCTCTGGAGATCATCCAGTCCAACCCCCTGCCAGAGCAGGGGCACCCAGAGCAGGTGGCACAGGAACGCCTCCAGGTGGGTTTGGAATGTCTCCAGAGACGGAGACTCCCCCACCTCTCTGGGCAGCCTGTGCCAGGGCTCTGCCACCCTCACAGCAAAGAAGTTCCTCCTCCTCTGCATCCATCCTGCCCCTGGACACAGCACATCTGGCTCAGGTGTCTCTAAAGGTGACCAGGTGACTCTGAGGGTATCACTAAAGGGGTCTACCCACACTGCCTGGCTACTGCTCCTTGCTGCAGCTCTTAATAGGAGTACAGATATTCCTTAAGGATCCTTTATTACGAATTCCTCATTATTCTTCATCCCAGATTTTACAGACGTTGAAGAGATAACTACTGGAGGACCCTCTCTTCTCTGCCATGAGGTCTGGCTATGATCCACAAAGATATGGAGTGTCCTTTGGTTTTATGAATCCTTCTCCCATTGCAGCAGGGAGAAGCAAAGCCACAAGGGGATGCCAGATAGATTCTCGACTCTGCCTGGATTTCTGCTCCTCGAGAGAGAATCTGGGCTGTGGCAATGAATATTTTAAAATGTGGGGCTTAGGAATCTCAATGGCAACATGTTTTAGCAGCACGCTTCAAAGCAAATACAGATATGGCTGTGTGTCTGTGCTCTTAACTGTCTATCGGCATTTCCAAGCTCTGCTCGCAGAGCTGCTAGACTTTGCATGATCTGCAAGATTTAGATGGGCTCTTCCTCCCCCCTCACCATCTTTTTATTCAAATAAACCTTAGGATAATTACATGCAAAAATCCTGTGCTCCTGCAATGTTGATATTGCACATTTAGAAACCATTGCAGAGGGGATGCATGTAGGCAGAGCCATAAGGACGGTGGCAGCTGGCTGCCAGGCTGGCACGTAGCGATTCGCCGCTAGTCACAGTGGAGCCGCAATGGGTCCAGACGCTTCCCACAGTCTCGCACTTCGCTTGAGCACCAAATTTGCCTCCGTGCTTGAGGTACCCGCCTGTGCTTAGCCCCTCCATGCAGCTCAGAGTGGAGGTGCCTGCGAGGGGCTCAGCGGGGGTTGTTTTAAGCAAACCCGTTTGACTTTGCCCCAGAGCACATGAGAAGTGCTCGGGCAGCCAGCGGCAGGGGCAGGGGCGATGCTCAGGACCAAGCCACCTGTGCTGTGCCACCAGCCCTAAGTGTCTGGGTGGGGTGGTGGGCTCCGAGCCCTGCTGCAGGGCTCGCCAGCCCACCTCTGCTCTCAGGTGGGCTGTCCCCTGGCTTTGATAGCTGGCATTACCCAAATGGAATTGTCTAGAGCCTGATAAAAAAGTCCCTCGCACCTGTCATGTTTGCTTGGAGGCAGACAAACAAGAGGCCATGCCTCCTGAAGGTGTAGCTGAGACCAGGGCATCTCCGACAGCTCCAGACCCACTTGTGAGACCACCTGCATGCATCCCTGGACCACTGCTGGCCGTCAGGAGAGCCTGGACCCCCTGCTCACAGCGGGGACACTGACATTCAGGTTGCTGTGAGCACCCATCACAGGCTGGGAACCAACGGTGATAAGAACGTCTTTGCTAAGCTGCATCAGTGCCCCATGTCCACTCCTCCTCATCCTCATGCCACCATCCCTCTGCAGCCCAGAGTGCTGGTTGCTGAGCGGGGTGCTCTGGGGGTGCGATGTGGAAGGAGACAGATGGGCAAGATCACCTTCATCCCCACTTTCAGCTCCACAAAATGTGGTTTGGGAGAAATACATCCAGGCTGAACTTTGGGGAGGAAGCAGGGGAAGGACGCGATGGGTTGGAGAGAAGAGCCCCGGGGGGTAGGCAGGGGAGCGACTCGCAAAAACACGGAACATTTTCATAGGGAAGAGTGGCTCCGCTATTTACGCCGCTCATCAAAAAAGCAACGGAGACGTGGGAAACCTGCTGTGCCATAGAAGTGGTAATGGGCCAGCCTCCAGTCCCTACCTCCAGATCTCCTGCTGGGCTGAGGCTGCTTCCCTTCTGCACAGCCAAGGGTATGTTGCTGTCATCATATCTGGGTTTGATTTTGCCAGTAAAAGTAACTTTCATGCCAGACGGGGCTCCTGTGATTATTTATTTAATTTTTTATTTCTTTTCGCCTTGGCCAAATTTTCAAATAGTTCTCTTAAAAAAAAAAAAAATAAAAAAGAAGGGAACAAAATGTGAAGATCTCTTAGAAATAATGCTGGAGGCTTTGTAGTTCTGCACAAAACAGGTTTACTTCAAAAAAAAAAAACACAACCCACCAAACAAACAAGAAATTTAGAACTCAGTTTTAAAATCTGTACATGCTTTCTTGCAGAACCCTGAAATTTTGCGCCCAAATAATTTTTTTTTTTTTGAAAAATGAGACCTGTAACTTCTTTTTTTTTTTTTTTTTTCTGGCAAAAAACCCAAAAGATCAAAAGGAAATTGTGACAAATTATCCTCTGAAATTCCTGGAAATAAGCATTTGCCATTTGCTGACTAGTTCTGTATTATCTTCCAGCAGGAAAACAGGCAGATTTTCCTAGGACATCTGCATGGATCTAGCTCCTCATGACTTGCAGCCAATCCAGGTTGTCCTGTCCGTGGGTGATGAAATCCTTAGGAAGCTCCCAAAAATGACATTCAGACCAAGAAAGTTGCTCTGTGCAGCTGCACTGACATCTCCTCAACTCCCTTCCCTTCACTGGGATTTTTTCCTGAGGTACTAGCTTTGCTTTGTTTTCTTTCCTGCGCCTTAACAAAAAGCATGCAAAATTACTTCAGAAAAAAAAAGAAACCAACAACGAAAACACAAACAAATGCTACCTGGAGTGTTTTGATAGCAAAATGAACGCAGGTGTGATTTTTTGGGTATCTTGAAGACTTCCTCTTCCGCAAATAACCCATAGGTAGGGGACGGAGAAAGGAATGAGCAGAAAGTGAGATGGGTTGTGGGGCACATCATTCCCACTGCAATGACTGGAGCTGGTTGGTGCCTGTAGCCTTCTCCTACCCCATTTCCCTCACTCCACTCCCTGTGGAGCAGGAATTTGCATTATTTGCACCATTATTTTGGTGCCCACAGCACCACTGCCAGGTGCAGGCTGGAAACCCAGCGGTGCCATCCTGCTCATCCCTGCCCTTCTCTACACCGAACTCTCAACAGCTGCTCCCAGAAGCTGGATGGCACCTTATAGCGCCTCATTCTGTATTAATCTCTTTGTTTATAGCAAAGCTATACTGACGGAGAAATCACACTGTGAAGCTGCACTTGGAATGCAAGCTCTTGGGCTCATCCCAAGCACAAATTCAGGCTGGGCAGAGAATGGATTGAGAACAGCTCCAAGGAAAAGGACTTGGGGGTGTTGGTGGATGAGAAGCTCCACATGAGCCAGCAACATGCGCTGGCAGCCCAGAAAGCCCCCGCAGCCTGGGCTGCATCCCCAGCAGCGTGGGCAGCAGGGCGAGGGGGGGGATTCTGCCCCTCTGCCCCGCTCCGTGAGACCCCCCTGCAGCGCTGCCTCCAGCTCTGGGGCACCAACAGCAGAAGGACACGGAGCTGTTGGAGTTGGGCCGGAGGAGGCCCCGGAGATGCTGGGAGGGCTGGAGCCCCTCTGCTGTGGGGACAGGCTGAGAGAGCTGGGGGGGTTCAGCCTGGAGAAGAGAAGGCTCCGGGGAGACCTTGCAGCCCCTTCCAGTCCCTAAAGGGGCTCCAGGAAAGCTGGGGAGGGACTCTGGATCAGGGAGGGGAGCCATGGGACGAGGGGGAACGGTTTTAAACTGGAAGAGGGGAGATTGAGATGAGATCTGAGGCAGAAATTGTTTGCTGTGAGGGCGGTGAGCCCCTGGCCCAGGTTGCCCAGAGAAGCTGTGGCTGCCCCATCCCTGGAGGGGTTCAAGGGCAGGTTGGACGGGGCTTGGAGCAACCTGGGCTGGTGGGAGGTGTCCCTGCCCAGGGCAGGGGGCGGGACTGGCTGGGCTTTAAGGTCCCTTCCAACCCAAACCATTCTGTGATGCTATGATTCTATGGTTCTGATTCTATGACACAGTTGTGGGAGGAAGAGGTGGGTCAAACATGGGGGAAACTGAGAAGGGGGCTGTGGGGGCGGATTTGCCAAGCATGGGTTCAGCGTGATAGTCAGCCAGGAGCTCACGCTTGGTGCTCGAGGCTCCTGCTAACAGCGCTGGGTACCTCTGCTCCATGCACAGAGCAAGGTCTGCAGTGGGAGCCCGGGCTGTGGCCATACGCTGTCCCGACGCCTTTAGATAACCCTTCCTGATGCCGAGAAACCGAATGTGGGTTCGGGACTTTGCCCTTTGATCAGTGCTTTAAAAAATGTCTGTGCACACATATATAATTATTATGATCACTTTGCAGCTGTTCTGGGACAAATTTAAGAGTTTCATCCTACCTGCTTGTGACTTTCCTGAAGTCCTGCGGGTGGCTACATGTTTGTTGCTGTTCAATTAGCTATAAGGAGATAAGACAGGTATCACTAACGTTTATCCGGAGTAGAAGAAAACAGCAATTTGCATAAATTAATTAAGAGACTGACCTCCTTCCCCAGTACTCCTCAGAGAGCAAGCAAAAAACCCCCAGTTTATTAAGTCAATACTGAGTTTGACACCTGAATCAAGCTTTACCCAAATCAAACGACAAAATTAATCCACAGCAAAATGCACCATAAGTCCCTTCACTTCAGTCATTTATTTTTTAAGCTATCCCAGCAATTTATTTTTAAACATATCAGTACGTTATGTTCCGTGACATTTCACATCTACAAAAACACCATATGTATTGGCAAGTGATTACTCATTGAAAGTGCCATATCATGGATGCAAGTATATCTGGCAGCCTGGGTTTTCCCCACCTCTTTTGGGTCTATGCCCTTATTGTTTCATGGACGCTTTCTTATCGGGCAAATTGGCCGAGGGTCTGTTTCATCCCATGCTAAAGATGTATTTGAAGTTTCCGTGGACATTGCGAGGCCACACCATCGTTCGGTGAGGGCTGTGGGCACGCTCTGCTAAAATTCAGAGCTGCGCTTTGTTGCTGGAGAAATCACTGGAAGGCAATGCTGTCCCACGTGGCCCCAACATGCAAACAGCAGGTCCTCTCCGACCTGTGCCGTATCCCTGCCGTACTTTCCGTAGTGTGATTACAGCTTCTCGGCCAAGCACGGCTTCGCTGCGTCAATGGCTTTAGCGTGGCTTGAAGACGCTGTTCACTGTAACTTTAGCGCTTATTTCAGAGCCATCCCTCGATGCTCACAACCCACAGGCAGTAACTTTAATAACAGAGCTGCAAACCTCCACCACGAGCTGTCTCATGGCTGAGTTGACAAGAGCAAATTGGTCTGAAATATCCAGGTTGTAGGGAGACAGAAAGCAAGACGCTTTATTACTAGCGGGGGCTGCCTAGCTGCGTGTGGGATTACCGGAGCTGGGCTAAGTTTCTTCTACACCGAGATCTCCTTCCTCTTTGGGAAGCTGCTGTGATCCATTTTTGTCTCTGCAAATCATTTATCCGAGTAAAACCCTAAGGCAAATTATCCCAAAGATAAAGCTGGAAACGGTCGCGGAATTCGCTCCCCCCCCCCCAGACTGGGAATTGTCTGTGCAAGAAATGTCCTCGCGTACTGCACACCTTGGGCACCTTCCCATTGATATCGCTGGCCCAGCTGTTGAAAGGGAATAGCAGAAAGCAGAAGTAAGGCACTGCTTAGCAGATCATCATGAATAATAGACAGTGTGAAAAAATGAATCCAGGTGCTTGAAGACAGAGTATAAACCATAATTAAAACCTACCAGTGCTGCTATGACAGATGGTACAATATGTACCCTGAAAATTGTCCATGAACATTTATTTAATGTCTGAGAACACTAACTGCTAGCAGGCTGTGGTGCTATTACTGGATCACCACTTTATCGGTGACATCCAGGAAGAAATTCTCTGGATTGCCTCATGATTCCCATAAAACCCACGGACCATCATGTAATCTGCTGCAAGGAAGACCAAGTTCATCGCTGGTATACCGACGTGGATGCAAATAGAATACCCAAGGCAACATACTTTGCAAAGATATTAAGAGTTAGCGTGTAAACCTGTCCGGAAAAATCACAATAAAGTGTTTTGTTTTGTTGTAGAAACATGTTCTGGTATTTTGAAGTGGGATTTGCAGTCCTGGAGCGGGACAGCGTGTTCTGCAGCACCGACATGAAAAGGTTGCTTAACCTGTTCCTTGTTCCAGCTTTAAAAAGGCAGCACAAGAATAACTTCTGCACGTCCATCATTCTGCCTTTGTGCAGACTACAGCAGGAACCGAATTCTTCTGCTTTCCCACTAATATTGCTTCTGCTTTCAGAATTCATTTTTTTTTGTGGCATGTATTTCTCTCCCTCTTCCATTTCTGCCACCCTGCTTACACCTTTTATGTTATTTTTCCCAGCTTTGGTGAGTCAGAGCAGCTCTGTGGCTTGTGGGTAGCAATGCCGAGCGTCGGACGGTCCCCGGGGAGCGCCCAGGCTCCGCTTCGACGGCAGACGGAGAAGCCTCTTGCGCGGGGCCAGCTCTGCAGAGCAGTGCTCTGCAAATGTTCCTGCTATTTGTAATCAGCCGTGGTTGTCACACTTTGATATTTGTTCTTTATAAGCACTCCTGCAGAGCTTGCCAACAGGAATGTTTTCTACACAAAGATGCAGCAGCATGTGTTTCAGACATGAATTTTGAACTTATGAGTATTCACACTGGAAACCTGAGGAGTCTGATGTGATTAAGAAGCAGATCCACATCACACGGCTTGTTTGCAGTCAAAACAGTTCCAATTCTGCGTTATGAAAATCATTAAGCCCGAGCGTGGTCGGCCAGCAACTCCTGGCAAGGGCGTGTGTCCCCATACCCAAATTCACACCAAACAGGGCCAGTCGAGCAGGCAGCGCGATGCGTGGAGCAGAAAGTTATTCAGCACAGTGAGGTGAGGTTAATAAAAGCCCAGACCAAGGAGGGGAAGGCTTTAAAGTCTCTGCCTGCAGAAGAGATGATCGCAGCACTGTGGGATGCTGTGCCTGGAGGAAATGCTGGGAAAAGCCCCACGAGGTGGTGATGGCTGCCTGTAATCATGCTTGGGTTTGCAAGTAGGATGGAGATTTCTTGTCATAGCCCACCCTGGCAGCTCTCATCTAAGCTCCCTGACCAGCCCCGGCCCCCAGGGTGACCCTCCTCAGAGCTTTTCTCAGCGTGTCTTGGCTATGCTACAGTAAAGGGACCATTATCTCTGAACATCTGGGCATGGAAGCCCTCAAAGCAGAAAAAAATACACCATGATGTGAATAAACAGTGGAGAGAAAGAGAAGCAATGTTCAGCAGCACAGCACTGGCTGAGCCAACATGGAAAATGACCCCGCTGTGCCAGTACTGTTCAGGTGGGAAAAGAAACGTGGTCCCTCTCCCAGTCACTTTGATCAGCTGGCAACATCTAGGCGTTTTGACTGAGAAAGGTGTCCTTGTGAAGAATACAAAACCCAGCCAATATCTGCAAGAAGGGTCAACCAAGAGGAATAAGGAGCTCCTCCACGCCCGCTGCCCTGTGCCAGGCAGTGCCACAGCCGCACAACCGGCTGGGCTTTGCTCTGCGATTCTTCCAGGGAGCTCTGCCAAGAGGACACATGGTGGTTCTTATCAATACTGCTGAAAACGATCCAGGTGAAATGTTGACCGAGGAGACCACACCAGTACCTTTGTGTCTGTAACTTACAATGGGGAAACTAACCGTGGCAGAACCTTGATGGCAGCTAAAGCTGTTGGAGGTGCCTGGGAAGTCCCTGGTCAGTGAGGCTGGTGTGTCCTCTGCATCCCCTGGCAGACCCAGGCTACAGCCAGGTGGTAGATCCTGTGGATCCACAGTTTTTTGGGACCATGGGCCAGCACCAGGATAGGATCCCCTGGACGGTTCAGCGATGCTAATGCATGTTCCGGTGCCTGGTGTCCAAAATCAGTCTAGGCTGAATTGTCCCAGGTGCTCTTTTCTCTGCCCGTTCCCTGCCTATAGGTGCCTGCAGGGTGTGTGTACTGTCTGCTACTGTGCCGTGCTTGCAGCTCACTGACAACTCTGGCACAGGATGCTTCGGAGACGGAGCGAGGGCGATGGATTGCCAGGGGAAGGGTATCGGTACTCAGCCTCTGTTCCCCCTGCACGGATGCATGGGGACCAGAGCAAGGAATTAATCTGGAGACTCCTATTAGTGAGCAGCAGTTTAGGAAGCTGCACCATTCTCCTTGTCGCAGATCGCAGCTCCCAGCTGAGACACAGCTGCTGTGCAGGTGCTGCTTCTCCGCCCCGTTCCACTGCAAGGCACCAGTGGCAAAGGGTGAAATAAGAGCTCTGTCTCAGCGAGATGCCTGGCTCAGCTTTGCGCTGGCACTTGGCAGCTGTAGGGGTGGTTTTGAGGACCTGCTGCCTCACAGCTGCACATCCTTGGCACTGAGCAGAGGGGTCCTATCTTGGCCACGATGTCTGGCCACCTTTGGCACATGCAGAGCCTGCAGCCACGTGGGAGACATCACCGGGCACGTGGGGCTTGTCACCAAGTCAGCACATGGGGTCCTGGGACCATCTTCATAGTTTTCTGTCTCATTATTCTTACGTTGGCCACAATGAATGATGGGCTCTTTAGACCCTGCCCGTGAGTCCTTACATCCTCTCCAGCCCCAGACCGACCACAGAGGGAGCTCAGGGCATCCCAGACAGGTAAGGGCTGCTGCAGTTGGCGAGCTGGCCGCGCATTGGCCCACGCAAACCAGACATCTCTTCATGCACATCCCCGCTCCGCATCAGTCTGCTGCTCACTCATAAGCTTTAGAAATGCTGAGATGGACACAGAGGACAAATCATGGGCCGTCAAGTCGTTATTTCTCTTCTCTTGACTACTCAACAAATGCTGCCTTCTGTTGTCTACCACCCATGCAAGACCCGTGAAGCTCCAGAGACCTAAGCATCAGCACTCATCTCATCTGCTCAGCTACGGTAGCTACAAGACAGGTTGACTGTCTGCAGAGCTGTAGGGACAGAGTTTTGGAAACAGCATCACAGACTCTCAGCCAGCTTAATTCTGCATTTCAGCTCCTGGAAATACCTATAGGAAGGGAAATGTGTGGGAAAACCTGACAGAGTTGCTGTGTTTGGTTGCTGGCACATACTTCTAATTAATTTCTTCACTGCTCTACCAAAGCAAAGCTCCTGTCCAGGATCAGTGCTGCTTTCTGCTCAAACTGCTCAGACCTGGGATGCATGCCATGCTTTCGCTTGGTCTGAGGACGCCAGCAACACCAGCGCCACTGACCTGGAGCTGCCAGCGGGGATCTGAAGGCATGCCCGGCTCTGCACTGGGAACAGCCAAGCCTGCATGCCGCGTTCTGGGCCAAACGATCCGGGAGCAAGCAGCATAGATGTGAAGGCTGCAGGACGACCTGTCCCCTCGCAGGTGAGAGTGGAGCCAGCTGCGGGCTGATGGTCTGTCTCAGATGCCAGCCCTTGCAGGAGTCATCTGAGGGAGGATCGGACACCACGCATCTTTTGCGCTGATGATCGGTCCAAGAGTAATGGGGTCAGTGCTGCCCCTCATAGCAAATGCACAGGCTGGGTTGTGAGAGCGGGCGTGGGAACAGCTTGCGACAGTCTGTTTTCCCCAGCTCGGAGGTGAAGTGGTAGCTGGCTGTTAGGAAACCCACTTCATTGAAGAACAAACTGATTGCGGAACAGCTTGCTTGACCCAAACCCACAGCGAAACCCACAGCCTCGCCGTGCGTTTGTGGCTTCCCCCCAGCCACCACACTGGGAAAGCAGGGTCAGCCTGGCCTCTTCGCTGTGCAGAGGGAGCTGGCAGAAGACCTTCCCTCCAGTTCAAATGTAGCCCCTGTCATTTGGACTTCTGCACGTCCAGTTATGACAAAGACACCGAGGAAGCCACCCAGACCGGAACAAAGCTGCATGAAGCACATCTCAGCATCATCATGAGCAAAAGCCTCATCCTACTCCAGGAACAGTTGCAGTCGCTGTGTAGGAGGTACCAGTTGCTCAGAAACCACCTCCTCACCACGTAGTCTGCAAATGAGAGTTATTCTGAGATACTTTATCTAATGGTCTTCATCGTACAAGTGACTACTTACTAGAAAAAGTGACTGTACTGGATACAAAGCCTCTTGCTGCCCTGGCTGTTACTTCTTTTCCTGATAGAGGAACTCCACGGCTGGAGCTCTACAATCAAAAACAATTTTTCCTTCTCCATCTTGCTTTTCTTGCTTCTTCAAGTTACTGGAGTGTCTGTGTGTTTTCAATGGCGTTGCCTAGAGAAAAAGGCAACCCATTTTTCCCCATCAGCTTTGCAGTGTATAGGAGCCAGCCCTGGAGTGAGGTATCACCTCAGCTTCCCCCCAGCTGGGACTACGGGAACGTATGGAGAGGGTAAAGCTGAAGTTTTGTTCTCCACATGCTAATGCTTCATTTCGCCTGCTCCTTCACGAAGGCAACAAGGCAAAGCAAATGAGCCTTGATAGCCTTACCCAAATGAGTTATCAACTTGGCAGTTTATACCCCGTTCCCCTTCATGGGTAGCTGCTTTCCTCAGAGGGAAGGATGAGAAGTCTTGATTCGTGCAGGCAGACAACGCTAGATGAAACATCAGATCATGGTGACACAGACAGGACTCTCCTGGCCTTCTCTCCCACAGCCTCCCATAGCCATGTCTTGCTCCATGAGGGAAAACTGCTTGCATGCCATGCCAAGACACCCATTTAGTCATAGCACTGAGGTGGATCTGCCCAGGCATTTTCCCTTCCCTAAAGGGAGGTAAAAGAACATTTAAACTACCAAACCTGGCTTTTGGACATCTGCAATAACTAGCTATTTCAACAGAAAAGATTCAAAATGACTGGCAAGACAGAATAGAAATTAAATAGGGTTGGCATATAACCACCCCCTGCCCACAGATAAGTAGTTGCTTCAGCTAACACTGACCAGTCCCTTCCCCGTGTCTGGTGTTTGCAGACCAGAAACACGACTCTGGTCTGATCCAAACTCTTTCCAGCCATGCATAAGAAGGTCAGGAACCTGTTGGAGCAGGTCCAGAGGAGGGCCTGGAGATGCTGGGAGGCCTGGAGCTCCTCTGCTGTGAGGACAGGATGAGAGAGTTGAGGTTGTTCAGCCTGGAGAAGAGAAGGCTCCGGGGAGACCTTGCAGCCCCTTCCAGTCCCTAAAGGGGCTCCAGGAAAGCTGGGCAGGGACTCTGGATCAGGGAGGGGAGCCATGGGATGAGGGGGAACGGTTTTAAACTGGAAGAGGGGAGATTCAGATGAGATCTGAGGCAGAAATTGTTTGCTGTGAGGGTGGTGAGCCCCTGGCCCAGGTTGCCCAGAGAAGCTGTGGCTGCCCCATCCCTGGAGGGGTTCAAGGGCAGGTTGGACGGGGCTTGGAGCAACCTGGGCTGGTGGGAGGTGTCCCTGCCCAGGGCAGGGGGTGGCACTGGCTGGGCTTTAAGGTCCCTTCCAACCCAAACCATTCTCCGATTCTGTGATTCTATGCTCCCCACTCTCGTGATGTCCTGCCCCAGGCCATATCCCACAAACACCTTTTCCTGAGCAGACCTGCTCCCTCCCCAGGGACAGGCGTGTTCTCCCCTCCACCCTGCACACTCGGCTGATGAGCTGTCTCGAGGCACATGGCATGGGCTGCGCAGGCAGACCCTGCCTGGTAGCCACGGCTTAAGGGCTCGAGTGGGCTGCTGCTGGTGCAGAGCCTCCAGCGTGCATCCTACACAGGCTGGTCCCGTTCAGATAGGATTGGAGCTGAAGGGATGCACTGGAAGCATTGCAGAAAGATTAAGCAGCTAAATCTAGTTAGCTGGTTACACACTGAGGGCTGGCAATACTGTAACTCTGCCAGGATCACGGCAGATTTAGGGTAATGAAAGAAAGGGGGTCTGAGCAGCATATTGCTTCTCAGCGTGCATTTTGTAAGGGCTGCTCTTGTCCTCCTTATGATGGGGAAAAGGGGGAGTCTCTCCTGCCACAAATTGAGGTCTCTCCCCAGCAAACTCTTTGTGGGTCTATAGATACCCACACCTCAGACACACCAGCTTTGCAGTCTCAGCCAAGGACTGTGCACGCTGGCAAAGTCAGAGTGATGGAGTACTGCTGCCCCGTGCCCACGGGGTGTCCATGTGTCAGGCACCGGTGGGAGCGGATTGCTTCTCAGCAGGAAGACAAACTTGTAAAGACCGAGAGGTGCATCCCGCTGTGCAGGCAGAGGGGTCAAGGCGGGGAGCCTGGCCCTGCCAATTTGCCTGCAGCCTGCCAAAATCTCCAAAAGCATGAGCAGGAACAGAGCCCTATGGGTCTTGGGGGCTACGGAACAATTCTGACTCCAACACAGAGTGACTCTTGGGTTCAAAACCTGAGTCTGGATTAAAAGCCTGAATTGAAGACTGCCTTTGGGGCTGACCAGGCTTTGCAGATATCAATGCCTAGGTTATAACATCCATCCATCCATCCATCCATCCATCCACCTACCATCCATCCATCCATCCACCCCCGCACCCATCCACCGCCGCACCCATCCATCCATCCATCCATCCATCCATCCATCCATCCTTCCATCTCCGCAACCTTTCTCCTGTTTCTCCTCCTCTTGTTCTTTCCCTCCTTTATGCGCTTTCCTCTTCTCCTCCCCTCTCCGTGTTTCCCTTCCCCAGCCCGGGCTGCAGCAGTAGCGGCAGCAGAAGTGAGGTGGAATCAGCCGCCCGAATCGCAGAGCAGCAGGGAGCTGACACATCAATCACAGCTCTGCTGTTGGAATTAATGAGAGCGCCACAGGTTCGGGCTGTCACTCACTACCCTCACTTTGCTGCTTCCATATGGCTGCCAGCCGACAGCCTCACGCTTCCCAATCTCTGCCAATTACAGCCTCAGCACTCCCAACCTCCTCCTATTAGGCTCACAGCTTCATTATTCTAATTAAGCCAAACAAGCTGAGCCCTCCCTTTTTCACTGTTGATGCATGTCCCTCGCATGCACCAGAAGTACACTGCAGCAAACCCCCTTGTTGGGGCACCTTTGGAGAAAAAAAGCAGCTTAGCATGGGGCATCGGGATGTCTTCCATCCTGATCACTTCTCCGGCCCTCGATCCATTAGCGGGGCAGTGGGGGGAAATGCCCCCCTTGGGCAGCAAATCTCAAAGGGGTCCTTTCTTGTCAGAGTAATTGCAGGCAAGGCTGGCTGATCTCAGCCTCCAAAACTAATTAGTCAGGGGATCCTTCAAAGCCAGATTGCATTTCCACCTTTTTTTATTTTTTATTTTTTTCGGGTCTGCCTTCTGCCCCAAAGAGATGGGAAGCAGCACCATGTGGGTAGAAGCCCATTGGGAAGGAAGGAAAGATCCTCTCTCCTGGCCTGCCGAAGGGAGCCGTGCATTGGAGGGGCTTGCACTCCCCTGGGGCACAGCCGTGTAGCCGTATCCCTACGTTAACTCCCCCAGTTTTACTGTGCCTCCCCTTGCCCTCTTGCTGGCTGGTAGTGACTTGATGCTCTGGGCAACAAGTGGCCACGACTCCAAAGGAGGGTCTGAGCAGAAACCTCAGCATCGATGGGGAGGTGGAGCAGAGCATGCCTTGCTGATAACTAATGCATTTTATAAAAGCTGGGGGTTTCTCTGCCCTTAAATTGCATTGCTTGACGCACAATGAGTGGGTTAATCCATCTTGCAGGGATGGTGGGCTGCAGGGGGGGCAGGCAGCCCCCCTGAAGACAGGGGGGACACAAGTCCTTGCGCTATGGCACAATACCCCACTCCTTCACCAGCATCTCCTCCTCCGTGTCTGGGCTGCACAGCCACACGCGGACATTCCCAGGATTGTCTGAGCCGAAAATGAGGGCAGTTTGTCTGCTGGAAAGGGTGACAGAGAGGATGCACTCCACAGCCCGTGGGTGTAATGGGCCATAAGCAATCCCGTATCGCTGATCTGGCCAAATTGGGGCAGCAACAGGACTTCGCAGGTCTGACTCTACCTGTGCTGGGGCTCTGGCTACCGCAGAGATGTTGGTGGACCCATCTCTGGATGCATCCCCGTCCTGGCCCAGGGAGGTCTTGGGTTTGAGGCACAGGCAGTGACAATGAGCTGGTCCCCGCTGGGAGGGGAAGGGCTCCTCTGCGGATATCTCGCTGGTGCCGCAGCCCCACTCTCCTGCAGCTGGCACTTGGGATTTGCTGACCTTTGAATCCCTTAAATCGGTTGCTCTCAGCGTTATTCCGACCAGCGCAGCCAAGAGATGCAGCTGCTGGGCGGGTGCCAAAGCAGAGCCTGGGCTCCAGCCGAGGTAGGGAAATGCCTCCTGCTGCTCGTGCTCAGGGGTGGAGAAACAGCAGGGATATTTCTCCATCTCTCCTCCCCCTTCGAGCTCCCTGACACGGAGCAGCTTTCAGGAAAGCCTTTGTAAACAAGGCGATGCTGTCTGCCTTAAGACAGGGTTTGCTTCCCCTCCCCGCCTCCCCCCAAATTTTGATGTACATTTCTCAAAAAGCTTGATCTCTAATTTAATTTCCTATTTTCTAAACAGCTGTGATTTTTTCATAACTTCCCCAGTGTCTCTTCTCCCACCACAGCCAGAAGTAGCAGCAGAAGGCTTCCTAGCCATATTGGGAATGGTTCGTGTCATTAAAATCCAGAGTATTTGAGAAAAATTTAAAAAAACCCAAACAAACTACTTGCTTTCAAGTTCTCTCAGATGCCTCTGCTGACTGCTCTGAGCTCAAGCTCGGTCCCACACTCCTGGTTCCACCAGCACCCTACAGCCCAGCTCTTCCCCATCCCCTGCTGTGTGCCACCACTACAGGTTCACCCCCGCACATGCCCCATCCCTGCCTGCCCAGCTCCTCTCCCTGCCTGACACCAAGGGCACCCAGGTGCCATGTCCCTGGTGGAGCACAGGGCACCATGGGGTTGCAGATGGGACCTGAAACATCACCTGTGGAAGAGCCGATGACCCCTCAGTGGTCCGACTGCCACCGTCCTCTGCCAGGCCGGCAGGTAGAGGGGGATGTAAGCAGCAGAGACATGTTGGCTATGACACTGTTAGCATTTTCCCAATGAGTTATTACCAGGTTAAAGGGTTGTGATAGTGCCAATATCCAAAGCTGGGTTATTGTGTTATTAATGTGCGGCTGTCGCTGGCTATTAGCACTGTGATCAATCCCCAGTGACAGGGGCTGCTTAGCCTGTCACACTTTGTTTTATCTTCCATTCTTAGACTTTTACTAACTCACAAATTGCTAATCCAATCTCCTATAACCCAGTTAGGGGAGGACACTGTCTCTGTGCTGCTCAGACGCAGGAGCTGGGGCCCTGGGAGAGGATGGGCAGGTGGCAGGGTAGGCACGCGTTTCTCAGGGGTGAGAGAGGTGCATGTTGGCTGCAAGAAATATAACCATGCTCCTGTCCCTGTCTCTTCAAGGAAACTCTCCCTAGAGCGCTGGCTAAACCGGTTGCATGAAACCATCTTGATGGCGTTCTTCAGGAGAACACCTTTCCTCAGCCTTTGGTACTGACCTCCAGCCCACTTCCACATCCTTGTCACCCCATGAAAACCCTGAGGGTGTCATCTCCACCTCCACATGGCCCGCCCCCATGCCATGAGGACAGCATTGCAATCTGTCGAAATGCCTCCACCGGGCGTCTCAGAAGCCTCAAGAGCTTGGGCACTCCTCCACCCTAGAGCCTTCAGTGGGCAGAAATGCCTTTAAATCTTCACTCCCAAGGATGAATCTGCACTTTGGAAAACCCATCAGAAAGAGTTGGCAGCTTCTCTTTGACCTCAAGCTTGTTTCATTGCCCATTTATTGGAAATGTTGCATTTCTCTGAGTCACTCCGTTTCTGATCATTGACTACTGCAATATCTTCTCGTAGGAGAACTCAAGGCAAGCTGAGAAGGGGGGCTGCTGCATTTCTGCTCCAACCGTCAAACATGGAGGCCATGCTGCCTTAATACGGGTGCCACAAACTGCCCAGAAAACCTGCTCAAAATGCACCACAGCCCTCAATCCTTAGCTTGAGGTAGAGTCCTGAGGAGTTTGGGTTATAAAATGAGTTTCTCCCATTCTGCCCATGGCAGTAGTTGAAGGTGGAAAGAAGACTGACAAAGCTGGTGGAGATGCTCCATTAGGGACGCTTGGGGCTGTATGGGGAGTGTGGGATAGGACTGGTGTGGCTGGCCTGGGGGTAAATGTACAGGGTAAGTGAGGGTGGGCTGAGGTGGGGGTGTTCAGGAGTTGGGGATGGGGTGGATGAGGTTGGAATAATGCTGTTGGAATAGTGATCTGCATGGTGCAGTGGGGAAGGTGTTTCCCAAGAGCCCTGCTCCCAGCCCCGGGAACACGTGTCGTTCCTGCACACGTTGTCCGGGCTGATGAGCCAGTGATTTTGCTGCAGTTGCTACACGCACACACACACTGAGGAACTGCTTTTTACTTCCTGGCCAAGACAGTTTTGTAACATCTCTGCATGCAGCAGCAGCTTCTCTGCGATGGGTGAACTGAATTCGCATGTGCACAGCCTGAAAGTCCGCAATAGTGCCCTGCGGCTTGCAAAAGGCATCCTATCAATAAATAATAATGATTCCCGAGTAAGAAAGCCAGCTAGGAAGTTCACGAGTCCCCGCACAGCAGGCAGAGCTCCCAGAGGACGTGCAGGGGAAGGATCCGGCCGTGCTGAGCGTCAGGGCTCTGGTGCTTGGTCTGGCGGCTGGTGTCTCGGCAGGCAGGAAAGAAAAGCGGGCGGGGGAAGGCTTTTCCTACAGGGCATGACCTCCCTCTGCGCAAACAGAGGTGTTTGACGGGAGCACGGAATTCTGACAGGAGGGCGGGAGGATGCCCTGTTGAGATCTAATCCATGGTGAGCTCGTCAGCAGGACCAGCGACACTCGTGGCCTTTTCTCCGGTACCTTCAGTCCCCTCCTCAGTTTGTGACTCCTATTTTTAGATTTTCATATCTCAACAAGACCCTATGAAATAACTTCAGATGTTACCAGAGGCGGGCCTGGACCTCCATCCACTTGCAAGAGCTGGACATGGACAATGGGACATGTTCCCAGAGCCCTGCAGCATTTCAAGGTCTTTGTCGTGTTGGAGAATCATTCTTAGCACTGATGACCCCTCTGTGTGTGTGTGTGTGTGTGTGTGTGTCAACATGTGATGTGGAAGCACCAGACCATGGTGCTGCTGAGCATATTGTAGCCGATTATTAGGAAACAACACTACAAAAGCACTAGAAGACCATTCAGGCCAGTTAGATACCACCAGCAGGAGGAACAGGACTGCTTGGGTCTTGGTATAACACGCATTAGGAAAACAAAATAACAGGTGCATTCAATTCAAACTCCCTGAGTAATAAATATGTCAAAACGGTTATAAATATTCCAGGGAGCAAAAATTACAGCACGAGGTTTCCACGGTTTTTCACGGATGCTTGGTACAACCGGGCAGGTAATGCTTTGTTTCTTTTTTTGTTTCTTTTTTTTTTTTTTTCCGAATATCATGATGCTATTAAAACTGAGAATTTCACACGGCAGACCAAAATCATCACGAACATGTTTCTTTATCAAGTGCGTTCATCCACTAGGCAATGCCTAATATAATCTGTACTTTGGGAACCACATTTACTTGTTTTCTAATACCTGGGCAGGCTATCCAGCCAGACTTCAGGCACATTGGAGAATTACCCTTTTTTCCCAAGCCAATGCACATATTGCACAAGTCCTTGGCTGCAGTCATGGTGTTAAAAAAGAGAAAAAAACAAAGAAATTGGAAAAACAAAGTTTAATGAAAAACAAAACAACCCTGGGCTTTCTCTGTTGGAAAGGGAAAAAATAGCCCTGTTGGGGGAGAGATTCACAGGACCGGGCTGACTCAATGGCAAACAAGGTGTTGGTTTAGATGTGGCTTCATCCTGCTCAGGGATGGGGCTTTGTCCTCTGCCTTCATAGCTGGAGATTCCAGCAACTGCTTATTTTAGAGAAAGATGATAACCAACATTCGCTCCCGCTGGGCTGTGCAAGGAAGCACCGTTAATAATCCAACTAGTGAGTATCTTTCCCCTGCAAAACTCTGATTGCAAAGATTAAGTGTCTGACCAAAAAAAAAAGAGGTGACAGTTCCCACCGTGCTGCGCAGCACCGGTGCCCTCCATAGCTGAGGACATCGTGCCTGGAGACCTTCCTCTTCCTGGGGTGCTCGTGGTACTCAGGGGAAGGATGAGCACACCTGGAGCTGTGCCTGGTGCCGGGAAGGGATAATAGAAAGTCTTTTTTTTTTTTCCTCCACCAGGTTCTGCAAGGTCTATTTAGAAAAACAGCTTATATGTCAGCCCCGGTGTCACACTGGGTGTGACAGGGCCAGCACCGCACTTCAGTCAACAAAAAGGGCTAAGCATAGTTCAAGCACTCCCTGTTCCTGCGAGCTTTTAGATCAGCTTAAACTGTTTAAGCAGCTGCACCGCAGTTTAAGATTAAGCTGGTCTTTTGAGCAATCTAAGCAGTTTAAAATACTCTGAAGGCTTAACATTACAGCCAGTTTAAGTTGCTGTAGGGGCTTAAAGCAGTGATGTGCAGCCAGTATCTTAACAGGGTTTTCCACAAAATATGTCTTTATAGCCTGTGATAAGCCCTATGGAGCAGGGTCTGTGTGTTTGCATAGGGCACGCTCATCTGCCTGCCTTGCAGGGCTTTCTTCCTGACCTTGCACGTTGCTGCTCGGATGCGTGTTCCTGCCTCCTCGCTCGGACCGCTGTGTCAGCGCCAGCTGGGGAACGCTCTTGCTTTATCTTGCAGCGTCCTCTTCCTCTCCGAGACACACCAGATGCACCAGAAGGACTTGCTTCTTCAAACCCACAACCAAGGAAAGGGGGGGAAAAAAACCAGCTCGGTTTGACAAGCTCCAGAAGCCCTTTGTCTTAATGCGGCATCCAAACCTGGTGAAGGAAGGAGAAGAGACCTCCTGCATGCACACAGCCTGATGCAGCCGGGGTCGAACGGGAGCCTTCACAGCCGCCCGACAGAAGGGACAACTCTCTGCAAGCCTGGTTTTGTGGGACCTTTAAACTAGGAGCCCTTGGGAAGCTGTAAGACTGCCCTTCAAGGACCGCAGAGGCTAAAGGAGGCTTATGTTGTTTTAACTCTGTCTTATGACATGCTACAGTCTTAAAGCATTTAAGTCCTTATGTGACACTAAGGGTTTAAGGTCTTACACAGATTTAAAAGTGGCTTAAATGCTCTCTCACCTTTCACGCGGGACACAGAACACTCCTGGCACAAGCCAGAGGGATGGTAGAGCATCACTCGCACAGCGAGGGCTTTGCTTCAGCAGTGCCACCCGGGAGGGTCCCCGCAGAAGCAACCCTTGGGGTCTTGCTCCCTCCTTGCGGGTAGGAGCAGCATGGGAGCAAAATGGCACCTCCAGCTCCTTAAAGCCTTTTACCTAAAGGCAACATGATGAACTCTGAACTTGAAGTGCCCACGTTCGAGGGAGGTCATCCTCCCCCTCTACTCTGCCCTGATGAGGCCACAGCTGGAGCACTAATTCCAGTTCTGGGCTCCCCGATTCAAGAAGGACAGGGAACTGCTGGAGAGGGGACAGCAAAGGGCTACCAAGATGCTGAGGGGACTGGAACACCTCTCTGATGAAGAAAGGCTGAGGGATTTGGGTCTTTTTAGTTTGGAAGAAAGACAACTGAGGGGGGATCTTATCAATGCTTATCAGTACTTCAAGGGTGGGTGTCAGGAGGCTGGGGCCAGGCTCTTTTCAGTGGTGCCCAGCGACAGGACAAGAGGTAACGGGCACAAACTTGACCATAGGAAGTTCCATCTCAACATGAGGAGGAACTTCTTTGCTGTGAGGGTGGCAGAGCCCTGGCACAGGCTGCCCAGAGAAGTGGTGGAGGAGTCTCTGTCTCTGGAGACATTCCAAACACGCCTGGAGGCGTTCCTGTGCCACCTGCTGTGGGTGACCCTGCTCTGGCAGGGGGTTGGACTGGATGATCTCCAGAGGTCCCTTCCAACCTGACTATTCTGTGATTCTCTGAAGAGATGAGGATGGTGGTCTCACCTGGGGGACCTGCACCTCACTGCCACCAGCGATGGAGAGCATCACTTGAGGTTTTCTTGATCCCATGCATCCCCAGGGGTTCCTCTACCCCATCCCTGGCAGGATCACTGCTGGACTACCCAGTTATTGTTGACAATAACCTGTCTCTAATGTTTCTCAGGTGATCAGATGCTTCCCCACAGAGATGCCTACCGCACAGATGCAGGTTTGGTTTATGAGATGCTGTGCTTGGCACTGTCCATGCTCAGACAGGAGGGAAACAGTTCTCAGAAAGTTTTTTCCAAGTGTTACCAAATTCTGGTGGGATGGACGCATCCACCTGGTGGGAAGGGGATCCAGGGCTCAGGAACCCACCATCACCTGGTTGTACTTGCATTGTCCTACCCGAGGCTGGTACTGCTGGCTGCGGAAAAGGCTCGGTGGGTGGTATTTGTGTGACCTGCCTGTCACCATACAGCAGCTAACCCCATGGCGGTGTGGGATCCCATAACCACCCAGGGAGACAGACAGATGTTTCCAGAGTGCTTTCTCTCCGCTGCGCTGGAGGTGTCGAAGGCAAGCCTGGTGAAATCACTCTCTGGGGTCCTCTAAATCTCACCTTTGATTATGGAGACAGCCCAGATAACTGTGATCTCTATAGATGAGCATGAGCCTCTGCGCTTATTTTGCTACGGAGCAGACACTCAAATACACTGGGTTTACCTGCTTCTGTCCCACCTTGGTCCTCAAATAGAGATCCCAGCTAAACTGGAAAGCCACCTCCCAGGACTGCACCCAAAAAGTATTGTTCCGTATCCTTCTCTTTGGAAAACCAAACCACACCCTGAAAGCGATCAGTCATGGCTTTAGAAACCCGGTGTTGGGGAAGGTTTTACCTGCTGTCCAGTCCCTGTTCAGGTCATGACAGGAGCAGGAATTGGCTCTGTCAGTGGGGATGCATGGGCAGAGCAAGCTCCAATGCCAAGCTGGAAGCCGATGCCAGCATCATGCTCCGGGCTCTGCACTGTCTCACCAGACATCGGAGGTGACAGGTGTCAGCTTCAATACAGCAGCCGGTGAGCTGATTCCTGGCCACGCGATCTCAGGAGGAACCACAAGTGAGGGTGTCAGTGCCCAAGCTGGATGATCTACCTGCAGCTCAGGGACTTCTTGCACCCTGTGAAGTCTGCTGCAATTTTTCTTTCATTGATGTACAACCCTCTCCAGACCCTCCTAAGGGGCTGCATTAACGTTGTGAGGCTGCTTCAGGATGCGGCATCTTGTAAAGATGGATTAATGCAACCGATAACATTGCGCCCACTAAGATCTCTAAGCTTGAACATCTTCAAGTAGCATGAGGAGCAGTGGGACCCGAGAAGTTGCTTTTGTTTAGGTGACATATATTTGTTCCCATGCACTGCTGCGGCTGCTTGGCACAGGCTGGTGGCATGAGGATTACTCACTGGTTTGGTTCCTCCTCTCTTAAAAAGACAGATGAGAAGGTCAGGCTAAGATGCAAATTGACTCCTTGATGAGCCTGGGTCCAAAGCTTGATGATAACCATCAGAGAGCCTCCACAGTTTCCACCTCACATCCTTTCAGCAAAGCACACGAAGTGGCAAGTCTGTTGCGTTTAGTATAAATGAGTCAATCCTGTAGCCGTCACGTGCTTGGCCTCGGTGTCTTGCGCGGGTTAGACCCATGACAGTTTGGCAAGCTCAGATGAACGGTTGCCAGCACTCCTGCACGCCTCTGTGCCCAGGCCCTTGCAGCAATCATGCCTTGCTCACGATAGCTGAACCACGACCCCCAGGACTCGTGCATGAGCTGTATTTGTGTGACAGCAGGCAGGGCTGTTACCGCTGCTCCTCTGTCTCGGACTTCGTGGGCAGATGCTCATGCCAGGAGTGATGTCTGCCCCACACTGACAGCCCAGTGGGGGCCTGGAGGAGCGACCGCATGCTGGGACACCATCAGACATCTTCTGCCCACATCTTCTGCCCATTCTGTGGCCTTCCCAGAATATCTGTGTCTACCCTTGGCATGTCCGCCATTGGCATGTCCACCCGATGCTTTCAGACAGTTAATGACGTTCATGTATCCACTTGCCAGTCACTGTATGGAGCATCTGGGTTTGCAAGAGCTCCCTGCATCATAATGTTGGTCTTGAAGGACCGCAGGCACTGGAACCAGCTATGTGGGACGTGGGCATGGGGCATTGCAGCCCGGACAGCCCTCCGACTGGAGACTCCACTGGCAAAAACACCCGTGCATCTCTCCAGTGCCTGTTTGAGGGTGGGATAGCCATTGCAGAGGATGGATGTCGCTTTGCTTCAGTTTGCACTGTTCTGAATGCTGCAATCTTTTCAAATGCAGCGGGTAAGTTTGTTCATTTTGCATTCCCGTGTCCTTCCTACTAAAAGAGAAGCGACCAGGATACAAAAACAGAGCAGCTGTAAAGCAAAATTGCTTAAAATGCATTCCCAAGCCCCCTTTTTCCAGATGAGATCAGAGAAACTGGGGCTTGCAAATTCACACCTGGCAAAAGCGTTGTTTGCAGGTGAGGCAGGTGGACACCTCTGGCAAACGCCACGTCGTATTTTTTGTCTGCACGTCTATTTATCCTGCATATGGAATTTGAGCAGGGAGCTCTTGACCCAGCCAGCCCAGCTGTGCTATCACAGTCCTGAGAGGGATGGCTGAGTCAGGTCCAGATTGGTTAGAGCTGCCTTTAAATTAATTGAACTGTGAGGTGCATGCCCATGGTACACGGAGGACATCATACTCATATAGACTCACTTATATATTTTGCATTTTTCATGCTGGGATTCTATTGCCGATGTCACTATCCAAAACACTACACTTGAAAACGCCCATAATATAAACCATTATTTGTTATCTGAGTGAAAGGCTGCATTTCAGGTCAAAAAAAAGTGTGTCTAATAACCATCATTTTCCCTTCACTCACAAAATTTGGCCAATTGAAATGAGCAGCTTTTCTGCCTTGGGCAGCGGCAGAGGCTGCACAGGAACATTAGGAGCCCCTGGCTCCCTTAAAATTTCTGCAAACCAGATTGCTCGGTCAGGTGCCTCACAGTGGATGGAGTTTGGACTCCTGTAATTTAAATTCTTGTACCTTTAGCAGGTCTAGCTGGACCCGGTGGATTTTCAGGACAGGAGACTGCTTTCCATGATGTTTCTCAGCAGGGCCACCTACGTACCACTTGCACCTCTGAAACCTCCCTTGGTGGGGCAGAGGGGTGTCCCTGAGTGGTGTCAGACACCGTGGTGGGTGGCAAACCCTGCTTAACAAAGAGACTTTAGTTGTATTTGAGTTCTTTAAAATATTCCCCCCTGTTCTGTTATGTTAACACCAATTTAAACCAAGTGCTCAAGAAATACTTGGAAAAACAATATATCTGTTAAAGATTTTGCTCCAACCACTATCAGCAGTGGGCAGAGAAAACTCATTATCCACTCCCTAATGAGCTACCCAGCAAGACAAGGAAACCTGAGACTAATAAGACACCAAAACTGAGCAGAAGGAAACACTCCAATTTTCAAAGAGCAAAAATTTGGAAGGACTCAACAGAACAGACACAGAAGGGCTTCATGTGATCAGCTCTACAAAACTTTCCCCTGCTTTCCAGGCATCTCACCGTACACCGCGTCTCACCAACAGCTGCCACGGGCCCAGCTTCTCCCTCTCTTTCCAAGCTGGAGATGTGGACCTGGAGGTCTGGGACAGGAGTAGGGGGTAGATTGGATTGTGTGGTTTCCCGAGCTACTTCCAGCCTGTTTTATGTCATTTCTGTGATGTAACTGCCACAAATGAGCTACCTGGGACCCAACTCTGGTGCATAGAGGTGCTCTGAGACCAGCTGTCCCCGTGCTCTCACTGGGGAGGAGAGCAAGATGGACGGTGCTGCATGGGGGTCTCCACTAAATCACAATGATCCTGGTGAGACGCTTTTCCAAGTGCCTGTGTTTTTCCGTAGATGTTTCACCCCAGACACTGCTTGCTGCACAGAGGTAGCTTTAGGGACCAACTGGAGCTTGAGGGAGCTGCAGGAGGATTCAGCCCCGACACATCTCTGGGGTTTGCCTGGTAGGCACAGAGCCATGCTAGAGACTTTGCTGGACTTTTCTCCCACTCTGTTCTGCTCTGCATCCTTCCTGATACCTCCAGCCCCCATTTCACACCCCTCACCCAGCCCCACTCCTCTTTCCCCTCTCGTGAACCCCAGCCGGGCAGGTAGGATTCACCGAGAAGAGTTTCCCTCACTGGAGAGGTTTACCTCTGCAGTTCTAAAGGCAGAAATACATACAGGCGCATGGGTAAATGCAGAGTTTGTGTGTGTCTGTGGGAGATCTCTTTGCTGGGTATCCCAGCATTCAGTGCCTGCTTCTGGACCAGAGGCACAGCCCAGCTCCCGTATCCTCTTCCTCAGAGATGATTCACGCAAATATGCTACAACATTTTTCAGGTGAAAGCTGCATGTTATTCCGTTTGCCACTACGCTTGCTGCTAGCTGTAAACACATAAAGTGCAGCAGTTGGCTGTGGGAAGTTCTGTTGTTTTCCTGCTTACAAGCAGCTTTGCCCCCAAAGCTTTTCACTTTCTCGTGTGTCTACCCAACTGTCACCACTGCGTGTCCAGTCACAGCCTTCCCGTGTGCTGGACAAGAGAGACCTTGTCAGAGGAAGAGGATGCTGCTTGGACGTACAGCGGCTCTAATGATGCCTTAGTCACCCACTGAGGCTCAGCTTCACCCTCAGCACAGAAGGACCCCATGCAGCCGCACTTCACCTCCTAGCTGCTCTCTGACCCAGCGGGAGGTGATTTTCTGGGTTCCCAACCCACTCACTGCACAGCCTCCCTCCATTCAGCGTTCACCTTGAGGACAGGCAGGGCCAAGAGATGTAAAACGCTGGTTTAACCCATCCCTGCTTGTTTTGCGGTGCTGAGGCTTTATGCCCATCCTGCTTGCAGGGCTGAAAATTATGTTGAGGAGCACAGGGGTGCAGGATGAGGCTTGTGCCTGCAGCCAAACGCAGCAGAGACCCTTCTGGGTGGATGCCTTGTGTGACGGGGACCTGGTCATCACAGGGCAACTATTGTGGCAAAGAGACACAGATAAAGAAAGGGGCTTGCAGAATGAGGGAGCTGCCTTGGCTAGGTGGGTGTTGAACATATATTGGGGTACCCCCAGCAGCCACAGTTCCCTCGCATCCCTGCTTTCCCCCAGCCCCTGCCACTGGGTTTCACCCCTTTGGAAACCCAAGGGCAAGGAGAGCTGATGCTTCCCAGCATGGAGATGATATGCAGCCAAAATGCACACCTTGGACCGCAGGTGTCTCCCAGACCCATGGCACTTGGTCCAGCCGTAACCCACAGGAGAGCAGCTGCTTTATATGTTTAGCTCTATTAGACTGAGGAGGGCAGGTGGGGGATGCTGCCACTCTCTGTATGCTTCGACTTCTCGAAAACACGTCAGCTCTCACGTACCTGGACGGACACTTTCATGCCCTGGCTGCAGGCGTGAGGCTTCTCCATATGCCTGCAGGCGCTGGCACCCATCGCACCACTCACAGACACAGGTCAGTGTTCAGCTACAAAACACAGAAATGATGAAGTGTGAAGAAGCCGAGCGCGAGCCTGTCCCTCTGTGACGATGCCCAGTGCTGTGCTTGCGGTATTGGCAGCTTTTCCACCACTGACAATGAAAGGAATATCTATTACTTTTTTTTTTTTTTTAATGTAAACACATGCGCTTGAGCATCTTTTGGCCAGACAGAGCACAGGCATGGCTGTGACACCCCCTGGCCTCCACACAGACGTTTGTAGATGTACAGCCGTGCACTCTGCAGGGTGTGCAGAAGCGTGGGAGGACACATACACGGAGGGTAATGCCCAGCTGTGCCCCTGCGTACACAGGTATGTGTGTGCATGCATATATGTGCACACACCCATAGGCACACGTGCACCCACACGGATGCGTACGCACACACACAGTGCACACATATAGGTCGGTCTCTTCTCCCAAGGAACAGGCGATAGGACAAGAGGAAACGGCCTCAAGTTGCACCACGGGAGGTTTAGGATGGATATTAGGAAAAATTTCTTTACTGAGTGGGTCACCAAGTATTTAAAAGGTATTTAAAAGATGGGTAGACATAGTGTTTAGAGATATAGTTTAGAGTAGTGACGGTGTTTGTCAGAGTTAGGTTGATGGTTGGACTAGATGATCTGAAAGGTCCCCTCCAACCTAGGCAGTTCTGTGATTCCATGTGTGCATGTGCACGTGTGTGAGTGCTTCTGTGCGTATATTTGCATGCATATGTGTGTTGCATGTGCATGTTTGTATATAGAATCATAGAATTGTCTAGGCTGGAAGGGACCTTTAAGATCATCAAGTCCAACCATCAGCCTAACACTGACAAAAACACCACTACCCCATGTCCCTCAGCACCACGACTGCCCGGCTTTTAAATACCCCCAGGGATGGTGATTCAGCCACTGCCCTGGGCAGCCTGTTCCAGTGCTCGACAACCCTTTCGGTGTAAAAAATTTTCCTAATATCCATCCTAAACCTCCCCTGGTGCAACTTGAGGCCATTTCCTCTTGTCCTATCACCTATTCCTTGGGAGAAGAGGCCGATCCCCATCTCCCTACAACCTCTTTTCAGGTAGTTGTAGAGAGCATACAGACAAGCACACGCATGCGTTTACACACACACACACTCACGTGCATAGATGCACACACACACACACATGTGCACACACACAGGCTCCCCCATGGGCAGTTCTGCTCTTCTTCATGCCTGGCTCCAACCATGACCCTTCTGTGTGCCGGCAGCCACCGCCACCCCATGAGCACAGTCCCTCCCAGACCCCCCTGGGAGGAAATCCACCTTCCTCCACCCACCACCAGGATGCGGGGTCGCCCATCCCATTCCATCCCATCCCGGCCATGGCTGCTGGCCCTGCTGCGTGCCCAACCTGTGCCAGGTTTGCCGTGAGACAAGCTTTCCCATGCTTTTGCTCTGGGTTTTCTCACTGTTTCCGCTGCCCCGCTGGATGCGGTTGCCATGGCAATGTGTGAGCCGGGGGACATGGACCACCTGGTAGCTCCCCTGCGGAGGATAACGCTCCCAACTCCTTCCTCTCCTGGCTGAAGGAGAAGCCCACAGGGTTTCACACGGCTGCAACACCTTGCACTTTCATCACTCAGCTATTTCACATTCGGACTCCAGCCTGCTGCAAATTAGGCTGCAAATCTGCAACTGCCAAGCAAAAATGCAGGGTGAGCTAAGGATGGTCATTTTTGCTTCCCAGAAATGTTATTGAGATATTATCTGACAACACTGAAAAAAAAAAAACAAACCAAACCCGTGCAAGTTGCGCATTAAACGTGTTTCTGAACCCATTATATAATTGCTCTTCATCATTAAGAAGGATCAAAGTTAGCCTGAACCATTTGAAAATGTGTCTGGAGACGTAGCCCATAAGCTCTGTCTCATAACAGACATTTAATAGTTAGGTGATTAATATGAAAGTGCTTCTTCCTTCAAATATCAATATTAACTTGAACTTTGCCTTAAGTAGGCTTGAGCCTATATTTGAAAAAGTATATTGGTTAATGCGTTAAATAAAAATCAGTCATTTCATACTGTAATCTTTCTGCTATAATCTTTTCCTTTGACTCCTTTTCATTTCGGTCCCACAAGTAATGATTCAAGACCATTTTTCTGCACACGAACATACAAAGAAAACTGTAAGTCACCCGCAGCCAGCGAAGCTGAATTTCCAATTCTTGCGGTAACAGAGCAAACAGTGGGCTAAAAAACACATAGGCTGAAGTAGCTTGACAAGAATGATTAACAGAGCTGGTTCATCAACAAATTCATGTGGATCCAAATGAAGACTGCAAATATTTCATAAGAAGAGAAAGGGCTAAATGAATCGGATAAAGTGTTTGTCGTGACTTGCTTGGCTGCCTGTGACTGCAAAGCTGCCTTTCTGTGGCCCAACATGCCTTTTTTTGTTTCCTTTTCCTTTCAGCAGAACTGCCAGCATCCCAAGGATGCTAGCTGTGTGTTGCTGATTGCTTGGTGTGATATTTTTCCCTGTACCAGTGGGCTGTTATTAATGAACTGCCAAACCCAGAAAAAAAAAAAAATAATGGAGCCGAGTGTATCTGCATAGCTAAACAGCTTCTTTTAATTTGCTGTAGGTCTACAGGTTCCTCGGCTTATTTGTGAGAACAAACTTCAAGATCCTTGCTCTCCAACTTGAGCCGTGGCCAAGAAAAGGAGACGCCGCAGCAGAGAATCAGGGTGAAACACAGCAAATGGAGGTTATAAAAAAGTTTTGCCCACTTCAAGCGAATTATTGAAGTGGGCAAAATTAATCCCTCCTGCACCTGGCCCGGCTCTGGAGGGATGGCCGCAGGGCTGGATTCTGGCTTGGGTGGCTGCGGGGAGCGTTTGCGGAGTGGAGGGGTTTCTGCAGGAGGGAGGAAAGGCAGCCGGAGCGCAGGGCTGGCACCTCGCAGGCGTCGTGGAACCCCGAGGGGCAGCTCAGAAGCATTTTGCAGGAGAACAGAGATTGCATTTCCAGAATAAACGCTGCAAGGGATAAACACCACGGCCCCTATTCCGCTGGTGGGGAAGGACAGGGTGGGTGATGTAGCCTCTCAGGACCATTTTAGGAGATTATCCAGCCTGCCAAACTGCATATCAGCTTAATTCAGGAAGGAAGCAGGGTGCTCCGCTTTAATGATCTGAGTGGAAAGAAGAAGATAATGTTTTTCCACTTCCCTGGACGCTTCCACAGCAAAGCAAGGAGAAGAACAGCTGGGGAAGGGACACCTCTGAGTGTCCCCCCGCTGCTGCACCCGGGGATCCTGGTCTCAGCAGGGGGGGCAAGGTCAGCCCCATTCTACCCCATTTGATACAGGGCAACAGATACACGTCCTTCCTCCAAATTTCCTCCAATTCAGTACATCGGGTACTAAGATGGTTGGTCACATTTGCTCAAGTGCATGGTAGCTTCTTCCTACAGGGGCTTGGGGACGCAGGAGGGCAGCCACAGGCGAGGGCAGACCAGATGACACCTTGCTGGGGTCATGCTTTGCCCAACGGGTTGTCACAGAGCACTCAGAAGCCCAGAAGCCCCAGATCCCAGAACAGCTGAGGTTGGAAGGCACCTGTAGAGATCATCTAGTCCAACCACTGCACAAGCAGAGTCACCCAGAGCAGGTTCCCCAGGGCCACGTCCAGGTGGGTTTTGAATATGTCCAAGGATGGAGACTTCATAATGTCTTGGGGCAACCTGTGAACTCCAAGTGTTCAACCACCCTCACAGTAACAAAATGTCTTCTTACATTCAGACAAAATTTCCTGTACTTCAATTTGTGCCTGTTGCCTCTTGTCCTTGTCACTGGGCACCGCTTCAAACATTTACAGAACTCCACGAGGCTCCCATCAGCCCATTTCTCAAGCCTGTGGAGGTCCCTCTGAAGGGCAGCACACACATTGGGTGTATCAACTGCTCCTCTCAGTTTTGTATCATCTGCAAATTTGTTGAGGGTGCCTCTGTCCCATCTTCCTGGTGAATGCAGTTGGCCCCATCATCCAGCTCCACCACTCCTGGCTTTGAGAGAGCAGCAGGATCCCCACAGCAATAGGCAGGGCTGAGACTCAAATTTCTCTTGGGGGATCAAAGCACCCCACTGTCTGTGCTGGACTGGGCAGGAGGAGGTGAGAAATGACTTCCAGCCTATGAGAGGAAAGATGCTGCCTCATTTATATGGAGCGCACACTAGAGATAGCCCTCTCCCCCAAGTGGAGCAGAGGGGCAGAATGCCCCTCCCTCACCCTGCTGCCCACGCTCCTGGGGATGCAGCCCAGGATGCGGGGGCTTTCTGGGCTGCCAACGCACATTGCTGGCTCGCGTTGAGCTTCTCACCCACCAACACCCCCAAGTCCTTCTCCTCAGGGCTGCTCTCAATCTGTTCTCCACCATTCCCTGCAGCTTCTGCTCGCATCCACTGCACCTACTCTTCCTAGCCACGAATGGAACAGTTCACATACTAAGGAGACGGTGAAGATATTGGAGATGTTTTCTGCCTGCATGAAGCCTACAGCATGGCTTCAAATGGTGGGTGCCTGGTGGGGCTGGAGCTGGTGTGATCCCTTTCAAAGAAGTTATGATGTTTATCCAGGTTTACTAGATTAAAGAATACAAGGAGCAGCTGCCTTAACCTTGAAGCTGCTGAGTATTGTGCAGCCTGGCATGTACAAGGGCTGTGATTCCAACAGGTCCAGGGCATTTTGGGACAAAACCAGACAGGCTGGGTGTAAACCAGTCTGGTGACAATGTTACTGGGCACGTGGGATCCCCAGAGCATGAGAAATCACACGGCTGAAATGTAAAGGCAGAAGATGCAAATCCATTGCCAGAGGAGCACGAGATGGGAGTCAAATTAATGACTCCCATGCCTGGAGAAGAAACTCAACAGGTCTCGGTACCCCCTCCTTAAGCAGGGCTCAGCACATGTAATGGCTGGGTTGAGCCCTTGTATCTCTCATAGGGTCCAACGTGGACAGAGCTGGTCCTGGGAGAGGACCTGAACTCGTCATGCGAATGGTCCTGGATGAACACAAGAGGGTACAGGAGTCCGGAGAGCTTCCCCAGAGAGGGACTTCTGCACCCAGGATGTGTCAAGACATGCCAGAAGAATCCTCCCAGCCCAGCCTGGAGTCCAGGCATTGAATCTATGGGGACACAAAAGACTGTCTGGAGGACGAGAGGATGTGCCCTGGGTGCTGTTTGTCTGGCACATTGCTACTGCAAGTGCGAGTGCAGTAATTGAACCGTGTCAATAATACGCCAACAGAGCATTTCCACCAGAAAATGGCACTTAAATGGCATTTTGTTGTAATAAAGAATTTCCATGGGAATACATTGATTTCAAGGAAATTTAATTTTGAAAAAAAGAGAAGACATTTTGTAAGTTTTGAAAGCTCAAGCACCTCTACTGCAGTAAATACATCATTTGTTACTCTAAGATTGACTTTATTTCTCAGCTTATTCAACATCATGTAGTTATGTAATTTGATTGAAGTAGTTAGCTAATATTCAGACTTGACTTTTGGCAGCTGTTTCCAATATGGAGGGAATTTGCAAGAGAGCCAGGTATTTTTGGTGAAATTCATTTTATATGTAAAGACATTGCTGTAAACGACACTTTCCTTGAGATGAGTACTGGTGTGGCAGGAGATGCCAATGCCACCAGACTTCCCAAGCCTCTTCCCCCAGCCAACACGCTGCCCAAAAATCTCGGTCTTTGCTTTCTCTGAACAGAAGGCTGCAAAGTGTTGCTTTGGCCGCCCTTGGCTTTCTGGTCATTGCTTCTGAGTATTTCTGTTGTGCCTCCCCACCCTCAGACGGGCAGGCCCATAGACCTCTCTAACAAAGCAACAGCTGTTTAGCCCTTTCATGCACATAGCTCAGCTCTTAATTAGTCTCACACGTGGCCCTTGCTTTGGGCAATAGCTCCTGTTGGTTGCGTAAGAGAAATAAATTCTTTCCCTGCTCGCACTGACTGAAGGATGGCAGCAACGCCCAGCTTTTGCAGTGCTCTCCCTGGCCGCTAACAGAGCAAAAGGGTCCTCAAGCCTCTGCCTGCTCCAGTCTGCAGCCTCCAACGCCCTCCCAGCTGTGTGGGTCTGGCCACTGGCAGGGGATGGATCAAACCTTCCTCCTCCTTTGGCAAAATCAGCCTGACACAAGCACAGCTGGGAGGACAACCTGCATAGCTGCTGTCCTCCTGGGAGCTCACCAGAGTCTTTTAGGAAGATATAAATACGGCACAGCTGTGCATAAACACATTGGCAAGGTGTTTGGTCCACCCGAGGTGAAGACAGGCCTGCGCGGTTCTGAAAGTCTCATCCACAGAAAGCAGACAAAGACTCTGGCTTTTAAACTGCCTGAGTCCCGCTAGACCATGAGAAAGGGCAGCCAACATATCTTGGTCATCAGGATTAGAATAAGGGGATTACTGCACCTGCTAAAGTCTCTCTGAACTTCAAAGGCTCATGGCACATCATATTTTTAAATATGTCCCAGAGTAATTAAGCAAAGCAACTTTAAAAGAAAGGCATTTTGTCAGTCTGAGGAGCTCCCTTGGGGACTTTCTTGCTGTGGAGAAGGTTAGCCTGATTACGGCAGGAAGACAGGCATTTTACAAGCTCCTCACTGGAGCCATGTCCTATCTGTGACACCGTCTGCCAGAGCCAGGCTCCGAGTCCTGGAAAAGCCCCCGCAGCAGCTGATGAACCCACCATCCTTGACAGGAGAATAAGGCTCCTCTAGCACCTTGGTGCCTGCTCCTGCAAAGGGCCTTATGGCAGCTCTCCATCCACTGTGGGGGTGAGGAAGGGGGCCAGGATTCATGCAGGTTTATGGATGGATGCTGCTGGAGCCCAGCCCTGCTAAGTCTTGCAGACATCCATGATGTGTCTCTGCATGGAGCAAGTGGATACGAGCAGCATTGCTCTGCTGAGAGGGGCAGGAGCGGTCACTTGTGATGGACACGTATCACAAAAACCCCGGAGATCAGGACGGGCTCCCCATCCCTTGTGATCCTGTCCCTGGTGCTGGGCCAGGAAGGGTGGCACCAGCAGGACCTCTCTGAGACCTGCTGCCCAGCAAGAGTCCTCAGGCCTCTCCAGTCTAGCACTGAGATTCAGTCCCAGGCTGAGAAAATAGCTTTTCTGGATGATTTCTGATTTCGAGCCCGGCTTCAGCAGTGCATCAGGTAGAAGCGGCATCCTGCTGAGCTTTCTGTGACTCACTGTGCCACCCACTTCTCGAGGAAAGGGAATGTTAGGTCTTTAACAAGTGAGCCGAGCACTGGAAATTGCTTGTGGAGTATTGATTGGTGTCCAGACTGCGGGGAGAAGGGATTTTCAGTCATTATTTGGAAGACGCTAGGGCCGTGAGACTGATCTTAAAACGGAACAGAAATAGAAATTATTCCTCTTGTTTTGTTTGGGGGTTTTATTTCCTTTGCATTGAATTCTTGGTTAACATTTACAGGAGCGAAACCTGGATGCCGCTGCAGAGGGGGAGGTATGAAAAATCAGAGCAGCAGCACTACACCAGGAGCACGTGGCCAGGGAAAGGGTTGGGGAGCAGAAAGACCAGTAAGTTTGGGCTTTTTTATCCCATGCGGTCCAAATGACATGTGTGGGTGCAATGAGTTAAGAGGTTTCTTCTTCTTACCCTAGACCCAGTAAGTGCAGACTGGTGCAACTGGTAGCCTAGGGAGCAAGCGATCCCTCCCTTCCTCCCTCCCGCAGGAATGAGTCACAGAGAGCTTGTGTCCAGCTCCCCAGCATCTCGCAGCTCCTACCCGACTACTCGGCTCGCTCCAATTAGGCAAGAAAAATGTGTGGAAAGGAAAGGAGCTGTGTGCAATTTCCAGCAGCTGTTAACTTCTTTGCTCTGCTCCCGAGATGGTTGAATTTGAATCGATCTGGTGGTGGAGCCCACGCTAAAGCCTGCACATCTTCACTTAATGCTTTACACAACCTTTTGGCCAAACCCCAAAGGCCGAGGACCACTGCTCATGTGAGTTATGGTGGGGACTGTCAGGGTCAGAGGAGGGAGGTGAGGACTCAGCAGTGGCAGCTCCTGGACAAGTGTCCCAGGAGGAAACATTTCCACCTCCTGTTGGCAGAGGTGAGCATTTCCAACCGAGCATTTCCACCTCTGCCTGGTCATTTTGCTTGCAACATACCATTTTTTCCAAGATCTGTTTCTGATTTCCACCAGCAGCCTGCTCAGGTATTGACTGGCAGCTGGCATTTTATCCCAGAGGTTATGCTTTGCGTGACTAAGTGGGGAAACACAGGGACACAGAACCTCGTCAGAGGCCCCTGGCCTTGAGGAGAGACACAAATCAGCCACAAGTGTCAGGAAATTTCCAATCCCATAGCCAGCAGAATTTCCTTATAATCCGAATTAGGAAGCTTAGGCAGAGCCGGACAGCTTTGCTCTTCCTCCAAGCCTTTCCCCCCATAACCATCCTGCAGGGTTTCAGGGTCCATCCAGAGCTCCCCAGCTCTGTGGCATCACCTGGGTCAGCTCGAACACCCATGGAGGCTGTTAGCAGTGATGGGTTGCACGTACCCCTGGGGCCCCAGAGCAGCTTTGCTGCTGCAGTTCCCATTCGTTCACAGCATCCTCAGGATGCCTGAGCTCCCCGAAGCTCCTTGAGTCCTGGCCTGCAGGTCCCACACCTCAGCTTGTGTTGCTTAATGTTTGTCTCCAAACATCCCGTTCACCATCCTGCAGGAGTGACTCGGGTTGACTGGCCCTCATGGCTCTTCACACATCTCCCTGAGCCTCCATCTAAAGATGCCAATTCCCAAAAGCACCACGGCAACGTGATTTCTCTTTTTCAGCGCTGCCACGCAGATTTGTTGCTCCCGCCTTGGGGCAGGTGTATTTCGAGCCTCACCTGTGCTGCAGTTCACAGCGCCCTGCCTGCACGGAGGAGACACAGCCTTGGTGGTCCTGGCATTTCTGCAGCACCCAAGCTCTCTTCCCGAGGGGCAGCCAGGCATTTTGGCTGCCTGCCAGCCAGGAGAGGGTCCCTAGGACGAACGGAGAGATGAGGAACCTGCCCGAGGCAGGCTGTGCATACTCCTCCCTCCCTGAGCCACGCTGCTCATCACCCTGCCAGGGCAGCCTTCAATGCAATATCGATAACTCTTTACTATCAAAAAAATAAACACAGTATAAATGCACCAATTCCTCCCCTGCACGTGCACACACACCAACTCACACTCACCCACACGATCGATCTCTGTTTAATTAAATACTGGCAATGACTATCACGTGGGGACAATTCTGCTGACTTGGGCACTTTGGGATTTTTATGCATCTATTTCTGCTTTGCTTTTCCATTAACTTATTTTTCCCTTTGTAATAAGGGGTTGTCAGTGTAATTTATACAGCAGTGCAGGAGGCACGGGCAGCCCGGGGAGCCATTCACAGCTTGCCAGGGATAAACACAATTACACATTTTTAAATGTCAGACTTCAGGAGAAGAAATGAAAAAGGTAAACTATATAAATCTCGGAGAGAGAGCTGCTCTCTCTTTGAAGAGCAGCTTCCCAGCCAAGCTACCATGCCCCCACATCCCTGGCACAGGCAAGTCCTTCCGCATCTCTGGGATGCGGTAGCACAAAGGAAGGGCCACAAGAAATACATAGGAAGTGACAGTAGCACTTGTGTTTCTCATATTGCTATTGAGTTTTTTTTTGGGTTTTTTTTTTTTTTTTTAAGACCCTGAAAACGCATCATGCCCTGGCATGTGTTCCCACAACCTGTCCCCTCCTCACCCACTGCAGGCCAGCTTGCGCAGGGGAGAGCCTGCGCTGCTCCCTACTCATTTCACAGTCAGCTGCTTTGATCTCATATGTGATTAAAAGAGGATAGTTCAGATGGATTAAATGAGAGCCACTTACATAATCTGTTTAAAATTCCAGTAGCACATATTCAGAGAAGAGGAGAAGGAACAGCCACCAACTCCCACTCGTTTTGCAAGCAGGGTGGGAGCTTCACTGCTGCTTCTCCACTCCTGGGGGGCTTGGGGCAGTGTAGGAAACCACCTGCAGGTGACAGTAACCTTGCCACTGTGAACAATAATAGGTGCCTGCTAGAATGAGAGAGGAAAACTGGGGGTGGAGAGAGGAGGCTTATAATGCCCAGGCCCTACTAATGAGCAGCTGTTTGAGCTCTGTAAAAGCTGATGGTGAAGGTCTGGTATTTTCAGAGGGTGTGGATTGTTGTGGTTTAGGGTGCTTCCAGGTGGTAGTTGACCAGGGTAGGTCTCTTGCCTGAAGTCTGGGGTAGGAGCAGGGGGTAAGCCTTGGGTGGGAGGAGGTAGTGGGTGAGTAGGGTCTCCTTATCTAGCTTCTCTTAGGTTTGTAATATAGAAGAAGGAACGGGGAGGGTAGGGGTGAGGAAGGACCTCAAGAGACTGACAACCAAAAGGATGGGGTCTGAAAGTCTTTGGAGAGTGCTTGTAAGAGTAGGAGAGAAACTGGAATTTCTTGGTACCTGCGTACCAGATGAAGTGTGCCTGCCCCACCATGATGGAAGCTTGGAGGGCTTAGGCTGTAGAGGAAGGCAGTACAGCTGGTGGGCTTGTAGGGCCCCAGAAAGATGCTATTTGGTCATATAGGTACTCTTCCTGCTGAACTGGGATGATCCTGCAGCAATACAAGGTAAGGAGGTGGAAAGGGAGCATCTCTTGATTCAGGGAGAGGGAGGGAACCTTAAGGACACAGCAAGTTGGATGGCTCATTTCAACACTTGGATGGCACTGCTGATGGAAAGCTACCAAAACAGGCACAGCTACTGTTGAAATATTGGTGTGTGGTTATGGAAGTGAGGACTATTTCAAGGCATGGTGGGGCTGGAGGGGTGGGGGAAGGTAGGAGAGCATATTTGGGGCTGGCAGCAATAACTGGTAAAGCCAATGCATAGTGGACCTGGAGTGAACAGGGAGGAACTCAGCCCCTGCAGGAGTGTGCAACTGCCCTTGGACCCCATGGACAGACACTGATGTAGCAAACACAGAGTAGCCCATTGGCCAGCAGCTGTAAGATGGAGGTGTGAGCAGGGAGTCTTGGGTATGGGTAATAGTATAGAGAGATGGGATCTGAGGTCCTTTCTATTAAGGCCACTGTAGAAAACCAGGTGCAGCTCTTGGCAGAAGGGAGGAAATGCCTTGCAGTAGGCTTGGAGGCATGGTGCTGTGCAGAAGTGTTTGCAGTGAAAAGCTGGTCTGGAGAATAGAGTAGATGGCAAATTAATAGGTGAGGTGGCTTTTTGGCCTTTCTAGAGGCTGTGAAACCTTTTTATAGGAATGCTGCTAGGAGTATCAAAAAGGATGAACTTGTATCTATTTGAACTTGAAGGACGCTGCTGTGTTAGACTGTATTGGCCTCAGGAGCATAAAGGCCTGATCTCTAACCTGGCTTTGGAGAACAGGATGCCAAAGGCATTTCAACTGCTGCTGTTACATCCCTGTAATATTAATCTGGGTTGCAATTTCCAGAATAGTGTTTCTATGCTAAGGTCATGCCAATGAGTTGCTCAGAGCCTGCGTAGCATCCAGGTATTTCAAAGTATAAGGGCCATGAAGGAATTAACAGGGCATCTCCCACTAGCTGGCTGTAAACTATTAGTTTGGCTTTGTGAAAGGGCAGGGAGATGAAATAGGACTGCAGCACCATTAAACACTGAACTCAGCTTGTTTACTAAGTGATAAAGGGTTCAACGTAGCTGTTGATGTTGTCAAACTTCAATCTAAATGCTAGTTATGCATAGAACAGCTCATGCTTGGACAAAGGGAGCTGTGAATGACACCCAGCCCAGTTGCAGGTACGACTGAGAAACTGCACCGAGGGTGAGAGAACATTGTCTTCATTGAGGGTGGTGACAGGGCTCTCCAGGGAGTGGAAGAGCCTATCTGAGGTTGTGTGAGGCAAGGCTGTAAGGGATGGAACTTCTTACAGAAGAATTGCAATGAGTTTTCCTGTAACAGAGACTGGTATGATAACTAGCTCTGGTGTAGACTTTAAAAACAGCCTCCAAAGGTGTTTAAAGTGGCATGGAAAGTCTAGCTGTTCTTGTTCCAGGTGGATCGTTTACAAGCCTTGATAAATGACCTAGCAGATGTTTGTCTTCCTTTCAGGGTAGCAGGAGGTTTAAGGTGTTGCTTGCATAGCAATGGGAATTTGGCTGGGGATGAGGCTGATAAAAAAAGAGACCTCTACCATCAGACAGCACAAAAATCCTCCCTAGAGAGGCTTTGAGGTTCAAGAGCAGGGAGGACTGGTGGAGGTAATTCTTCCTACGCTATCTGAAGACCAGTAGTGTTTTGTATAGACCAGCTTGTCAGCTGGGGGACCAGCGGCATCCATGGCTGCACTGAGCTGGTGGTGGTCACTGCTTGGTGAGACCTGACTGGCTTTCAAAGCATGAAAGTTAGATCACATCTGCTAGGGTAGCATCTGCATCTGATGCCCTTCACCAGTGGTGTTTGAGTGCAGGTGAAAGTAGAGGTCCTCACTGCTTGGTAACTTCAGGGAAGACACAGCAGCGTTGATACAGTGTTTTTGATTATTTTAGGATGTTTTGATGTAGTTGATTCTAGAACTGAGATATAGTCACTGGAGGAGCCCACTGCAGGTACATGTGCAATGGAAACTGCTTCACCAGTCTGGTGACGGGTGAAATGGAAGGTGTTGTGGAGCCCAGTGCAGTGTCTTGGCTGCTCTTGGTACTGAAGGTGGTATGGTTCTCTGCCCATACTAATGGGGTCCCGTGCTTCCAGCTCTGGGACTGAGCCCAGGAAAGGGAAGATGCCAAGGTGGGCTTTACCTACAGTTAGATGTAGGCAGTAGAAGATATAGGAGTGAGGGTGTACCAGTTGCCTTTGAAGGATTATATATTGGAGGCAAAGGGCCGTTCTGGAGGGGATGCTGCCCCTTAATCAGAGGTGCTGTGGGGTGATGTGGAGGAGGACTCGGGGTGGAGACTGGTTTGGGTTTGTCTCCATGGGATGGCTCAACTTCCTATCCCTAATGGACAGCCTCCTGTAGTAGATCAGACCAACTTTCAGAGGTGAAGGTGGTGAGAGGGGGGAGACTGGGCTCACAGAGGCCACAGATCAGAGGGGAGGTATTTGAATGGGGTTAGGGGGCACCTGGGGTCCCTGAAAACTACACTGAAGAGCTGCAGACTGCAGTGAACTGCTGTGGGTGCTTCCAACCCTCTTACTGTTGCAGAATCTCTTTCCTCTGACATAACCTGATGGTGCCCCTTGAGCCTAGACACCAAGAGGCTGTGAACATACGAGACCAGCACAAGATTTTTCTGAAGTGGTATAAAGAGTGCAAGCTGGACCAGTGGCTCTTGGAGAAAACAGAGTTGGTCATCACCAAGAGTAAAAAAAAAAAAAAAGAAATTATTTGTCTTTTGGCCATTCAGCATTGACTGAACAGCCAGCTATGCGCTCCTGAATGCCTCTCCAGGTACAAGCACCTCTTGAGCTGGATGCTTTTTGTGAGTCTGCTGTTCACCCTGTGAACACGAGTCTGCTGTTCAGCCTCCAGAGAAAACTCCCCAGTCATTAAGTTTAGGACCCTGCTAGTGAAGAAGAAAGTGATGTAGGATCACAGCAAAGAGCAGTGTCATTAATGAACAAACAAAGCAGCAACTATGACCAGAGAAAACAAAATGCTGGTCCCAGACAGCTGAGGTTTTGAGACAAAGAGTTTACTCGAGTAGGAAGCAAGGAGTCTGTTTACAGAGCTAATGCATGGATGAAAGGGAGAAAATGAAACTAGAGCTTTTTGTGCTATTGTTTGAGGAAAAAGACAAGGAAACAATGCTGGCAGAAATGAAGTTTGAAACAAACAGCTGGTACTACAGTTGTCATAGCTGGACATAAAGCAAATGAGACTGCAGAGATGTTTGAAATTTGGCTTTCTAGTTGAAAACTGGCATCTATGCGAACACAGAAGGTTTCACAGTCACTTGGTCAATCCATTGAACTTGACTCGAGCTAAAATAAGCAAAGGCACAGCTAGCCTGTGAAAATTCTCTGAAAAATCAAGATCAGCCGAGCTGTCCAGGCAAGGATTAAAAACCCTGGGTCCCCAAGGCCAAGCAAGTGCATGTGGCCCAGGCAGTGGGTGGTGGGTTGGAAACATGGATATTATCTACTGGGTGCAGGGGAAGGAGAAAGCTCACAGAGAAGATAAACACACAGCCTGTGTGGTGGAACAGAGGGACCTGGGAAGGGAAAAATCTCAAGTTCTGTTGGCTCAGCAGCCCCAGCAAGTGGAGGAGCTGCGGTGAATCTTCCCGAAAAGCTGTCTGCTATGCGATGCTGCACCTGACTTTCTGAAGGTCAGCCATGGGACTTCACACCAGGATAAACCTCAGGGCTGCTCATTCCCTTTGAGGGTGCTGTTGATTTGGGTTTGCCAGGTGGTTTCACTGGATGGAGTTGCTTTACCTTTCTCTTTTACCAGTAGCATAGCAAAAAGCACTCTTGCTCAAGCGACTGGCCAATTGTCTTGGGCTGACAGAAAGCAAAACTAGCCTGGCATCTCCTTTAGACCAAAGGAAACAATCAGTTACTCCAAGAAAGATATTCCTCCATTTATCCCCTCTGTAGCTGTCAAACATGTTTAACTTCCTGTATTCTTTGTCATCTGAAATCCCAAGAAAACATGAATTGCATCCTGGTTGTTGGGGATTTCCCCTCTTCCAGCTCCTGTGTTTCAGTTAAAATGACAGAAGATATAGTTCTATTTAAAAGGTGCTTGTTGTTCCGTGACTGATGCAACTCCAGAATCATGAGCAGCAATATTAGTCTGAGAAAAGTAATCAATAGCTGAGATCATACCAAAATACATTCTGCATTCAATCGGCAAGCACAAACTGTCCTTTCAGAGCCACAGGGATTTCGCTGCTTATCCCCACCAGGAGAGGCAGGGAGTAACTTTTTCTAAAATACATTCTGAGGGCAACTCAGACCTCACCACTTAAAACCAATAAATGCCTCTGGTTTGATCAGGAAAGGCCTCTTTGTGCTTGAATGTGCTGCACCTCTGAAGAGAGCCAAAAGAGTTGTGTCTGCAGATTCCCTTCAGGTCTTTTATGGAAATCTTACATGTGCGTACAACTGATCTCTGCCCCAGAGGCCTTCAGATGTCCTCTGGAAGCTGTGCCCGCTTGTGTACCTGCCAGGTTGATTGACTTCTCGGGGCAAGCACTCCATCCTCACATCCCGGTGCTCGCCTCTGCAATGTTGTGCTGTAGTTGCTTGGCTGCTTCCTCGTGGTGCTTTCCAAGGGTTTATGGCAGCTTCACCTGTGAACCCAAAGTTAATGTGCATAGCTCTGCAGCTCCAGCTGTTTCTTGGCATGCTGAGTCCCTGTGTCTCAGTGGTCTTTTGTATTCTTTCAGCTGCCTGGTCCTGGATTTTTGGACATTTTCACTGTGCCTATCTCAAGAGCTGGCAGACTGAGGAACGGTCTCAAGCTGATTAGCTTTCCCTGTCTGTTTCTTGCATGTCCTTTTTCCTTTATGGCCACCAGGTCCTCAAGGTCTGCTGGAAGGCAACAGATGTTTGCTGAAATGGACTTCAGGTCCTGCTTGTACTGCCATCATTCAGCATTTGTTTAGGAGCTAGTGCATCCTAATACTCTGCAAGCACAGTAAAGAATATTTCACTTATCCCATTGGATAGTGTCATCTTAATAGAAAAAAACAATTCTTTTCAGACTTATTCTGGGCTCTAATCCTGTGCTTCAATATGTCTGCAGCCCCTTCTGGCCTTTTTTACCAGCCAGTTTAATGAGCATCCTCTACAGGGCAGCATCCAGGTCACTAATGAAAAATTGAATAATATTGGACAGATGTGCTTTGGAAAAGCCTCCTTGATGTCTTTCATTCTGACAATGAGTAATTCACTGTTCCTCTGCAAACCCAAGTTTCCAGCAAGTGTTATGCTGGCGTTGTACTAAATTCTTCCTAAATATTTCTTTCACATGTGTATATTTGCTTGCAAGAGTTTATTGAAAGATGATCAAAACCCTCACTAAAATCGGTATACAAGGTATCATCTGCTGGTACTGCTTACCTTGCTGCTTTTAACAGCTGTGGTAATCAGTAAAAATGAGATACAAAGACTTAAATGTGGAAAAAGTCCATAGTAGACTCTTTTGCCTGAATAGCATCTGCATCAAACAGTTGGAAAAATGAGTATAACTTTGAAAAGAGGTAATTCCTACAGAATGCCTCATTTTATTTGACCAAGAAATCTCAAGAGACCTCTCCTAAGAAGCCTTCAAATATCTGTACTGGGCATTTACTAGTTATACATCCTCTCAGCTCTCACACCAAAGTAATTTTCTTTTCTCCAAATTTCATCTTAATGGTGGTTTATAGCATATGTTCACAGCGTTATTCATTAGCTCTGGGTAAATAAACCTAAAAATGAGGAGAAAACCTACAATAAATATGAACAGCAAAAGACTCGTTCAAGAAAGATTTGAAGAGAAGTGAAGCAGGAGATTTTTTTTCTACTTTGGCCATTAGTGTGTTGTTTGGAAATCACTCAGCCATTCTTGTTTACTTTTACTGACAGGAATTATGTGATTACAGCACATTACTATCCCAATTTATGGCAGAAAGGCTAGCTGGAGGACACTTAGGTGGGGATTATGATCAGAAAGTTGGCTGTACTTTTGAAAGATAAGATGATGCCTGAGCATGGTGCATGATGAGAGCTGAGCCATGGTGCACTGCAGCAAGAGGGTCCTCGCACGTGTGGCCTCTTTCCTTGGGTGCCCACACAACAACATGCGAGCAGAGGTGGATCATCTGTGAGTCTGGCAGAGCAGGAAGGAGCCAGGTAACCAAAGTCATTGTATGCAGGCAAGTGAATCCCAACCCAGCGCCAAGCAGACTGTGCAAAGGCAGCAGCCAGAGCCATAACTGGATTTGTTGTGGTCGGAGATAATCTGAAGACAGCTCTGGAGCAGTTCAGGGCTGACAAAATGAGGTGCATTGCATCAAACCCAGAGCCAGATAAGACTCTCCCAAGCACCGGTATGATGAATTCAAAATGTGGTGCAGTTGATACAAAAGGCTAATGTGGTACCCGGCAGAAAATAAAGGGTGCAACAGATAGAATCATAGGATGGTTTGGGTTGGAAGGGACCTTAAAGCCCAGTCAGTGCCACCCCCTGCCCTGGGCAAGGACACCTCCCACCAGCCCAGGTTGCTCCAAGCCCCGTCCAACCTGGCCTTGAACCCCTCCAGGGATGGGGCAGCCACAGCTTCTCTGGGCAACCTGGGCCAGGGGCTCACCACCCTCACAGCAAACAATTTCTGCCTCAGATCTCATCTCAATCTCCCCTCTTCCAGTTTAAAACCGTTCCCCCTCGTCCCATGGCTCGCCTCCCTGATCCAGAGTCCCTCCCCAGTTTGCCTGGAGCCCCTTTAGGGACTGGCAGGGGCTGGAAGGTCTCCCCGGAGCCTTCTCTTCTCCCGGACGAACCCCCCCAGCTCTCACAGCAGAGGGGCTCCAGCCCTCTGATTGTCTTTGGTCCTGGTGTCCTTCCATCCTTCTGTTATTGCTTTTGATAAGGAGACTATGTTGTGGTTTGAGCCAAACTAGGACGGACTGCAAGGGCTTTCTGTGGAGGAATTCTGAAAGCAGGAAACAGTGGACCTTGATTTGGAAAATTTCTCATGCAAAGCCGTGAGCTTGCAATTGCGAAGGCTGTGTGCCAAACGCTGCAGGAGGAGCAGGGAGGGAAGAATTGGGCAGACCTGAGTTTCCTCCTGCAGAAAGGCCTGACTGCAGTTTACATTGGAGAAGTGATTAAGCTTTAAGTATGAAGTGAAGCACAAATGTACACGGGAGATGGGCAGCAGACGCAACAGTACAAAGCATGAGCCGCTGCAGTGGGAATCTTATGTTATCTTTCAGCAGTGCCTTTCTCTGGAGTTGGTCATTATTCGCGTCCCATTTTTGGAGCATGAGGGAGAAAAAGGGCTTGCTTAGATTATCTTCTAAGGATAAACATTTAAAACATAGCAGCACTTTGGACTGACCTGTGCTTGTGTGTACATGTTTCCTAAGTTTTTTTTTCCCATGTGCAACAAAGTGGTGTGGATTTTCCCTGTAATGTAGCTGAGCGCCCAAACTGGGAGATGGATCTCTGCCCTCCTGAGATTATTAGCCCAGCTTTTCAGTTTATGCAGCTGCAAGTGGGGCTAGGCCTTGAACATTGGCGATAGCACTTCCTAATTGTGCATTGTTCTCAAGAAATAACCTTTTCTGTTCACTTTTTCACACATGGGAATTCAAATTACCCTCAAAGAGCTTCTTCCAATTTTCTTATCCTTCAGAATTTCCCAGGTCTGGGATCAGAACAGGCAATGAGTGAAATTGCTTGCAAATAGCTCATTTCTCAATAATTAAACCCATTGTTCTGTAACAATGCTGTAGATTTTTCTAAGATATTATTATTTTTAGAAGATTACTTGCAAACATATAATTTGATCTCTCCTATTTAAAAGCACATCAGGAGATCCTGTCAGAGATTTATTGTGGAAGAAAGAGTGGGGGAGGTGGGTTATCACTGGAATACCATCCACTGTCTCAACAGAATTAACGTGTAGAAAGATGCAAAGTTAGAACACTAATTTGCAGTATGTATTCCCAGGGGTCAAAACATCCCTGCAAAGAGCAGCTGCAAGGTGGGATTTCAGAAATTGTTCAGCCTTGGCAGAGGCAATCCCTTGGGCACCTGCAGCAGCACAGCCCTCGCCTCTTGCAAAGCGATGGGGTGGGTTCTTCTGCTCTTGCTGTAAAATCCCCCAAGGAAGGTGTTGAAGCCATGCCTTTTTTTCCTAGCAAATTTTATTTTTGATGCCCACGTGGTGAAGACAAGGCACCTTTTTCTGATCGCAGAGTAAGGAGTGGCTCTCAGCCATGAGAACTAAGACACCGAGGTGGGAAGTTGAAGGCATAAAAGCAGAAAGAGTTGGGGGCCTGATGGACACATAGCCAGTGTAGTAAGTGTTAGAAAAGGGTGCTGTATTTCAGCCAAGAAATTCTTGGGTTCTGTGGAAGTCCAGGGAAATAGTAAAGGTTTTGTAAGTAATAATTTGAATTTAATCTCTCCTGAGTTCTAAGGCTTTTTTTTTTTCTTAGTTAAATTACTTCACAACGTAAGCAGGTGGTAAAATCTCATGTATCTATAGGCGTAAGATTTGTGACAAAAGAAATTGTTGATACTTGAAGAAAGTTTTATAATGAGATTAGGAAGCTGATAGGTGTTCTGATTATCTCCCTGGGCTAATACCGGAAGAAAACTTTATTCACAGAATGAAACAATGTCGTATTTCTGTGGCTGGATGAGGAGCTAACAAAAGTCTAGAAGTAAAATTCACATTTCTAGTGTAGTAAATCAGTGTAGTAACTTAGCTTGGGAAGTCTGGTATCTCTCTTATTTGCCTCTAATTTGAGATTAACGCATCTTTCTAAAACCTTCCACTTTCCTGCAACCAGCAGTTCTTGTGACAAGGTAGGGGTTTGTAGGGCTCGGTTTTGACAGACAGTGAATTGTATCATTAAAATTATCTTCTCAACATTTCTGAATATATGCTACCTTTTTGAAAACAAACAAACAAACCCCTCAAATTTAGACTTTAACTGAACAGTTATGGAGGTGTTTGTGAAGGAGTCTCTGCAAGTCTCTGGTCAAATCAACTGCTTGGAGAAGGACTACTGCTCGTGCCAGATCAGGTCATGGTGTTGTCCAGCCAAGTCTTGGAAACTTCTGGAGGGAGTCCCCACTGCCTCTCTGAGGAGGCTGCTCAGGAGCCCACCACCTTCCTGGGGGCTGGGCTTGTCTAAGGTCCAGCCTGAACCTCCAATGATGCTACGTGTGGCTGTTGTAATATCACCTGACACCACTGAGAAGAATGTCTCCATCTTCCTGCCTGTCCTTCAGGTAGGTGAAGGCTACAACTAGATAATCCCTTGGCCTACTCTTGGCCAGCCTGAACTGGCCTGTCTCCCCCAGCCTTTCCTCATAGTCCATAAGTCACAAACCCCAATCATCTTAGTAGCCCCTGCTGGCTCATCTGTGCTTTTCCCATGTCACTCTTGAGCTTGGGGGCCCAAAACTGGATGTGTCACCAAGGGGTGGCCTCCCCAGCACTGACCAGAGGGGATGGCAACTTCTTGCAGCCTACTTGCAGCCCAGGGTGAGGTTTGCATTATTCAGGATGAGAGTGCGCTGGAGGCTTGTTTGCCCTGGCAGCCTGTCAGTTCCCAGCCTGGACTGATGCCAGGTGTGATGACGACCCACATGCATAATTTTGCACTTCTTGTAGAACTCTGTGGAGTTTCTGTTGGCCCCATCCTCGAGCTTCTCAAGGTCCCTCTGGATTGGGGCTCTACTGCTTGCTGTGCCAATCATCCTCTCTAATTTAGTACTGTCCACAAATTTGCTGAGGGTGCGCTCTGTCTCATCACCCAGGTAGCTGATGAAGATATTGAACAATATCAGCCCCAGTATTGACCCCTGAGGCACTCTGCTTATTACTGGCTGCCAACCAGATGTTGAGCCATTGATTACCATGCTTTGAGCCTAGCGGCCCAGCCAATTTTCAAGCCATCTAATAGTCCTTTCATCCAGCCTGTACTTCCTCAGCTTCCAAATGAGAATGCTGAGGGAGACAGCGTCAAAAGCTTGATCAACCTGGCTGTGTTGAATTAAGGCCAAGTCTGAGGTTATTAACTGAAACAGCAGACATGCCTACACAACCAAATGAAGGAGTGATTGCAGTGTCTGCCGCTGTAACCATGCTGGCTCTAGGGCACAGTAACAATAGCATTAACATGGGTATTAGCTCCTGCTAACAAGCAGAGTAAAAGCTCCTGAGGAATTGCACTTACGAGGGCTGCTTTATAGCAGAAACTGAAGTCCACGCTCCTGCGTCTCCGCTGCTCCTGTTGCCTGTGCCAGTTTAGTGGAGTGAGGATGGGCACGCCGGCACACGCAGCAGCAGCCGCCGTATTTGCTTTTGCTGCATAATCACACCTAATAATTTTGTGCTGACGGAGCTGACTTCTCAGGGGCACAACGAAGCAATTAAAAACTGTATTTGAAATCATTAGATGAAGACAAACCTTGCACCTAATGCTGCTGCAAGGCCTTTAGATGGCTGAGCAAATAACTGGGGGGGGATGAAGAATTCAGATGGGGAAAGTGAGGCCTTTTGGTATTTATCCACTTGTTTGCGATTTGCAAGTTCACATACATTATGGATGCTGTCCCCCTATTCAGGTGGACTAGTGCTGCCAGATATATTATAAAGATTTATGGTGATAAACAAAGACGAAAACATTTAATTGACCCAAAATGACTATTGCTATTGGTGTCAAATATATGAGAACAAAGCCGGTCAACTTGAATCACAAATCCTTAGCTGGTAGAGATGTTTTAGTAAAGACCTGAGACAGCTGCACAGTGCAATTTCTCTCACTAATGATTCTTAAATTAAGAAATTAACCCCCTTCCACAAGCATTTGGATTGTGCTGGAGTGGGAGACAGTAACAAAAATTGGACTGGAGTCCATGGTAATAGCAACCATGGATGCCGCCAACAATACTTGTAATTTTTGAGCCCCAGTGTTTGCAGAAATGAGGCACTCGAGACTGCCAGTTGTGGCCCTTGTAAGGGAAGGGACAGTCCCCGAAGGCATTGGTGAGCCCTACAGCACTTGTGCTGCAACGTGTTTGTCAGGAGTGTTGGTCTTGTCCAGAGGTTACACCTTGTATTAGCATTGAGCTTAAAGCCACTCTCTTTTCAATAGAGCCTGAACATCTTCTGTCATCAAGTAAGACCAAATCTCCGCATTGCTGGCACACCTCGCTGTGCAAATTTCATCTGGATCAGCTGATGGAGCCAGCAGACATATCGCAGGCCTCGTACCAGCTTCAAGGTTTAATGCTGGCTTTTCGGCATCCGTGGAGTGCCACAGCCAGAGGAGACCTGACCAACCTGTAACCTGTCCGCATTTTTTTTTTTTTTTGGTCAAGCCATCAAAACCTCTTGAATGAATTTGGACTTGTAGAGCGAGTCTATGTCAGCTCAGCTGTCTGTCTGTCTGTATCATACAGCTGCAATGTTCTTCGGCTGGTATGAGGATCCCCAGCGCTGGGTTTGCTATATTGTGGAATGATGACCTCGCCGAGCTGTTTGAAATATGCAGCCTACTGCAAATGAACGGAGCTTCTGTTTGGGAGGCATCAAAGCGGCAGCAGGGCTGGGACACGACTGCTTTGTGGACGAGGGGCCCTGTGCAGCCACGTGTCTGTTCCCGCTTGCATGAAAAATTCATGCTGCGCGCTGGGAGTTGTGGGAGGCGTGAAGGGATTTCTTCAGCTCTCTCCTGAGTGCGTCCATTCCTTGTGGCTTCATGGGCCAAGGCGCACTGAGCTTTGGGCAGACTTGGTCACTGAACCCTGTGATTCAAGTAATTGCTACTAGTCATGTCACAGTCTCATTGAGTGTTGTCATTGCCTTTGATTTGACTACCTTTTGAACGTGAGCCTGAGATCAGTGAGGTCAAGATGTTGCAATATGACAGGAAACTTCAAAGCTCTCGGAGAATCTGTAAATGCTGATGGGTCTTGGGCTGTGTCCTCAGACTGCCTGCAAAAATGCTTCCTTTTTTACCATTTCATTTTCGTGTTCTTTCTACAGGCACTCTGAAACGGGTGATGCCTGGAGATATTTTCTTTAGCTTTTGCTAGATGTTCATCTCCCATCAACAAGAAATGTCTGATGTGTTTATTTTTCTATGTGTGATCTTCTAATAGATTGCTTTTAGGCCTTTGAAGGAAAAGTCATTGAATTTCTTAAGAGTTCATGCTCCTTCCTCCCGTCCTCCTGCAAGATCTTTGTTTCTATCTTCTGCAGTGATCTGCGGATTGGCGTAATTTCTTTCCTCCGTGCCTTTTCCAAGAATTCTCACTTATTCACCAATGTTAACAGTTCTGTAGTACTCCGAGACATTCAGAAAGAGCAGAAGTTCCCTAAACACAAAACCTTTGATATTTCCAGCCATTTCCTTATTTCTATCTAGGTCAACACCTGTTTGGGGCATAATGCTCAGTGCCTGGTGAGCTGCCTTTCTGGTCACCCCATGCAACCATTTCAGTTCTCCCGCAGTCCAGCGTATCTGCTGTGTCAGACGTGACTGAGATGTCAAAATGTATTAATTGCCTTGAAAAAGCTTCCACAGAGCTTTGATTCCATGAATGTACAGATTTTCTTGTTTTCTGTGATTTTCTTTAACGTCATAGTGGTTACGGTGCCTTGTGCTAAGATAAGTTTAGTTAGCTTTGGAGTCTTGGATCTATCCTTCACCGTAGTATTAAGATTGAACTATTGCCACCGAGTAATGCTCACAGAGGCACCTTCCTACAGTCCATATTGCATGCAGGTATCATTTGAAGCACTGAAAGGTGCTGACTGATTATACTCTCATTTTCACTAGGGACTGCTGGCTCATTGCCTCTCCCTATGAACATGCCTCTGCTCTGCATGTGTGAGCTTTCCTCAGGTTAATGATGAAGTCAAACTGATTAGTTCTCTCAAAGTGGCTCATGAAAATATTGGAGGATGGGGTCCTTCAGAGGTGCCTGGCAAATGGTAATAGTGGCTCTGCTACATACTCAGAGACTCCTTTTCCATGTGATCGTGATAAACTTGTTGGTGAGGATATTTGGTGCTTTGCATCCTCGTGGCTTTTCTTTCCTGGGAGCCCAGGATGGACCTGAATTTCCCTTTGTAGTCTGATGGAAACAGTAGCCTTAAGGGTTTTCTTAGACTTGGAAAAACTTACACTGCTTCCCCACTAGCAGTTTTTCTGTGGAGTGCTTCTTGCTGCATCTGCAGACTGGTCTTGAAGGAGATGGTCCTACATTGGTCCCACATTTTCCCATGTCTACAAGACCTGTCACCAGACACACCAGCATCACCCATGTAGCAATTCCATTGGCAGCCTTTTGGCTTTCTGCCCCTTTACTTTCCAGGATCATTCGATCTCTTTCTGGAGTTATGCTTGGGTTTTCCTGTTCCTGAGAATTTTTTGATCAACCTTCAGGTTATACGCCACAATTGTCAATCTAGACCACCCAACCACACGTGTTTCTTCAAAACTTCAATCTCTTTTCAGTCTGGAGAGGTGAGCCTGTTTTGATTGACTGAGGCTCCTCTTGATGTAGATCCCTTCAGTCAGCAATGAAGGTCTGCTTTGCCTGCCTGCATTTTATCATCTTTTTTTTTTTTTTTTAAATTCTGGATAGGAATGATATGTTGTCTTAAATCCTTGCTGACTGCTTAAAATTCTCCCACATCTTTGGAGTCTTTAATTATTCCCCTTCAGGAACGGGTTTAAATTGACTGACTTCCTTTAAGGCTGTGATTTCACATGTAATGGCAGTACTGCTTAAATTATTATAGGCTGGCTCCCTCCCTCGTGCAGACGACTGACCTGGGAAAAGCAGCACTTCAAAATCAATCTTTTCTCCTCCAGCTGGGTTTAATCTGATGGGCTACCTTGCCCTGGTAGGATGTGGCAGGGCAGGGGTGCTAGAGCATCCTCCTGCAGCGGAGGTGCCAGTTTACGGTGGCATGAAGCGTGGGTGGTATTTTGGGTCTTAGTTTTGTCTCAAGCTCCCTTCACCAAGGGGATTGCTGATGTTCATTAGCAGCTAATTGGTGCTGGCGAGCTGTGACTTTTACCCCACAGTTTCACAGCCACTCTGGCGGCAGCAGCTGATGCTTAATTGCTAAGTCTGAGTGAAGCTGTGGGTTCACAGAGATTGCCCGAGTTCTGTTATCTGCCTTTGCTTGACAATTACATGTAGTTTTGATTAGTAAAATTTTGATGGGTTTTACTGTTCTGTTTCTTTGATGTTTTGAGAAAGCTTTAGCTGCACTGCTGAGCTGCTCCTGTAAAGCGTGCCAGAGCATTATTTAGGCACGGGAAAATGGAAACTGCACTTGGACTAACACTGCTCAGCAAGGCCATTTGCAAACCAGATTTTTGTTCCCGATGGTTGCCATCTGAGGCAGAAATTACGGCTGACATATTTTTCCCAAGAACTAGTTTTAATTTGTTGGTTTGTCTGATTGGATCAAATTTGACCACCAAATGGTACACTTTTGACTTCCTGATCTATTTGCATGTGGACCTTTGTGGGTAAATGGGGAAAATAGAGCGAGGTCATTGCTGTCTGCCTGCTAGTTAGTGTAGCTCAAAAGTAAGTGGGAGGAGCAGACTTGTGTTTTTCCACACTCCATTTTCGAGCCGGTAGCTCTCCCCATCCCAGTGCCTAAGAGGCTATTCAGCCAGTTTAACAGACACAAAACTGCTGTGCGAGGATCCGGCAACTCATATCCAGGAGCTCTGATCATGTGAAAATGTATTTTTTTTTTTTTTAGGACGTTATGAGATTGGCAAGTTCAAGACCATAGTCTTGTGGCCTTACACCTTACATTATTCTCCAGTCTGAAACAAGCCCAGGTGTTAATTCTCCCGGCTTCACCTCTGGGTCCAAGCACTCCTGTTTAGGTAATTGCTGTAAATGAGCCAAAGTCTCTGCCGAGCTCTGGCTGAATCACCTCTGTCTCAAAGTAGCCCTGAAATGGCAAACCCAGCATGTCAGCTGGTTGCCTCTTCTAATGCTAAGCCGTACCACATTGGTTGAGATGATATATATTGTTCTTCCCCCCTAGAAGAGACGTGCCTGCCATGAGACAGGAGGGTACATCAGATGCTGCAGAGCTAAAGGCAATTAAACGTCTCCAGATACAAGACGTGTGGCTGACCCCTCCTCCCTGCTCATTTCCCTCTCTCCTAGGGTGACAACAGTTGGACAGTTGTCCCTTGTCTGTGGGGAACTCTGCAAGTCCCCCAGCGTGGCGCTGAGGGCACAGGTGCCAGCTTGCACAGCGCTGTAATGCTGCCCTGTTTTATTCTCAGTTCCTCTCCTGATACTTCCTAGCATTTCATTTGTTTGTTGGGTTGTTTTTGGGTTTTTTTATGACTGTGCACTGAACTGATATTTTCAAAGAGCTTGCTATCACAGCCCCAGAACAGTAATGTTCCTCTGGGGTGATGGTTAGCCCCCAGAGCCTTGGTGGGTGGAAAGTTCAACTCCCTGCATGCATTGCCTTCCCCTTGATATTTCTGGTTCTTCTATCTTATTTCCTAGATTTACAGTGTACCGAGCTGAAGCTCTGTCTCTCTTCCCTGCATTCTCTTCAAAGAGGAACGTTTAGTCTAAACATTTGCCTTTTCCATATTGTCACCTTTTGTCCTATCCTCTAGGTGATGATGCTGAGGTCCTGTAACTTCATTCTCTTCTTCCATGCCTCCCAGCTTTTTCCCCACTGTCTCTTCAAGTGCCACTTGCTGTGGCTTCTCTTGGTTTGGTTGAAATTTGTCCCTCAGCGCCTGAATCACCTGTCCTGAGGATAACTGATGCTGTAGACCCCTGGCACCTTACTCTCTTTGTGCTGATGTGGGGCAGATGTCCACTCTGCCTTGCCTTGGCACCCAGTCTACCAGCTCCTCTGTGGGGCTGGACAATCCTGCTGGATGTCTAAGCCCTGGCTGAGCTGTCTGTGCTCCGTGATGCTGGGTTTCCCTGCAGCACCCAGGGCTGGCTGATTTCAACGGTCAAGCAAATGTGGATGGGATGGTGGGAGCCATTGGCTTCAGAGCCCGCAGCTATGAAGACACTGGGGATCTTTGTGCTCACTTTGATTTTTAATGAGGAATTCCCTGGTTGCTACATTATCCTAAACTTCATGATTTTTTTTTTTTTCCTGCACTCTCAGCACCTTTGTGCAAGGCCAGGACTCGCACAGGCAGCTTCTCCTCTGCCAACTTTCATAACATAAGCCTTGGGACTAGCTTAGCCCAGCTTCTTAAATCTAAAGCTTTGCTTTATTTCATGTTAAATTTGTGAACTCCAGCTGCCAGGCAATAAACTTTTTGAACTAGACTAGGGATTTTCTCCATGACTTGCAACTTCTGTAAGCTTCTCGCTACACCATTTATGGCCAAAACCATTACAAAACTGGCTGAAGCTAAGACCTGGGAGAAGACTGAATTCTCTTGAGCAAATGCTGCTTGAGATTAGCAAAGTTCAAAGGATCTAGCTTGAAAGTGTCCCACAAGTTGCACTACAAGTAAAGGTAGACTATGTTTTAGAGGAAAAACAATGAATGAGTTGCAAGGCTTTCATATCCACAGCTCTTTCTGTAGCCAGATGTCTGCTTCCCTTGCTGCTCTGCCCATGGGTGCTCCCCTTGCTTGGGAAAGCAGTTCTGACCCACTCTTCATTTTATGCCCATGGCTGTTCTGCTTTACAGAAACCTGTGTCTGATTCTTCCCCACACTCCTACTATCTCACAATGTGTTTCTGACAGTGCGCTTGTCCAGGGGACTTCACATACACTAAATAACTGGAGAGGAAATGGGGGCAGGCCAGTCATTGTCCCTACTGCTCTCCAAATCCAGATCAGGTGCAGAGCTGGGATTCAGCCACATGTGCCACAGGGTTGGAGAAGGCCATAAGAATCAAAGCGGGGTTCAGGATAGGTCCTCAGGTGAGGGTTGAGGAAAACAACTTTAAAAAAACCAAAAAACCCTCAACATCTTCTTGACCTTGTTTTACCCTTGAAGGTACCACACTACTGGTTAGCCTGTGATACTTGGATGCCAAAAATTGTCCTGGTCCGAGAGAAGGAGTCCTCACTCAGAGTTTTGGACAGGAATCTGGTACTTAATGGAGAGATAAGGTACACCGGTGTGCCCTCTCAGAGCAGCTCCTCCACCTTCCTCAGGCCCGGACCAGACCTGTAAGGAGGGAACTCATCAAGCCAAGAAAGGAAGAATAACGTTGCTGAGACAGGTCTGATTCCCCTCTCCCTTCAGGGGCAGAGGGGATTATTTGTAGAATACATTAATAAATCCTTTCTCCAGTGCCAGCAACTTCCACTGGCAACCAGTTTGCTTAAGGGCTAACCTGGCAGAAGATCCCAAAGATGTGAATGCTCATGAATACTGGTAAGATCTTCACCCTGAGGAAATAACGTGTTTCCTTTCCAGACGAGGCTGAGGAATCTAATTGCACTGGTCTTCCTAATTGAAATGAAAAATGCTGCCGTATCAGCCTATTGAAAGTATTGCAAGCTTATGTCTTATTAATTTACTGTGGGAGCTGTACCCTGAAATGTGAATAAAGATCTGAATAAGATTATTTGAGGTAATTCACAGGTTTTGATTTAAAATATTTTTACCTTTTTGTTTAAATTTGTTGTTGCTGGGCAGGATGACAGTTTGAAGATGATACCTCATTTTAGATTTTACAGATCCTCTGAGTGTGAAAATGAATGAAACCTAAGAGTGTAATGTTACATATTATTCAATTATTATCTTTCAGCTGGGTCCAGAGAGCTTCTCTAACACTAAATCTGAGGTGGAGAAGCAGGAGGTAGCGCACAGACTTTGAGAAACCACAGAGAGAAATTCTAGCAAGGAAACTACTGACCCTGCAAAGGATAGAGTTTCTCAAGCATTAAATGGTGTAAGCCCCAGGGCCTGATCTAGGGTTTACAAAGTAAATGCAGTTTCCATTGACTTCGGTGTGCGTTTGGCCCTCGAGCTTGCTGCTGAGGAAGATCCTGGTGGAGTCATGCATGCTTTTCTCCATACACAGCAAAGCAGCAACACGATCAACCCATCAGGAGAAGGCCTTGCTTTCCAGCAGGGTATGAAATGCATGGAGTCAACCTCCGTGCCCGTTGGTACTGGATGCATGCAGTTGCCTGGTCATTGCTGGGGGGGCCTTGTCAGAACAGAGACTGGTTTGCGGCTTCATGCTTCAAGATCACAGAATCATAGAATGGTTTAGGTTGGAAGGGACCTTAGAGATCATCTAGTTCCAGCTGCCCACCATGGGCAGGGACACCTCCCACCAGCCCAGGTTGCTCCAAGCCCCGTCCAACCTGGCTTTGAACCCCTCCAGGGATGGGGCGGCCACAGCTTCTCTGGGCAACCTGGGCCAGGGACTCACCACCCTCAGAGAGAAAAATGTCTTCCTGATATCTCACCTAAATCTACCCTCTTTCAGTTCGAAGCCGTTATCCCTCATCCTATCACTACATGCCCTTGTAAAAAGTCCCTCTTCAGCCTCAGAAACATCAGCTGCAGCAGCAGCTTAGGGAGGAGAGTAGCACATGTGCAGAGTGGTAAGTTTAGGTTTTGGGAGGGGGACGTTGGGGTTTTTTTAATTTTTTTTTTTTTTTCCCCTAAGTGCGACTATTTTTTGTTCAAAATCATACTTTGCCTTAAGGAGGCTGTTTGTCACTGGGTATCCCTGATGCCGCTCCCCAAGGACCCAGAACCGCAGGCAGCGGAGATGAATCAGGTCTGCCAGGATAATTGTGGCAGATAAGAGAGAATTGAAGCCTCCAGCCCAGTCTGAGAGAGAGAAGGCTGCCGAGGAAAGTGAAGCTAGCTCACGGTGCTGGGACATGCGGCGCGCAGCCAGCCTGGAGAGCAAGAACCAGCACGCCCAGTCTGCATCAGGGAGGCTCCTTCCATATGCCAGCCGCTCGCATACCTGAGCTGACAGCACTTGCTTTCCAATGTCAGGACAGAGGAAGAAAACGAGAGCTGGCTGGAACATGGACTCTGCAGCGAGAGCTCAGAAGCAGCGTGAAAACCATCAGGAAAGTAAAAGGGGAGGGAAAAAAACATTACCTGTAGCTCCCAGTGTGACTGAGCGGGCCTTTGTGCCTTTAATAGTTTCTCCATCAATCTGCCAGAGCCGCGCTTTGCTGCGCGGAGCTGCCTCAGCTGGGTGGCTATTGCTGGGTCACCTTTTGCAAAGGATTTGTGTCAACATAAGCTGTCGTTATAGGGTCACAGTGGAAGTGTGGAAAGCAGCAGTATGTTGCTGGGTGTTTGTTCTTTTTTTTCCTTTCCCCAGCGTTTGTTGCCAGATACTGACTGCCATGCCACCACCGCAGCGATGCTGTCTCTTAGGCCAGTTATCATGGTAAAACTTTACAAATGCGTGGATCTGCTGCTTTTTGTCTGGGCTAAGGTGAAGGATGTGCTGTTGTTGCCTTTTGTATTGTGCGGCAGGCACCCAGCCGAGCAGCAGGCAGGGGCTGCCCCAGATTTTGGACTCAGGCAAACTCTTTCTTTGCAGCTTTGTAGCCTTGCACAGAAGCCCATTTGGGCTTAATTGCTAAATTACAATGATTCAATTCAAAATTGCTGCCTCTGTGCCCAGCAGGTGTGGGAGCTTCACATACAGACCCTTCCCAGTGGGAAGCAGGGGCATGCACCGCATCCCCTGCCCTTCCCCAACTGGATGTGACTGTCACTCTGCATGTGCTTCACGCTGTGTCTTCTACCTCTCTGCCTTCAGCCCTGGCTGGTGCTATGGTAGAATCATAGAATGGTTTAGGTTGGGAAGGACCTTGAAGATCACCTAGTCCAACCCCCCCTGCCCTGGGGACACCTCCCACCAGCCCAGGTTCCTCCAAGCCCCATCCAACCTGGCCTTGAACCCCTCCAGGGATGGGGCAGCCACAGCTTCTCTGGGCAACCTGGGCCAGGGGCTCACCACCCTCACAGCAAAGAATTTCTGCCTCAGATCTCATCTAAATCTCCCCTCTTCCAGTTTAAAACCGTTCCCCCTCGTCCCATGGCTCCCCTCCCTGATCCAGAGTCCCTCCCCAGTTTGCCTGGAGCCCCTTTAGGGACTGGAAGGGGCTGGAAGGTCTCCCCGGAGCCTTCTCTTCTCCAGACTGAACCCCCCCAGCTCTCTCAGCCTGTCTTCCTGGGAGAGGTGGTCCAGAACAACTCGATGCAGCCCATGGCTCCATCTGCGCTCCCCACCAAGCAGTCCTGCTCAACTGCCCTTGGCTGTGCTGGCTCCTGAAAGCAGTTGTGCCGAGCGAGCACCCTTGGGTTCAATGCTGTGTACCTAAATATTGCTGTGGCAGCAGCTGCCCCAGGGCAGGGGAGGTGGGGAGGTCTGTTTCCCACTGTGGGTGGAAGTTCCCCCTTAGCAGGACCCCACATTCTTGTCCTACCCTCTCCTCGCAGGGGAAGTGGAAGGATTGTAAGGTACCTCAAAGAGGAGCTGAGTGACCTGAGGTTTAAGAAAAGATCATGCACTGGCACAAAAATAAAAGAGTTAGGGAAATTCTGGCACTGTTTTTCTTCACGTTTCACCTAGATACAAATGGTCGCTGTGCCTTAAGAGGGAGAGGCAATAAAGGCATTCCTCCTCAGAAGGCTGACCTGCAGCCCCTTCTCTGGCGATGCTTCCTAATGCAAAGGTTTCCTGAGAGCAAAATCTTGCTTGGGCATGAAGTGCAAGCCCGGAAAACGTGAATGGCAAAACCTGAGGCTGCAGGAGAAGGAGGGGGACAGCTGGGTGAAGTGCTGTGCTGCTCTGCAAGGTCCCCGGCTTCCCGTGATCCCATCGCCTGAGGATGGAGGGAGTGCGGGATGCGGGGGGGACGGTCAGCAGCCTGACCACGGTGGACCAGGTGCCTGGAAGAAGGGGTGGTGAGTGTGTGGGGATGGGATGTGGATGTGGGACAGAGTCAGCAGCACTGGCAGCTGGAGAGGCTTCCCGACAGGAGTACTGGATACCACAGCACTCAGCTATTTCCCGGTGCCCTTCTGTGCTCTCGCCACCTGGCTCTGATGCACAGCAGCTGTGGCACAACCCCTTTACAGCTGTTTGCCTATGACCTGCTCATCACCGCCGTGCTCCCCTCCCTGCCCCTGCTGCTGTGCCACTGCGAAATAGCTCTCTCGGTGGTGATGTGTGCCCATCTCCTCCGCCGTACGGCTTTGCCCATAGCTGCTGATGCTTTTCAGGCAAAAATAACTGCTCCAAGGAAGCCTGGCTCTGCTGCCGGTGCCTTGCTGTTGCTTCAGATGATGAACGATGGGGTCCGGTGGTGGCGTGATGCAAGGCAGAAAATGTTAATCCCCAGGTGAGCATCCAAGACGAAGTCATCGTGCTCAGAGATCTGATGCAAACCCACTGCAAAGAGGAAAAAAGCTGAGACCCTGCGAGCATCTGAGGATAAAGCTCAAGCACCGGGTGCCCAGGCTATGTCTAGAGGAGGATGGAGACATCAAGCATGGTGTACCCAGTGGGCAAGAACAGGCTAGCGGAGAAGCTTGTGCAATAACTGGGAGATTAAAGAGCACTCTGGTGCCCAGCATGCAGTTAACCCATCCATGTCTTTAAAGCAAATTTAAACCAGCAGCGTGTTTCTAGTCTGCGTAAGCAATTAGCATCACATGGCCATGGTGATTTTCATCTGGCACCTGCATCCCAAAGCCAATTTAGCATGAAAATGCTCAGTGTGTAAATACAACGAGAATAGCCTCTTAGCTCTCGGGCTCTCTGTCCTTGACGTGACATTCAGTATTTACAAAGGTTGGGTTTTTTACACCACAGCAGGGAACCACACAAATTTCTCCGGAATCAAAGTATGATGACTATTTTGATGCCCAAAATGACCGCTTCTGCTCTGCTAATATTGGACAAATATTGACTCGTGGCCACTACGAGTCCATTCCTTCACTGATGAATGCTCAAGGCTACTTGGATAAACAAATGATTTCTCATAAATATTCTTATTTTAACACATCCCTAGAATAACAATGCATGCTGTATATATTCTCCTTATGCTTTTTGTTCTGTTTACAGGTTGAGGTGACATTGTGTGGCACTTCGTTAGCATGGAAAAGGAGTGTCCCATTGTGGAGGGTCACTTGTCCAGGGCAGAGTTCAGCTGTACGATTCTTGGTCTCTGCTTGATGAGCAATAGGAAAAAACAAAACAGAATTACTACTCTTGCATGAGGGAAGGGACGAGCATGCAGCACAGTCCTGTCCGTGCATTGTTTACTGTGACTGCTAGATCATTAATCTAACGCCTGATAATACTGGTGGCCACAACCCAGATGCTGCAGGTGATTAGTACCTGGACTGCTCCCAAAAATACGCTCTTCTATTAGTGAGGATGGCTGCTTGTTGCTCAGCCCATGACATCTCCCTCAGCTCCAGGAGCTCTGCTTGCTGCCTGTACACCCCTGGCCAAGGACCAAGGAGTGACTGTCACATGCGACCATTGTGTGGCAGTCCCACTTTTTCTGCTGACGTGGGACACGCCAGGAGCTCCCTAGAAGCAGAGGTGACAGGGGAAAAGGCAGGAAAACAGGATCCTGGTTTCCAAACACTGCTCCTTGACATGAAACCTAAACCGGTCTTTGCATGCCCACACCTTGGGTTAAGACGGACCTTACCAGTTTCATTTGTTAAGCCTGGCAGGAAGGCTTCCTGCTGCCCGCTTCTGCTTCCCGCTGTTGAAATGGCAATGTAACTCACGGTTGGTCGGCTTTGGAGCAAATGGTTGGCCTTAAAGCAAAGTTACTAAGCACCTGGGGACATCTCCTGCTCCTCCTGATGACAGCAGGACCATTACCTTCATTTTGCTGCAATCAGTTACTCCACTTCAAAGTGGCTGGGAACATCAGCATCCTGCGTTGGCATTGCTTTACAGGCACTTTGCATTGATATGAATGGCTCCACAATGGTGAACTGATATGTAGGTGAGGATGTTAAAATTATTTAGTGTAAGCTAGTAAAAGCAGAGCTACCGGAGAATGAACTCTTCCAGAATAGCTCTTCCAGAATAGCTCCCTGCATGAACGTTCAGGTCCAGAATAAAGAGGCGCTTCATTCTGGAATAATCACTCTAATTATTTTCAATGACTCCTTTCTCAAATTTTGCCAAGTGCCTAAAAATTGTGCATGTCCCTGTCACCCCGATGAGATCATACACTGTTTCACAAAACTCAGAGTAGATGAAGTTACTGACTCCCCCAGGCAGCCTGCTTATTTTTTAATCCATTTACAGTGTTTTGATTCCATGGTGATAAGGACTTTATAAATGCTAATTGATAAATGAGATAGAGTTTTTATTGGCTCATACAGGGCAGAACTAGTCAAATGCATACAAAATTGCTATTATTTAAAAAACTCGACAAGACTTTCCATTCCGAAGTTGATGTGGTGAATAAACTTGGGGAAAATACGTCCTTCGACGTGTCATCAGAGAATGCTGTGAGCATCTGGGTTCGCAGGCTCACGCCGGCCGGGCGAGGGTGGAAGGCAGGAGAGCCACCGAGGAATCGAGAAACAGCTGTCAGATGTCTCATAGTTAGTATGGGCAGCATCGCACGCTTTAATCTTTCTTTCTCCTGTCTTTCATCCTTTCCCCTGCGAAGATCAAGCCAGCCCAGCAGCCATCCAGGCACGAGCCTGGGAAGGGGACACACTCTGGTTCAACCCATCGTGTAGACAAGCTGCCTTTGAAGGAGGTGTCTGGGGCTTTGGCTTCAGTCGCTCCAAGGTGCTGCTTTTGCTGCAGTAAGACGAACATGATTCTGGGAGTTTCAAACTATTTTTACTTCTCTGCTGTTTGTTTTTTTTTTTTTTTCCTTAAACACATTGCCTGCTTTAACTCCTGCTAAGTTCATAGGCACCCTAGAAATAAGCCAGCCTGCTTGCCAGAGGTGTCCGCTGCTCCTGAAGGAAATGGATGGCTTATATTGCCGGCTCACCAGAAACCATGTTTATAGTCAGGAAATTATGCAAAATTGAAACCAACTATTGCAGGCTTGCTCAGTGCTTCCACGGAAGAGCTTGCAAAGTTCACCAAACAAATTTGCCAAATGAAAAAAAAAAAAAAGGTGTTTTCTCTGTCATACCTGGAGGCTCTGGCTCCGTGATTTACAGGTTTTGATGTTTTTTTCTCCAAATCTCTCTAGCCAGAAACACTGACCAGAGATTGCAATCACCTGATCCTTGCTCAGCGAGGAGTGTGATCACTGTGACCCAGGATGGGTGGCATTGCAGAGCACCGGCGTTGCACGGATGCTCCCAGCACCAGAGCCCCCCATCCCCAGGAAGAACCAGCATCGGTACCCCAGGGAGCCTGGAAGGCGGGCAGCCTGCAGAGCCTTTATAAGGCTTCCTTCCTTTTCCCTTTTATTGTCTAGCCAAGCCTAGCTGTCTCTTAAACCCATGTGAACAAAGACTCCCTGATGCTGGAGCGTGTCAGCAGAAGTATACATCAGTCCATTTTTTCCTATCTGTGGGGAATGCAGTGCTCTCTGCCTTGTTTTCTCTCTCGTTCTGGTCCTGCACTAGGCGACAGACATTGGTAATTAATTGCCTTGGTCGCTTTTTAGCTGCAGTCTCTTGCTGGAGCCACAGCATAAAAAATAGAAGTTAAATTCATGTCTTAGTCCCGCCGTACAATTCCCTTTCTCTGCAAGATACGGTCTGAGCACAACGTGCGTAGCAGCCTCCAGACGTCGGGCTGGGGAGCCAGAATGGCGCTGCTGCTATTTTTGCCAAATGCTGACATTAGTCACACTAAAAAGGAAAGGCTACCTCTCACCTCACTGCGAAATCTAGCTGGATGCTCAGCACCCAGAGCTGACCCAGCTTCCCCCAGGAGGGTGCTCCCTGCCTTTGGCTGGGGGTAGCAGGGGGTCTCACCATGGCACAGACCAGGGTGTTCACCCTAAAAAAAGCCACTTTCCTGCCCAGTGGGTGTGGGTCTGCACTTCCTCGATGCTCCACTTGCCCCACTGGAAAAAAGGGGTTGATGGCAGCCCTGCGGTGAGGACACAGCTTCGCCTATGGGGCCGTGCAGAGCAGCAGCCTGGACATCGAATCATAGAATTGTTTAGGTTGGGAAAGATCTTTAAGATCATTGAATCCAACCGTTAACCCAGGACTGCCAAGTTACGACTAACCCATATCCCTCAGCACCACGTCTGCCCGTCTTTTAAATACCTCCAGGGATGGCGATTCAACCACTTCCCTGAGGAGCCTGTTCCAATGTTTGATTGAATTTTTCCTAATATCCATCCTAAACCTCCCCTGGTGCAACTTGAGGCTGTTTCCTCTTGTCCCATCACCTGTTCCTTGGGAGAAGAGACCGACCCCCCCTGGCTACCCCCTCCTTTCAGGGAGCTGTAGAGAGCGAGAAGGTCTCCCCTCAGCCTCCTCTTCTCCAGGCTGAACACCCCCAGCTCCCTCAGACGCTCTGCACCAGACTTGTGCTTGTGGCATGGCACACTGAGGGTCAACGTTGAGACCACCAGACAAGAAGATGGACAAAAGACCTTATATTTCCAAAAATTAGGGAACCAAACCCAAAAGTTTCACCTCCCAGTGAGTCCCTGAAGATTTAGTCTACAGCGAAGTGTGTTGCAGACATTTTATACATTAGTGCAAGCATGGTAATAAAACATATTATATGAGTTACAGGACACAATAATAAATAACCTCTAGTGATCTATCCATCTAAAAGACCCCATCAGGATTTATTAAAACTTCTGTTAATCATTTATACTTGCCTTTCTGTACCTAAAAGCCTGCAAGAAGGATGCTTCGAACAAAACGCCGTCATGAAAAGCCACATCAGGAAGACAGTTTATCACTGGCCCTGTAGTCACTGGCAGCAAAAGATACACGTACATTTTAGTGGGCATGAGTTTGCTGCAAAGAGTTTTCTGCAGCGTCCGTGTTGGTCGGAAGAGAGAAGCAGCTCCCATCCACGTGCAGGGAGGGTGTCGCTGGACACCCACTGCAAACGCAGCCCACCTCCTGCCTGCAGACGTGACGTCCCCAGGCACCTGCTGATGCTCCAGCAGCTGCATCAGAAACAGCAGAACTGGTCATCTTCACCTTGTTTGTTTATAGAAATTGCTAAAATTACTGCTGTTAATAGGATCTGGGGAAGAGCCACACACAGCAATTATCCAGGCTTGCTGCAATTGGCTGAAGTTGTCCAAAAATCACTAAGACAAAGAAAATCTCCCCCTGCCATTAATCCTCTTGTAGTCTAGACAAGATCTCACAAAATATATTCCCATGACCATGTGGCTCTGCACCGTCACTCAAAGATGGAATAACTGTAAACAGTCCATCAAATTCAAGATTATACCCCTTCTGTCCTTTTCAGAGGTCTTTGTGCTGTTTGCATTGCTGAAAGTAAAGATGTGCCAGGAGAAAAAAAATCATCTGGGAACAGACTTTGGCCTGGAGTCCTTCTAGTGGCACCTGAAAGGTATGGTCTGAAGTCTCCAGGCAAGCATTTCTTCTTGAATAAAGCTATGGACTTCGCTACCTGCAGACTGAGCACGTCAGTAGACATTTGCTCAGTCCAAAATGTGGGGAGAAAAAAAAAAAAACCAAAACCAGAACCAGCAGAATTTCACTAGCACTAGCAGCTGTGTAATAAAACATATTTGATCAAGAGTTATTCTTTGGCCAGTTCTCTACACAAATAACAAACTGGGAATGGGAGACCGATGCAGCTACCAAGAAACTTCTTCATGGTGTCTACCAAAATGAGCTGCCAAAGCCTGGCAAAGACGGCTCAGACCAAGTAAATGCACTTTCTCAGCAAAAAGTGCCAGCCCATATGTTTTGCCTGGAAAGCAGGCATCAGGTAGATGCATGGTCAATCTGGCTCAAGACCACTCTTCAGCAAAAAGAGGTTGAAACTCAAGTTGAAGACAGCCATAAAACAAAGCCTTATACTTTTGAAGGGCATGAAATATTAAGAAATAGAATCATAGAATCATAGAATTGTTAGGGTTGGAAGGGACCTTAAAGATCATCTAGTTCCAACCCCCTGCCATGGGCAGGGACACCTCCCACTAGATGAGGTTGCTCAGAGCTCCATCCAGCCTGGCCTTAAAAACTTCCAGGGATGGGGCATCCACCACGTCTCTGGGCAACCTGTTCCAGTGTCTCACCACCCTTATGGTGAAGAACTTCTTCCTAACATCCAGTCTGAATAAGTGTTATCCTGGAAAAGGAAATACCAAATGCCCTTTCTGGCAGGAGTTTTTGTCATGACATAACTGAAGATCTCTCAGAAACATCAAACTATGAAATATTTGTTTTGATCTGATGTCCAAAGCAATATTAGAGGAAAATCAGATCCTCCGCTGATTTTCTCTCTTGCCATCCCAGGTGGAGAGCAGCAGGCATTGCCAGTATTGATTTATCAGGAAGGACCTCAGATGTACTTGAGAGTTTGCTTGGCAAAGATTTTTTTCCTCTGATTTTGACATAATATGCACTCAAGTACAAGCAATCTGCCTTAAGTAGAGGTCTAGCAGCTCTCCTACACTGGCAAAAGCTGGGTTTTGCAAGTATCTGCTGGTAATCAGAGCTGATGGCTTGTAGGTGAAAACAGGTGCTGTTCTGCAATACCCATGGGATCCACCTGTGCCCACAGCATTCCAGGGAGGTTAAATCCAATCACAAATGCCACATAAGGGCTCCTTCATCCCCAGGGCTGCTGGGTATGGAAGTTCATAGAATGAACAGCTGTACCCCACTGCATGGTGGGTGGTGTGTCCTTTGTGATCATCGTGAGTCCCAACAGGATGTGTGAGACAGCAAAAAAATACATGGCGTTGTTTATATAGGTCTTGCTGTGATCAGGAGACCCTCACTCCATGACTCAGACCAGGGCTGTGACCTTGAACAGGAGAGTATTGGTGGGGCTGCATCCAGCGAGGTGCCCCATGGTGTGAGGAGACCTCTTGCAGCCACTGCAGACCAGAAAGAGCTGGATGCAGGGGTGGTGGTGTCCCTTCTTGGTTCAGTCTGCACGGAGGTACCAGCCACATTGGAGGGACCGTGCTGCTTCTTACAGGGAGCGCAGCCAGTGCCTCCTTGGGATGGAGGACCCTGTGATGTCTTCCCAAGTGCCCAGGTGTCTCCATCACCATTGGAGCAGAGAAAGGCTGATATCTGCCTGACGTGGAGGCCCAGATTTGCAGCCAAACCCACATGGAAACCCAACCTTTGAGCTCTCAAGATTCTTATCCCAAACAACTTCGTAATAGCTACTGCCCTCTCTTAGGAAACTGATGACCTCTGCGTATGAGAGCTCTTTGCTTTTCCCTTCCCTTTCCTATGGGAACTGCCTTCTTCCCTGGGGTGAGTGGGCTGCTGCAGCTGGCCAGATGTGCAGGTGTGTGCTGTTTCTCTGCAGCTCATGCCTGCCCCTGTACATCCCAGGGTTTTCTTGGCGTGGCGCTGCATCGCAAATCTGCATTAGGAGCATGGCATTAGCGCTGCAGCTCTGTGGGAAGTGCGAGTGCTCCAATTCCCCCAGCGATTAGTGGGTGACAGTTCTGATAAATCAACTGTTTTATCATAAACATGTGCACTCAGCATTAACTCTACACGCGCCCAGCTCTGGGTGAAGAGATTATTACTCACCAGGAAAGAGACAGCCTGCAACGGGGAGATCCTCAGCTAATCCCTCCGGGGAGCTGCCACGTCCCTGCCCTTGCTCATGCATGTGCACACACATGTCTGCCTGGCCATATGACGACACCAACATGTATATACAACGTAACATGCGTGTGCCCGCATACACCCCCGTACATGGAAGAGACACACACATCCACACAAGCTTTGAGTATGGCCAGGCACCCCATGTGTCCATGCAGATACACACAGTGGTGCCTGGGCAAGGGACTAATCCCAGCTCTTCCCCTCTGCATTTCCAATTGTGTGGTCCTTAGGGTTGCTGTGCTACTTGCCAGCCCCTCCGAGCAGCCAACTGAGAGGGCAGCAAGTGCTCAGCAGCCCCAACACAGACCCATCTGCATGTTTGTGCTTGGTGTCTTCTTCATGACACCATCCCTGGGAGCGGTGGGTGTGATTTTCTTCTGCAAGGCCAGGTGGACAGTGTGCATTCTGGCCAGCCCTTCTTGGTTTCCAACCTCTCTATCTGCCTGCACCCAACTTGTAGGACTGACCATCAACCAGCATTTTTCAGAGTCACAGCTGCATGCTGGGCCTTGCCAAATGGGAAAACCCAATCCCTTGGAGCTGGGAGCAAAGCTGAGGGCAGGGAGCAAGCACTGGCCTTTACTTGCTCTGCTTCTCCATGTCAGGACAGGATGACTTGGGACACATGGTAGTGCAGAGCAAGAGGGGTGCCGGTGGGCCAATGCTGAAGTGAGCTTTGGTGGTCCCAAAGCTGTGCTCCTCCTGAGCTGCCATCGCTCCTGGGGACACTTCTATGTCTCACCATTGGGGCTGCGGGGCACAGCTTTGCTGCAGCCAGGGCAGTTCAGGATACTCAACCCAGGCTTGGGCCAGGAATGAAGAGTGATGGAGAAAGGGGCACCAAAGGCATTGGGCTGCAGCAGAGCCTGAAGACAAACAGGAGCTTCAGATAATGCGTGCAGGGAGCTGCAGTACCCAGGTACAGTTACCCAGGAGCCTCAAGGCTGAGGGCCACTGTGGGCATCTCCCCTGACCTCCCTGCACACAACCTCACGTGTCTGGGGGCAGGGGACCACTGCCACCCCATGGGGGAACCAAGGTGTCAGCCCAGAGGCTCATAAATCACGTCTCTCTGTGCATTGTGGCAACTCCTCATTTAGTGTATGTATGTATTTGTGTATTCCTTCTGACATTTTTATTATTATGAGATAGTTCCCCTGAAGGGGGATGAATAATGAAAATGCAGCCTTTGGATGTAGGAAAGTAGGGAGGCAGAGAGTAACTGCTCTGCCTAAAGACACCTCGCTGCCGTGCACCCCCCCTCCCCACACACTGCTGTTCCCAGTGCCGGCTCCTGAAACCTCCCTACCCAGAGCCAGCACCACATCCACCCTCCCCTCCCACACGAAGCGCCAGCGCATCATTTCTGCCCTTCCCTTGCCATCCCTTCAGTGAGCTTTGGTGTCTCTTCTCCCACCTCCGGACCCTGCTACCAGTACCTCTTCCAGAAAGGTGCCCATGGACATTCGGTCTCCTCTGCTGATCCTCCTACCGGAGCACCTGATGTTGTGTTGAGGACATGGGATTGGGGCAAGGGGACTGTTTTTCAGGCTGCTGGAGGTGATGTTTGCCAAGGGGGTGTTTTTGAGGGCAAGGAGTGGAGGTGTGATGTGACATCCCACCAAGGTATCCTGTGAGGGTTGCTGGGAAGCCTTGGAAAGCTGCAAGCACGTGAGAGCAGCGTGGCTGTGGTAGGGGTAGGATGGGCTCTGCTGGGGCAGAGACTGGGGTGTAGTGTGAGTGAGGGGTGTAGCTGCCCCGCATTGGCTGCTGTCAGGGGAATCTCCCCCAGGCATTGTGGATGGGAGCACTGATGCCACGGGCTGGATTTGGAGACCAGCAAAAATCAACAGTATCGGTTTCCGTGGCAACCCTGCCACGGAGCTGGAAGTGAACGCCATGGCCTCCATCACTGCAGACATGTGGGAAGGCCCTGCTTGGGTGATGGTTTCCAGAGAAAATGATGTCCCCATCATTGCGTGGCGCTGGACGAGAGGCTGGAGGCTTGTAGGCTGAAGCTGGCTGGAGAGGACATGGGGCTGGAACCATCCTTCCCATCCCATCTGCCAAACCTGCAGCCCTGACCCCCCCGCAGGGGGGGGTGCTGCTCCCTTTACTGGAGCTCCCTTTTCCCCACCGAGCACCCCAGGAGAAAATGACTTGCAGGGGAATTGGAAGCCTGGGGACCTTCCCAGGGTAGCTGGTATGGATGGAAGGGTGCGCTGCGAAATCCTGCGGCCACAGAGATCAATAGCACAACATAAAGCCATTTATATCACTATAAAGGGAGCATACAGACTGGAATTAGTTACACTAAAATGTCTGTCGTGGAGTATTAATTGGGTTACTAAATATGTCACTCTGAATGTATTTCATAGGCAGCATAAATTTCTGTATTAATAAGGAGCATTTCTGTTCCTCTCTGTGGCTGCCCATCACGACGTGAGCTCTGCCGGCACTGGGCTCCCCTCACCTGGTGTTTTGTGCCATGTTTGGTGCCACGTTCCTGGCAAAGCTGCACCGTGCTTGCAGGAAGGTGTCCCAAGGAAAACAACCTCCATCCTCACATGGGGTGCAGAGGCACAGCTCAGCCCCGAGGCCAGGAATGGTGGTAGGTCAGGACCTGTCCTTCTCCATGGTGGGAGTGGGGGAAGAAGGTCTTGGGGTAATAAAAAAGGGGTCCGAGCAAGCCAGGTCCCCTAAGCAGGGAAAAGCAAGGATGCACAAGGGATGTAGAGGGGCTTTGGGGTTTCCCCATGGGACTCTGTGACCACGCAGTGGGGGACACAGCCCGGGATGTTATGCCTTGCCTGCACGTGCGGGGTACACCGGTGCAGGGTTGTTGTGGTCCCCGAGCAGCTTGTTTGGGCTCTGGGATGCTGGATTGGGCCCTTCAGGGGCATTGGCTGGAGGTCAAAGTATCACTTATGATCCAGCCGCCCATGTAGACGCGGTTACACAAGTGTGGGGTGTAGTCCTGCACAGTTCTTCTTCTGTAGCTCTTGCTCTGCTCTGTTTGTCCCATTTCAGCGCTGCTCCCCCTTTCCCCTATACGTCTGCTGCTTTCAAACGCTCCTTTAAACAGAGAAACTCAGCTTTCTGGTTGCTTCAGATTATTTTTGGTTCTTGCAGTGAAGAAGTTAAAAAAAATAAAATAAAATAAAGAAAAAAAATGTAAGCCTTCCCAGAAATGTGAGCTTCTGCCTCCGTGCTACCCAAGGGGCTCCTGCCGGCACTCGCACTGGCAGTTGGAGAGTGGAATCTCATCTGTAAGTCACCCTGCCCGTGGCTGTTGTGGGGTGGCCACAGAAGGGAAGCAATCCTGGTTTTACATGAAATATTTAACTGTATCTAAGTTACAGCTGGCATACATCCACTGCAAACAAACATCCGTGGAAGATCTGAATTGTCAGTAAATGCCTATGAAATGCCTATGAAAAGAAGGGAGAAAAACACAGCTTTCAACATTAAAAATATCACTGCAACTTGCTCCTTTTAGTTTAAAGAGTCTCTCAGGGCAAGTCTTTGACCCTGTAGCCCTGTTTCTCGGAGCCATTTTGGACAAGCATATATTGAAAGGGCAGTTATTGAATTGGTGATGCTTGATTTTGATTATTTTTTTTTTTTTTTTGGTGAGGCAAGTGAAGAGAGAAGCAAATAGACATGATGAAAGAAAAGGGCACAGAGAAAAAAGGTAAAAATATCATTTCCCGTATATTTTGGCTTAGTTGCTGAAAAATGTCAAGCCTACAACCTGCTCTTGTTTCAGATTTGAGAGAAAAGCTTTGGCAGAGGGCTGGCAGCAGCCACCGAGTTTACCATGGGATCCAAGCCAGAAACTTCTTAGGGAGGCAAATGAGATGGCAGGAGGAAGCACAGGAGATAACGTGGGGATGAAGAGGTGCACACAACGTGGGGCTGGCAACGGGGACTCCAGGTTCACAACACTTACCTTGTGCCAAGTCAATCACCCCAGTAAAGGAAGGGATGTCACTGGGACACCGGTCTTGACCCAGTGGCTGGACTGTTCCCCATCCAGAAGTCCCTTCTCCCAAGCCATGTGCATGTCTATATAGAGGATTCCTCCTTCTTTTGCTCCAATGCTAGTGACTCACACAGAGATTGAGAAGGAAAAAAAAAAGTATTCCTAAACATTGTTATTTTGGGTTCATGAAAAACAGATTGTTCACTAGGTAACAAGAGAACAACTTGCCAGACACACGTAGAGGTCACGACGACTGTGATTCATCTTACTAATCTAGCAGGTATCTAGAGCCATTTTAAATGTCTTTATGCTTGGCAGTGATTCACATCAACTGCTCCCAAGCACCTTTCCAAAAATGCGAGGTTTCTTCGCTCCTCTGTGATTGTGAGAGTTGTTCACACAAGGTAAGGAGAAAGCAGTCGAGCACTTGCCAGATAACCGTGTGCCTCACCTGAAGACAAAAGGATTCAGACAAATCTGTATTTAGTATCTGCAGCATTCAGGTAGTGAAATATGAACACATTGCCTCCCTGTACATGTGCATGCCGCAGAGCTCCATGATGGATGTCCTATTTGCATCTGAGTGACTACCTTTCAACTTCAACATCTCTGCAGCCTTCATGCATGCAGCCTTCATGGACCAGAAGCTTCTCCAGGAGGCTTCTCCAGGAGGCATCTCCAGAATGAGACCCCAGAAGAGTTGCAAAGCTGCTTCTTTAAATGCTCTGACCACCTACATGCAGGTCTTCATCTCTGGGGTGGTGGAGGACATTGGGAGAAAGCCAGAGAGATGCTCAAGGAGCCTACAGGAACCTGAAGGTGGATGAGGATAGGATAAAATGAGATCCTCTAGAGAGGGACCGGTGTGCTGTTTTAATCTGGGAATTTAGATTCAGACTACAGCCAGTGGGAGTGGGTAGACGGGACACGGGTGGGAGATCAGTTAGTCCACAGGCTACAGAGCAGGGAGAGAGTGAAGGGAGGCAGGTGAGATTATGTAGGCTGCTTGGAGAGGTGGAGAAAAGACCATTATATCCCTTTCCACATCACATGTGGTGCTTGCAGGAGTGGAGGAACAGGAGAAGGCTCCCCAGATACCACCACCTTCCTTGGCGTTACCAACATGTCCCATGTCGCAGGTTATTGCCTCAGAATAGAAGCAGTGAAGTGCCTGTGGGACCATCTTCGGGACCATACACTCCCATGACTTCCCCTGGTGTGCACTAGAGGTTGAAAGGGTGCAGGGTAATTTCATCATTCGCTTCTTCACACAGGGAGAGGGTGCCTGGCCTCCTCCCATCCTCCTGTCTCCAGCAGATGATAAAGAGATCCTTTGGAGAGAAGGTCCACCAACAGATCAGGTGCTGAAAACAGAGGTTGGATGGGGTCTTCGTAGGCAGGGTCTTTTGCAGCTGCGAGGTGTATGCAAGAGAAGGGAAAGGGAGATGGTTGGCAGGATTAAATATCCTGCTCCGTGCCTGTCCAGGGAGCTTCTTTCAACAGAAAGGCACATAAGCGTTCTGGTAAAGTCTTGGAGAGCTTCACTATGCCAGCCAAGTCTCTGCCAGCTCAGTAGGCTGAGATTTAGTCTTCTCTATTGTCAAGACTGCGTTTGGGACAGATATGACTTAAATAGGGACATCTGATTTTAGTCAAAGAAATTGCACCCTTTCTGATATTTTATTATTAAGGAAACCAATACAGGTTAAATACACAGAAAAAAAAATGAACCAGTCCTTTCAAACTGTCTTTATCTGGAAAAACATGGGTGCCCATTTCCATTTGTATTCCAGGGAAGAGATCTTCAGCTTGAGCTTTAATGTCAACACATTGAATTAAAGGGTTTTTCATTAGTTACAAGGAAGGTGAAAATCATCTGCTGAAATGTGATTTGCAGCAGTAAGCTGCAGGGAGATGATTGTGCCGTCTTACGCAACAGGTTTCTGCTCTTTGAGTGTAAACAGGCAGGTCCTGACACAGGAGGTGGAGAGCTCAGAGCCAGGGCTGGCTTGAGCAGATGTAGCAGGTGGGAGGGCTTTCAGGTCTCCATCTCCATCATCTCCATCCCTCAATTTCTGTCCCTACGAAAAATGGAGTGTGGGAGTGTTCCATATTCTTGGATTCAGAGCTTGGCCATGCCTTGAGGCTGGGGACCAGATATTTCAACATGACTTTGGAGTCAGGAAGCAGCTGGATATTATCCCAGGGACAGGCCCCAGGGGCTAGCTGGATCCAGGATACATTGCTCATCATGTATCCCACACCATGCACATGGGGTGCCAGAGGGTTGAGGAGATGCACGACCAGAGCAAGTTGCTTTTTGGTGTTCGTTTTTTGTTTTTTGGACAGGCCTTTGAAGACCTCAGCCAGCCAGAGCAGGTTTAGGCAGTCGGGGTGAGCTGAGATGGAGCTGAAGTTCAAGGACCAGCGTGTAGCCGATGGTTTTCCTCCCCCGCTGCAGCAGAAGTAGGGCTCTTTGCAGCATTGAACCTGGGAGGAGGCACAGCACGGGCTGAGGATGCAGGGATGCGTGCATACGTTCAGCAAGGAAAACCACGTGTATGCAGCCGCATACACTCTATTTACACAATTTTACTAGGGTGTTTTTATTTTTTATTACACTATAAAACAAGAATAAGTGATCAGAAACAAAAGAATTTGGTTATCAGCTGCCAAAAACAAGACAGAGAGAGAGGCATTGCAATAAATTGCACAGTACATAAAAAAATTCCAGCGTATTAACAAAAAAGCTGCGGAGCAGACAACAGGTAATGATAAAGCTGAGTGTAATTACTGAAGAAAAAAATTCTTTTAAAATACTGGGATATTCTCAGTTGAGAAACATTGCTGATCTACAGTTTAGTGGGCTGGATGAAATAATATCCGCATTAAAGTGAGGAAAAGCAGAAGCAAGCCTGGATCTGGCAACAAATCCTACCCAGGTCACGTTTAGGAAGAGAGAGTACCAAGGCCTTTGTTTTCCATCAGATCGCTCCGCATTTTTACCATACCCTCTGAATACGCGGCTGACACCTCGTCCGGCCCAATTAAAGTGACACACTAAATCTCTGCAAATAGGCTGCCTGCTGCAGCCCTTCTCCACAATCCCAGCGTACCAAGTAATAAGTTCCTTCTTTTTTTTTCTGACACAGGCTATGAACCCTATACGCCGGAGACAGAAATTCTCAAAGCCTAAATGCAAAACTCCGTGGGCTGCTCGGCTTAGCGCTTTGTTAACAAAACCCAGATGAAAACTCTCTCAGATTGTCCCTTTTATCAATTTTCCCAGCCGATACGAGATGTGGAGGCTGACATCGAAACAATGTGCTAGTTAGAGGATTCAGAGCGCATTGACCAAGTCATTTTAGTTAATCAATTACCCATTCCATGGTCCTAATAGCTCTTTAGATCTCATTCCGCTTAGCGAAACTGCGAACTCAAGTGCTCAACTATACAATTTATTAATGAAAATTCGCTTTATAGTAATTTTAGAAATTATGGAATGGAAAATAAAGATGATTAACAGTGCCTGCAAAGATTCAACAAGATGCATATAAGGTTTTAGAACTTCATTGTGAATCAGTAAATCTAATCGATGAATAAATGTTATACCAGAATTAATATTAACATAGTGGTAACTTATTCTTATTATTGCATAACCTATTTTTGAGGGGTAATTTTTATATCAGCATGAGCTGTTGGTCTTTAATCTTTCATTAATTTCATTCATAGCCTTTTATTAATTTGCCAATCAAGCTTTATGTTTGAATTAAAAGCTCTGGGACTTGGATGTGTCAAGTCAACCAAACGATTTCAAAATCAGGATTTAGGAATTTAGACAGTTACTCAATTACTGCAAACACTAAGTTCATTCACTACGGCCTTCTCCTCATCGTGATACTCATGGTCACACCCTTCTCCTCATCACTTTTACTCCTTCTGCAGCCTTCATTTTTTCGAAGAATAGGTGCACCATTAAAAAAAAAAACAACTCTTCTCCAGAACAGAATATGGACTGTGAAATGAGGGACTGTTTTGCATTGCATGTGTTCTCCAAGTCACGTAAAATTTGTAGTGTAGCTCTAATTGGTGCAGTTCTTAATTATCAAGGTATCTCTTTGCCAGTTTGTCTTGCAGAAACACAGAGGAAGGACGCGAAGCCCTGCTCAACTGTCTCGCCTTTACTTTTTCCTCTACCACCATCCGTCACCAGCACTTGTGCGCCTTCCCTGGCCCTGGCCCCGGACCCAGCCACCCAGCCCCCACACTGCGGGACACGCACCCAGGGGGCTCAGGGCTGCCAACTGCTACGGCACTGCTGCCTTCCTGCACCCCGGACCTCTTCTCTGCACACCAACCCGGACACAGCTATATTTGTCATGTTTATAAGTACAAGGCAGTGTTAAGACTATGTGTGGGACAAGGAAGAGGAAGATAGAGTTATCACACCAGGAAGGGATGCACATGGGCATAGCCGGGTCACTCCTATCTGCATTCGGGGGTTTCAAGCCCATGCATCTTTGTAATGTGCTACTTGTAATGCTACTATCTAGTGACCTTAATGCCCAGCTACTGCCTTGTGGATATGAATATCATGAATATCAAAGTTACTGCAGTGTTTACATTGAGTTAGGAAATTGATCCCATCCCACCCACAGGCACTAGCTTGTTTTCCAAGGTACACATCCTTGTTATTAGTAATTTATAGGCAGCATTTGAAATTGCAGACAGGGTGGGGCAAGGAGCAGTGGCAGGAATTGCTGTCAGCGTGGTAAGATGCATTTGTAACTGGGGGGGGCCTTAGGATGCTGATACCTGGTCAACTCATATCACGTAGGACCAAAATGATACTCTCCTCTTGCACGCAGCCTTGTCTTTCTTGCACTGGTTATAGCAATTCTGCAGAGTCAAAAAAACAAACAAAAAAAAAAAGTCAAAAAAAGCTCCAGCTGCAAACAGACACCACCAAAAAACCATTCATTTTCTGTTGAAGGCCAGCTGTGAAATGGCACCCTTAGATCCGGGCAACCAGCAGCCTCAAACGCCTTGTTCAGTCATAGGTGAGACAGCAAACGGCTGCTTTGAAATAGAAGACATCTCAAGCAGGAGTGAGGGCCGCTGACGCAGCAGAGTCGGAGGCACAGGAGCCCAACAGTGAGGAAACCTTGTTGAGCCTCTCCCCATCCTAACAGGGCTGCAAGCTGCCATGTAGCTCAGGTACAACCCGTGTGGTTCAACCCCATGCCACCCAGCAAGTGAAACAGTTAACAAAACCCAAAGCTACTCAGCGTAGACCCAAGTGCTGCAATGATTCCTAAAGAGGCAGGGAGCCCAGGAGAGGGTCAGGGACTTGGGGTGGGGAGGAGTAGGCATTGAGATGGGGCTGAAAGAGATTGAGCAGCCTCAATTTTCCTTCTGTAAATGATGAGTTCGGCATTGGACCCTGAGAAGCCCATGTATATTCCCGGTCCAGAGTCTGCCGAGCACCTGCTCGAATTCAGCTGGGCTTTGTCCTCCACCTAAATCCCATCAGTCCCTTGTCTCCTAAGGTGGAAGCTTCCAGAAGAAGAAGGAGTGGGAGACATTCCTCTGGAGTTACACTGACATTTTAGCATCCCTGTGTGCCTATGATGACGTGAGTCAAGACAAATTGAAGCTTCAAAATTCCCCTTCTTTTACAAAACCCTGTTGGAGGGGTGAGAAGAGCTGGTGGTTCCCAGCCCCATGAGATGGAGGCACAGACATGACCAGTTTGCAGGTGCCTCTGCTCTGCATATGTGGAGCCAGTGCCGTGGCATTCTCCCACTTTCATCTTTGGGGTGTACGTGTTGCAGTTCTGGCAGTAGCCTGAGGGTAAATTGTTCTGGAAAGTTTGAGCAAAGCAGGTTCAACTGCTTCAAAGTAGGAAGCGGATGACAAAAATACATAATTGCCTTCTTAAGAAAATAAAACGCAACTTTTTTTGGCAGATTGGCAAGTATACACTTCCTACGCACTTTCCCTTCTACCCAAAACATGATTCCAGCCTTATTTTTATTTCAGGAACTGTGAGTTATGAAAGGGCTCTCCCCTCCCTTTTCCTCTGCCTTTTTCTCTCTCCCTCTAGCTCCTTCTCTCCCTCCCCATTCCTAACCAGTATTGTGTTAGTTTATAACCTTCACATGCAAACCTTGTTCTAATTTACTTTATACACACGTTGCAGGGCCCGCAGGACAAGGATTGGTTTGCTGCTGCTGTGGCTTTATGAATAAATCCTTTTACAAAACAAAATCCCCCTGCAGTGCCACAGCTGGGTGATATGTTTCACTAAATCCCAGCACCCCTTGTCCTGTACTTTTCCAGGTGCGAGGTGCTTGTGTGTTCCCAGAGCCAAGAGCAAGCTGCCGCATCCCCTTGGCAGCCCCCCAGCCCATGGGATGCCCCTTCGTCTGGCTCTCCTCACACCCTGGGGCACTGGTACCCACTCGCTGCTGGCACACTGGGGAGCTCCATGGGTCTGCAGTGGGTCAGGCTGCTCACCCTTGCATGGGTGATTCCAAATCCCCTTCCTTCCGAGAGGGGTGATGCTAGCCGTGAAGCTGTGCTTGCTGTCAGCTGCCACGTGGCCTTTGTAGACATCCTCTGGTTAAGCCGGCTCGGGGGAAGATGCAGCTGTTGGCTAGAGCTGCTGCCTTTACACACATGCCAACCTGTTATGGTTTGGGCAACCCGCAGAAATTTATTGTTGTTTAGACAATTATTCTCACACCCGATGACCCCTCCCCACCCTTGAAGGGGAATCTGGGAAAAACAAGGAAACCTGAGGGTTGAAATATAAACAGATTTAATAGAATAAGACTAGATAATTCGCATTAATAACACTAAAGAACCAGTACTGATCCCCGTACCAATATAAAATAGACAAGGACTATGCCCAGCCCATCCCACCAGCAGGAGCCGTGCACTCCCCACAGGGACAGCCAAGGTGGGACCCTGCGAGCGCTGCGGCTGCGGGAGGAAGGGAAGGGCTCAGGGCTCCGGCACCGGGGCGAGGAGTGCTGAGGATGGCAGCCAGCAAGGGGGGGAGAGAGAGAGAGAGAGAGAGCGAGAGAGAGAGAGAGAGCTCCTCAGCAAACTTTCCAATTTCTACTGAATGTGCCGTTCCTGGTATGAAATAACCCTGTTGGCAGCTTGGGTCAAGTGCCCGGGTCTCGCTGCTCCTCGTCCCCGCACCTGGGGAGCTCGGAAACACTGAGACCTTGAGACCCACGCACCAGAGCTGGCTAGAAAGTAAATATTTACACAAATTCAGACATTAGAATCTTCTAAAAGTGCAATAGAAGAGAAATTAGTTCTCTATCACTCAAACCAGGACACAACCGGTGCTGACAAACCAAGTCCATGCAGGGAGGCAGCACGCACCAACACCAGAAGGCTTCCCTGCCTCTTGCCTGCTGGTCCCCACAGGTTTGGTTATAGATGTGTGCAGGCAGCAGCAGCATCACTGCTCTCTCCTTGACAAGCCTTGATCCTTGCTGACCAACAGCTGCAAAGGGCAGCCCAAGGAGCTCTGAAGCCAGAAGGAGAACCCCCCTCTCCCCAGGGGCAATGCCTGAGGGCTCACCTCAACCCGCAAAGCAGGGGAGGGAGGTGGGATGGTTTTATGGGTGTTTGCAGAGTACTCACTGCTTCAAGGAAGAGCTGTGGGACCGAGATGCAAAGCCATATGTGGAGTGATGTACAGGTAAAGGCTGATTCTGATTGACTTCACTCCTTGGCTGCATCGGCTACAGTTTATGCCAATGCACTGGCAAGGCTGAGAGCCAGCATAAAAGATCTGGATGGTGGAGATACGTGTCCCTCAGAGCTTCTGGCATCAGGAGAGATGAGAAGAAAAGGTTTGGGCACTCTCCGTCATGCAAAAGGCACTTGACCCCACAACCCTCCTCCATTTAAGTGCCCCACACATGACTGTGACGATGTGAAGCTCCAGTTAAACTGGTTCAAAAGTGAGTTGAGAGCTGCAGGCAGAGCATGGGAAGTACTGAGAACTTCCCACAGCTCCCCCTTGGGATCCTGGCACTGGGCAGGAGGCGCTGACTAAATACCAAGTATGGGGACTAATGATGCACCTGGGTACGATGGGTGAAATGCCATGGGAACATCAGCCACACATCCCATCCCCACCTCCAGGCATGCTGGGTAGTGCTTGTGTCCTGCATGACCCCTGTGGACTTTTTGTAATGTGAAGACTAACTTGTCTTTCCTGCTATTCCAAATAAGAGATCAAACTGCCCCAAACCAAAGCCTTCCAGGACAAGTAATGCAAGGAAGAAAACAGCTGTACATTTAACTCCCTGTTGCAGGAGAGAGACAGTCAGGGGACTAATTTTTAATCTCCCTCCCTCTGTCCCATCACTAATCTGCGGTGGTGGCTCTCTCGCTCGACTCTCACCCCCTTTGGCCACCCTCAGGCACCTCATATTGCTGAGGCGCAGGGAGCCCTGCTCCAAAAAGCAACAGACAGCATGTCCCCCACCGTGCCAGGTAGTTTGCTGGCTCTTGTCTCTCCTCGCCAGCCGCCCATTGGGAGCCCCCCAGGTGCTCACTGGGCAGCAGCTGCCGTCAGAGGGCATGGTCCTGGGCTGCGGGGGGCTCGGGGCAGGGAGCCCAGCTGTGCCGAAAGCTGTGACAGCTGCTGCTGGTCCCAGATGACGGGAGAGTTGATGGCGCTTGTAGTAGGTGACCTGCAGACAGTAAGGTGGGATGCAGCTCTGAAGGAGCCTATGGAGAAGCAGCACGAGTGCGACCAGCCCTAACACCCCCAGGGGCTTGTCCTCCTGCCTGAGCTGGGCAGCGATGTCCAGCATGATGGTGCAGAGAACATGGCTCCTAGTGTTGTGCTGGGCTCCTGCCTGTGCCCCTCGCTCTGGAGCCGTTTCCACCTCTGCTACAACCAGCACTGTGCCACAGCTGTCACAGTATCTGTCTCTGTAGCATCTCGTCCCTGGCTCTAGCCCCTCAAGACAGCTGCGGTCTTGGCAGAAAGAGAAGTCACTGGAGACCACTCATGGTGCCTGTGACTCCCCGCGTGGTGAGAGGGTCCCAGTCCTGGGCTTTGGCAGAGGAGGTCGTGATGCTGGCATCCAGCATGGAGCATTTTGGAGACTGGGGACCCACTCTCCCAGGGGTGGACCCTCACTAGTGGCCAGATTCTTCCCAGGCTTCCCATCCCTACACCAGAGCTATGTGTGCATTTAAGATCGACAAAGGTCCAGGGAGCAGGGATGGGACTGCAGGTGGCTGTGCTCCCTCCTTAGTCCCCTCCAGAAGGGGGTCCCTGCTAATTGTTCCCCTTCCAGTAGGACAAGGGAGAAATACCTCCTCCTGAAGGACTGGGCTGCTGCTTGGAGAATTAAACCCCCTTCCTAGAAGCTGAGCCTGGCCACGTGCACCCAACCCACCTCCCCCAAGCTCGCAGCGCAGCGCAAGCTTCCCAAGCCCACAGCCCATCCATCTCCTGGCACGCTCATCTCCGCAGTGCCTCTGGCAGAGTGGTAAGCTCCTGAATATTTTATGTGGTTATTAGTCGACAACATAATCTATCTGAGGGGAAGTCAGAACTGCTGACCGAGGCGTACGGCGCAGCAGCGGGGAATGCTGACTCCCGCAGCACCCTGCCCCGGCCTCGCAGCATCACCCGGTGTGGTGGAGGTGGTACCCGCTGCTGCGGGCTGGTGGCTTGCCCTCTCATGTGCCACACGCCCACAGCCAAGTGTGGGCACATGCTGCACTTACAGGCAGCCAGATTGAATGCCTCCTTGTTTGAAGGGCTCGTGTATACATCCCTTCCCCCTCTAATTTGTCACATATGGTGCAGGCATGGTATGTCCATGTGTCTTGGCGCAGGGGCATATGCTCTGTACACAGCAGTACCATGATTAGTAGTAACACATTAGCCACAAATACGCTGGTGATGCGCACAAGTGGAATGTCTATACCAGCACCTACAAACACGAATGTGAGCATGCAGAAACTATGCACCCAGACCTCTCCTTCACGTGCAGCCCCGCCAAGTTTTGCGAGCCTGCAGCCACCTGCACCCTGGCTGCAGGCAAGCACTTGCATGCGTGGTGGAGGATTGCTGGCCTGCCTTTTGCAGGGTGTAAAATTCAATACTCATTGCACCTGAAGAAATGTCTTCAGGTGCAAAAGGTTGCCGAGCTCAGGAATACATAAGGGCAGAGCTGTGCCGACAGTCACTGGGCAAGCAGTCTGGGAGACTAGGGTTGAGACTGGCAGGATGGTGCAGAGGCTGCACACACATTGACTGCGCATCCTTGTGCTGTGGGGCTGCACAAACCCAGGGAGAAGCAACAGCAATGCGTGGAGAAGGGCTGGCAGAGAGAGAGCTGAGCCATCTCTTCCATGTGCCTGCCATCCAAGGGAGATGATTTTCAACGCAAACAGGTAGCAGTTGTGGAAGACCTAAGACCATGATGAAAGTCTGGCCATGAATAAAACATAGGGGAGGGTGAGAGGAAAATACCTGAGGAACTCTGCCCTTTTCAAATCTTGGTCCCTAGTGAGTGACTTGAAATGAACTCTCAGCTTCTGGTATACACCAGGCTGCTGCTGAGCTTCTTGTTCCCATTTGCTCCCCTGCACTGGCACCGGTGTTCATGCAGGGAGTTGCGTCATGGTTTTTCGCTTTATCTTCCAGCCAGATCAGCTTCCCAGCCTGGTTTCTTGCATGGCCGCGGATTTGCCTGCTGCAGTCAGAGGGCCCTGCTGGGGATGGCAGATGGGTGGCAGCAGCACCCAGTAGCTCATCACAACTAGGAGCCAGGCTGAGGTGGGAGAGGCAGGAAGGGTTAGCAGTCTGGAGGGCTGCAGCAATCCCTCCCGGTGGGATGCAAGTGCTTGTAGAGACAGACAGAGCTGCTGGAGCAGGGCACAGCTCTCCCCTGCCTGTTGGGAAGCAGAGACACCTGGCAGTGCTGCCAGCCCTGGGATGCTGCAGAGCATCCCAGCCGAGGCCCAGCCTGTGCTGCTGCCACTGCTGAGCCACCCGGCGCTGCCGAGGAAGACTGTGCCGAGCGGGTTCATCTTTATGTAAATCACATTCACTTCAGCTGGCTTCCAGGATAATCAGTATTAAAGGGAAACTATTTTCTAGTTCATTAGAGGGAAAGCTGCGTCCCTGCGGCTGCTGCTGTCGGCACCTCCTTCTCCTTCCAGGAGAAATGATCTCCGCGAGCACCAAACACAGAGACATTCACACTCCAAATGTCAGGTGGGGGAAGGGGAAGAAGAAAGGTCTGTGGTTCCAAGGGCAGCCCTTCCTCCTCCTCCTCCTCCTCTGTCCTCCAGGAGGGTTTGAGTGAACTGTGGTCCTTCCCCTTGGGCTCCTCCTCACCAGCCCTCATCCCCATAGGCCCTGAGGTCTTTCCTTCCATTCCTTGCTATGGTACCTCCTGGTCCTGATGACCCCTTGTTCTCACCTTATCCCCGAGCTCCCTGCTGCTGGTAGCATCCCTGAGAGACCGGGTCTCCCCGTGCACAAGGACATTGGTGGTTGTGCCAATGCCTTTGCCTGAGCTGCTCCCCCTCAGCAGGATGCTCTGAAGTCTGGCTGGACTCTCCATCTCCTAGACAAAAAGCAGGTCCTTCTTGTATGGGTCATGCCTTCCCTGATCCCCCATGGTGCAGTGACCTCCCCAGCAGCAACTTTACCCCATTTCTTCCTTGGGTTTTCCTTACTCACAACATCCCTCTGCTCGTCTCATAGCTTCTTTTCTTTCTTTCTTCCTTTTCTTCCTTTTCTTCCTTTCTTTTCTTCCTTTCTTTTCTTTCCTTTCTTTTCTTTCCTTTCTTTTCTTTCCTTTCTTTTCTTTCCTTTCTTTTCTTTCCTTTCTTTTCTTTCCTTTCTTTCTTTCTTTCTTTTCTTTCTTTCTTTCTTTCTCAGATGTACCAGCACAGACTCAGCAGGCAGTGGTGTTTTGAGATTGGTAGAGGATGTCCCCTTACTGATAGACCTTGGTGTTGAGATCTTCCCACTGCTCCAGAACAAGGCTCTGTGTTTGCCTGAAACCACGGGCTGTCAAATTCATAGAGCCTCAATATTAATCCAGCTCTTGAGAAACACCAAGATGATGCTAGAAGGAGTGATGCCAGCCTGACAATCCAAGCAGCAAAGCTTTTTACTTGCCAGGTCTCTGGGAAGCTGTCTTCAGCCCTGCCCAGGCAGGCAGCCCCCAGACGCTGGGTGCTCCTAGTGCTTGGGCTCTCTGCTAGGCTTCTTGCTTTGGAAATAATTCACTCTGGCTCCCAGAAAGACTTCCCTGTGCAGAAAAAGACATGGTATGAGAGGGCCTCAGCATTGTCCATGTTCTTTGGGATTTCAGAAAGAGCCACGGTATCTTTCCACTTACCCATGACAACTGGGAGTCACTGGTGGAGTGGACTGCTAGTAACCCCAAGACATTTTTACCCTGGAGGTGGTGAGACAGGTGGATTTGGGGCTAAAAATGGATCATAGAGGCCATTCAGACCAAGTTCCAGCAGAGGAGGGTAAAAAACCCTCACTCAAGTAACCCTTCAGGTAAGCATCTTCTTGACAAACAACTTGCCCATCCACCATGGAAAGAGCCCAAGACCACCCCCAAGATGGAGGTGAATCAGGAGAATCCTGATGCAAGAGGATATCCAGCTCCCCCTACCTATGACTGATCCCAAAACTGTGATTGCCATGTATAGGGACAACATGTATAGGAGCTCCTGGCAGGGCAGGGAGACTGAGCTAGGATCCTTTCCCTCAAGGTTTTGCTCAGCTGGGGAGCTGGGGATTCAATCAGGAGGGGGCAGGCTGTGCTTTCACTTGATGGTGGATGGGGTCAGGGTTTGCATGCGCAGGGCAAAGTACAGGGAGGTGTCAGAGCTGCACACCTCCAAGGTGATGATGCTGAATGTCCTAAAGATGATAGCTCCAGCACTTTGGAAAATGGCTGGGCTTTGCCTACTCTCCCTCCTGCCTGCAGAGCCTGGGAAGTGGCCATGGGGTGCTGGCCCTGCAGCTGCAGCACACACCTCTGTCTCTCCACCTGCATTCCCACACACTCCCCAAGCATCTGCTGGCCCTGCTCTGTGCCAGACATCCTGCAGTGGGTCCTTTCCGCCCCATTTTGTGCCTCCTCTCCTTGCCAGTCCCTCATCCTCAAAGAAGCCAGACCTGGGTGACTCAGACATCACACTGGCATGCATCAGCATCCAAGCTTATCAACGGCAGACAGGGCAGTGACAGGAGGACACTAATGCAGAGTTATTAGTGGCCTCTATAAGGAAGGCTTCAGTGCATATCCATTAGGAGCAGCTGCCCTGACAGTGGCTTCTGCCTGACGCAGGGGAGGGGCAGAGACACGCTAAAGGCACTGAGGGATTTGGTGTCCCTCTGGTAAGAAGGGGCAAGAAGGAGCCTGTGCTGGGGCATGGGGCAGAGGAACGAGCTGGATGTGAGTGGTGCACTCTCGTCAGACAGTAATGACTGCATGCACCAGGCATGGCTTTTCCTACCTTGCTTTGCAAGAAGGGGTCCCGGAGATGTTGTCTCCAGGAAGGTGGAGTTCCAGAAGAAAAATGGTAAAAGTAAGACTGGAAAAAACTGGAATTCATGTCCTGGCAGGAAAGAAGACAATTTTGTGGAAAGAAGTGCAAAAAAACCCCAGCCTTGGTAGCTCCTTCTTGGCAGCTCCGAGCATGCAAATGCACTGGCCAGTCCCTCCCATGGAGCCAGAGAGCCAGTGTGAACTCTCCAGTCTTGCAGAAGGATGCCAAGTCTTGGCCTTTCAGAGCTGTTCTCTTCTCTGGCTCGTAGCCGTGGCTGGGGGATTGCTCTGAGGAGAGGCCAAGACTGACAGATGATCCCCTAATCAGCTGTATAAGCAGAGCCCAAAGTCCCTGTTCCCACCTCCACCAGCTAATTGCTTTTGTTACCAGCCCAACGGGGCAGAACCATTTTTTGTGCTACGGTGCCCTTTTTAAGCATTCACACTGTGTTTCCCAGATAGACTGTGCAGATGTTGATGAGCTCTGATGAGCTGTTTATCCATCCTCCCAGGCACCAGGCCTGATCTCTCGGCATGCAGCAGAAGGCAGCTTGGAGAAAGCTCCTGCGCAAGGTTGCGAGCCTGTTTGAGTTTATACCCTTTGTTCATGCTCTCATGAAGAAAACCCTACTGTCGATCAAGAAGAAAGCTTTTTTTTTAGGTTGCTCCCATCCTCAGACAAAGCTCAAAGGTGTTTTGGGACCTGTGATCTCGGGCAGGGGCGGTGTGTGTGTGGAAAGACGAGACAAACCCGCTGCAGTCTGAGCCCATGGTGGAAGCTGGCACGACACTGCTGATGCTGGCGGCATGGCTATCACCTGCAGGCTGGTTGCCTAGACAATCTGTGAATGAATGGGGAGACAAAATCACCTCTAGGGTGGGATTCTTCTGACCTACCCTAGACACTACTACAGCAAGAGACAAAAATGCTCAGGCCCATGCGGGATGCTCAGCTTGTGGGCCAGGCTTGACCCACGTTCCTCACAAAAAAGGGACTGAGGTCTGCTCCAGGGAAGCACTCATGGCATTCCATCTCCTGTGCTCCCCACCTTCATCCCTCAGAAGCAGCCAACAGTTGCTTTGGTGACAAGCAGCATGGGCCGGGTATGAGAAAGCTCCTTTTAAGTCTGCTGCAGCAGCATCCCCTGCCCTGAGTGATGGAGGGGCAGAAAGGAGTGGGGGTACACAGTGAGTTCGGTGGCAACCTGACCTGAAGGAGCAGAGCAGTTCTGCAAATAAGGCCAGCATAAATGCAAAATTACCTCTGTATGGACCCCCGAACAGGTCCAGAAGAAAAGAGGAACTTGGAAGATGGGAAGAAGGAGCAGTCTGAAACCCCCTTATCAGTCAGAGCTGAAATTCCCTGCAAATGTGATAAACAGCTGGAGAAGATCAAAAACAGAGGTCGGCCAAAAGAAGTTAAAAAGTAGCTTCCACACTGACAGCAGTGGGGCTTGAAGTACTTGATGGTTTAACACTCTTTGGTTAACTAGGGAAGAGGAGAATAATTTTGAAGTCCTATTGAAAAAATCTGAGGAGTGCTACACTCGACATGAAAATGATGCATATGAGAGAGAGCTTCTTAACTGGAGCGTATGAAACAAGGTGAAACCGTAGAGGAATTTGCAGCTCCTCAAGGTCTGAAGAGCCCATTTTGCAATTATTGGTGCTGAAGCTTCGGTAAGAGACTGAAATCTGATTGTGATCTGGAACAAAGATTTTAGACAGAGATGACAGGGAGGCCCTAAGTTAACCCTCTGCCAAGCAATTGGAGTTTGCTAATTCAAGAAAACCACTCAGTCTGGCCTGAAGGTTATAGAGGACTGGCGTGGCTTTGGCACGGTGGGCATGGCAGAGAATTCAAAGCGGCACAAGAGCAGGAGTGAGACAGAAATGCACGCAGAGCCGGTACTGGAGACCAGCAGAAACACCACGCAGCGATGCACAAACCAGGGCTGTGCCCGGAATACAGAAAAGGTACAAGACCTCGGTACATTTCCTCGCTTGGCAAATGTTTGCTTGCACCAGGAGACAGTGCCTGGCCCTGTCAGCCTAGAGAGAAGAGGTGACAGAAGCACATGAGTTCACAGTAATTTGTAGGAGCAAAGGGCAGCACTGCTGTGGATGACGAGACCATCCATCTGAAAGCACAGGGGATAATAAATATGTGTAAGTTGGATCCTCAAATGAGGATGGTGCCAAGGTTAAGGTTATCTGTAAGCAATAGGCAGCTCTCCAGCCTACCCAAACCTCTGTCTGGTGGCACACAGCAGCATGTGTCTACTTTCTCCATCTATGCCTGTCCTTCTGGACCAGCCAAACCCATGCCCTCTGCTATGGGAGAAGCTGCTGCAAAGCCCTCTGCTCTGCCCTTGAGTGACGGCTGCCCAGCAATCTCCAGTACAGCTTAATTTGATAACAACCCTGAGCCAGTTTAAATACTTCAATCATGCCACCTCTTAATCATCTTCTCTCAGAACAAAATAATCCCACTTTGGTTAATCTCTTCTCCTGTGGAAATCCTGTCACTCCTTTATTGTCTAAATGACTTTACACTGTACTCTCTCCAATGCAAAAATATCTCCCTTCACATAAATTGACAAAAAGAGGACATTACTCCCAGTGTGGTCTAAATAACTTCATGGCACTGCGTTTGTAACCCCAGTGAGCATCTTGTGAAGGGTCGACACCTCTACGGCACCCATGAAATCCTGGGCAATATTGCTTTATCCAGCTGTCTGCATGCGTGCCTTCATTGATGCTCACCCCTAGCCTGGTGCAAGGACACCTCCTGCCTCACCTGCATCCTTGGTGTCCAACCTGCGTGTGCAAACTGTGGCATGGGGGGAGCCAACTGCGATGTAGATGGTTGCAAATAATTTAGGAAGCTGTTTGTTTGTTGGTTTTGGGGTATTTTTGTTTTTTTTTTTTTTCTGGAGATGCTGGGTGTGCAGACATGTGGGGTTTGACCAGACAGAATAGACTGAGGGCAGGAGACGAGCCGTGTCTGCGTAAGAGGACAGGACATCGCAGGTGTGAAGAAAGAGAGGACTTCAAAGGGTGCTGCAGGCTGCAGTAAAATCACACGTTGCATGGAAAGCTCCCCAAAAGGGACCAGCAAGTCCTGGTTCTTCCTGCTCTGACCCACAGAATGCTCTGTACAGCCAACACCATCACTTGGACGGCTGCTGTCAGGAGAAATTGAGGCAGAAAATTTCAAATCGAGGCATCTGCCGAAGATTGTCAGGATGCCCTGGCTGCGCTTAATAAATTTTTTCTGCAACTGTGACAGCGAGAAATGTAATTACAAATAAATAAATAATAATAAAAAAAAAAAAAGATGAGATTTTTACACATTCACTTTGTCACCAGGACGCAGGGTTTGAGGAAGAGCAGCAAATGCCTCACGAAAAATTCGCAAGAGCTGGTAGAAGTAGTGCTTCATCAAAATCTGGAAAAGGTTTTTGCCTGGAGAAGGGATATGATGTATCCACCCATAGGAAATCTGTTACTGTTAAGCCTGTACCAACTTTGCAAAAACAAAATATTCCCCCCAAATCTTTGTTTTTTAGGAAATTTTAAAAGGTAGTGAAACGGTGTTAGCTGTTTTACTCCCACACAAGCAATAAAGAGAGAAAGGTGTTTTTCTCCCCAGCTCCTGGTTGTTTGTTGCATTATGTGTCACAATCCCTCATGCCTAAAATGAACCAAATACAACGTGTCCAAGTTTAATGTAATTTGCGGAGGAACTAAAGAAAGAGATGCTGATATTTAGGTGTGAAATATTGTCCCCAGCAGCATGAGGTTGCGATTGAGAAGCACTCAGGCCCCAGGACCCGTGGTGCAGCTGATGACTCCCATCATAACACCCCGTGCAGGCTGGACAATTCTTTTCCCCAGCCGCTGTCTTGTAGTTATCATTACCAGACAGGGTTTTGTTCCGCCGGTGCAATGAGGCCAAGCTTGAGCTCAAATAATGAATAGGTACCTTTTAGTTGAGTTCATTGATTTGGGAGAGACAGCATTTCATAGCCCTGATTGATCTCTTGAATAACCATAGGCACTGCAAGCTGGGCAGAGATGCTTTGACTCTGTGTCTGCTTTGAGATTTATTTTCCCGACACGCTGAAGTGTGACTGAATTGTGTACACTGGCTCACATCACATCGCGGGTGTCTCAGCCGGCTTCATACAGACCCTCAAGAGTCACGAAGCAGAAACCGTGCATTTACCAAGTTAAACACACGACCTTGTACGGCGGGGTTTTTCTGGTAGGGTGGGGGATGGGTCTCCCTGGGTACCACCGCCATGAGCGATGGGTTCCCACTCTTCTGGCCAGGGGGTTCTCCAGCAAGTATGCATTTGGAATGAGTGGAGATCAATTAAAATATCACATGAATAATAGCCTGATCCTAATGATGATGGGGCTGTCAGACCTGGGCAACTCAATCTTAGCAAAGCCTGGAGGGCTCCAGGAGGGAGCAGTGGTGCGGGCTGAGTTGAGCACGGGGCAGAGGCTGTCCGGCAGGCTGTCGGGAGGCAGGAGGATGACTTCTCCTCCCTGCTTGGGGCTGGTGGCTCCTGGCTGGTGTCCTGCTGGGCCACCAGTGCTGTTGGCCACATTGGCTGAGCGTGCTTCCCCAACAGCTGAGCGGTGCCCAGCAAAGGGATTGATGTGAGGGCAGAATGTCCTCCATCACTGTTTTCGTCTATTTATTTCTCTGCTTTAAAATAAATATTTGATAACTTTTCTGGGATTAAGCCCTCTGATCAGGGCCCTGATGATTTATTTATACGCACACTTATTCTGTTGCGGCACTCTGCCGCAGGAGACGGAGATGTCCTGATGGCCGAGGCACCAGCACAATCACGGATGTCTTATCTGGGGACACTGGCGTGACAGCTGGTGGCTCCCATGCAGTCCCTGCACCACTAAATTACCTCTGCTCTTATGCCTGCAGCTCCTGAGAAGACAAGAAGAGCAGCTGGGCAAGGGGTGATGGGGCAATTGCTGCTCCTGCTCTGCCTGAGAAGACGCGTCTTGCTGGAGCCCTTGGTCTCTGAATCTCCACTTTCAGTAACAAGGAGCGAAAAGAAACCCAGAGAGACAAATTGTTTAAAAAAGAAGCAGGTAGAGGGAGGAAAATGATGATAATTTGCTAAAGAGATAGGACATGTTGAAGACAGATTCTTTAAGTGAGATGTGCTCACAGAGGGTGACCTGCGCTTTTGCCTCGTGCAATCCAGATGACCGACAGACACTGGTTTTGAAAAGCTGCCTTGTCAGGCCGGCTGGGATTCATTGCCAGGTATCTGACTGCGGGATGCCTTGAAAGGATGAGTCCTCGTTCGGAGTTGATTTAGGTCGCCGCACTACGCTGTGGAAATGAACACAGCTGTGGCCCTCTCTTCTGAGTCAAAGGAGACTCATCCGTATGCACAGGCCACTTGAGGACTCCTAGACAAGATTATAAAGGCAGGTTACCAGAGCCCTGACAAATGTTAAGGTTGTCGGGATCAGACATGAAGAGAAGTCCTCTGATTGCAGCCAAGGCAGAGCCACACAAAAGGCTGCGCTGGCGATGAAGATTAGGAAGGGCAAACAAATTTTCATGAAGTGCAGAATTACCTATTGGAAAGAGCCATTTCGAGAAATGTCAGGTTCCCACACATGTAAGGACTGTAAATTAGGACTGTACTGCATTTGAAAAAAAACCCTGTGCTAGCTGACCCGTAAGACATGGGCTGGATGCAAAGTGCTTTGGTTAAGCTGCCTGGCCCATGCCCCGCAGGCAGGCAGGTGGGAGGAAGACAGCGATCCCTCTGCCCTCCGTGCCTCTGAAATGATGAAAAACTACAGCATGGTCCTTGTTAATGCCTCCTTGCATGGAACAGTAGCCATGCCTCTCATTCGGACTCCGAGCTTCCCAGGGTCCCGGCTGGAGCTGCTGCCCCGCTGCCATAGAGCTGGGTCAGGAGTTTGGTTTCCCTGAGCTGAGCCCAGGTGATGCACCCATGTTTGGCAGCAGGTTCCAGGGGTCTGGGGTGAGCTGAGCCCAGGTGATGCACCCACGTTTGGCAGCAGGTTCCAGGGGTCTGGGGTGCTGCTGATGCCACAAAATGCAGTGGGATCACCCCCAAAACGGTGGGAGCCGCCATTTTGCACAGCTGGCCAGGTGCAAAAGGGTGGGGGCCGGAGGACGTCCCAGCTCAGCTGCTGCCAGCACAAGGCGTCTCGGCTCATGGCGTTGCCGGCAGGGATCTGGCAGCATCCGGAGGCTTCTGCTCCCCGCCATGGGGAGATGACAGGGCGGTTTCTGCCCACCCCAGGGGCACCGTCCACCCCTTCGCACCCACCAGGCAGAGCCTCATGGGCAGCAGCATGGGGCCAAGCTGGTTTGTCTGGGCTGGTTCACCCCCGGTGTCCCATTGCGGGGCTGCCGGCTCGTTGGTGCTCGTGCTGGAGCAGCAGACGGTGCCAGCTCTTCCACCCCTTGCCCTGCTCCCTTCCCTTCTGGCTGACTTGAGAGCACTCACTGGGGGCCTGTGTTCATTTATTCCTCTCATTTGCGATTCAGCCTCTGTGTGAGAGCATGGAGAAGCTTTACTGATGCTCTGAGCCGAATAACGAGCTCTCGGCGTTTTGTTCAGCACTGGCAGGTAGGCGGCAGGGCCTTGGAAGGTGCTTGCAAAGAGCAGCACCCTGGGTGCAGTGAGGCTTTGTAGCAGCTCCATTGGGATTTTGGGTTCAAATGAAGCCATTTTCACTCCCTCACATTATCACAGACAGGAGAGGGCATCTGCAAAGTCCAGGGATGGGCAGAAGTGCCCGTCCTCCTGCAGCTGCAGCCTCCCAGAAATGTGGCTGAGCTGCTGCCCTGGCCTAGAGCATGCTTCACCCCAGCACTGGGTCCAAGGTGGCATTTTTATCTGATGGTTTTGGGAGGCATGGGGTGTCTGAACAGCTCATTGAAAGAGAACATCAGCATGGGCAAATATTTTTCCCAAGATGGGCAGCGGTGGGTGGCCACGCAGGAGCATCTCTGCAGAGGTGGGTGCCACTTGGGCAAGCAGTGTCCATCGGGGAAGGAGGGACCAGCCCTCCGGGACAGACAGACGGCTCCTGGCCATCAGCAGCCCAGCCCTCCAGCACAGCAAGCAGGAGAGGAAAGGTAGATTGAGGGCGGCTCTGATCACGTGCCCTCAAGGGAACTAATTTATCCTGAATTTCCGCCTTTTGTTCAATTTGTGAATACACCCTGATTTCTTTGGTACGTGAATGTGTTTGCGTGATACTTTGGATGAACACATTTCAGCCTCCCCCCTCCGCGTTCGCTGCCTGCTCCCTTCCAGCACCCGCTATTTGCTATTCATGCCCTCTCATCGGGTGCCTTTCACAGTGATTTCGAGAGGGGAAGGATGACTAATGCATGCCAAGCAGTAGGTAACACATTTGGAGCCCAGTTTCTGACCTATAATCCTTGACGATGAAGCAGATGAAATACTCGGGGTGGCAAAACTCTCCATGCAAGCCTTGCATTTCTCTGGCTCCTGCAAATTGTCAGTCAAAAAACCCAAGGTGGTCTCAGAAGCCGCAGCGAAGAAAACTGGTCTGGAGGTCCACTTTGGGACTTTTTTGGGGTTTGGTAAGGAGTTTTTACAGGCAAACGGTCTAACAATGGGCTAACTGCATGGCTGTAATGGAAAATATGGCTGTATGCTACAGTATGTACGAGGGACACATCAGACTCTTTAGAGCTAATGATAAAAAAAAATAATACGAGTGAAATAGCCCTTGCCTCTGTGCCAGATTGCCTTTGTGTTGTACATAGCGGCTGCAGAAAGCGGCTACATAACGGCGTAATTGCCCTGTTGTAACTTTTAGCCTCTTATTACTTTGGTTGTGCGATCACATGGGGTTTTGTCACGGCGATGTCTGAAAGGATATATAGGGAGGCTCTTTCTGCAGTTCTGGGCAGCAGCAAATTTCTATTGTCCTCAATTGGACACATACCCGTGAAGAACAGATTTCATCCTACCCAAACGTACAACACTTAGTTTTTGAATACAGAACAGGCTTCTGACCTTGTACAATAAAAGCGGCTTGTGATTAATGTTAGTTAATGGCACATCCACTAACAAATCTAGCATTATGTACGGGTTATTTCATGTGTCTTGTGCCCTCACTGGAGAATAATACAGATGCTTCAAAGTTCCTGTGATACGAACTCTCTAAAATCGTGCTTGAATTTAAGTTAGAAATGAAATAAAATAAGTAATGGTCATTTTCTTTGGCTGGTCTTCATTACTGCACATTTTTTCTTCGGCTGAAACCGAGGAATCTGTTTTTATTGGGCCGCATCCATAAAAAGCTGCACTTTCAGAAAATGACTGATGTTGATGTTATTAAGGGGACTGAAGCCAAGGGCTGTTGTGAGTAAAGCCTTTCTTGTCAAAATGGTCTGCTCAACAGGTACAGTTAAAGTGGTGGAGCCAGGAGAGCTCCCATATCTTCGTCTGCTGGGGTTGGGCTTGGAGAGGGTCTTGGGTAGGGAAGACAGATGATTTGAAATGGTGAGGTCTTGCATTCACCGCCTTAAACTGCCCCGCTCTTGGGAACATCTATAAACCCAGGATCTTCTGAGGCTGCCCGGGAGGCTTTGGCCAGCCAGCTCTTGCTGCTTGAAGGGTAAAATATCACCACAAGCAAAAAAAAAAAAAAATCTCCAAAAAGCTAGCACATCTGTTAAAACAATTGTGTCCTAATCTGGAAACAGAGAATAAATAATCAATTAATGATATTTCAATTGAATTTTATAATTGATTATTGCATGGTATGGCTGCAGTTTGCGAGTGTTTGGGTAACGACAACATATGTCTTTAATATTTTTAATTTACATTATTACTGAAATGCACTCTCAGATCTGACTGTACTTCAGCATGTTTCTATATCATATTTCTTTTTCCTCAGAGAAACAGTTATCATAATCATCAGTGCCATCATCATTTTTGCAATTGGAAACTATTTTAGACAGGGAAGATAATTTTCCAGAGGAGTGGGTGCCCCACAGGAATAAGCCAGGACAGTACGTGTCTGCTACTTCAGTGTACATAATGATAAGTAGAATACATTCACAAAACATTTGGGAGACATTTCAATTTAGGTAAAAAAAAATTAGGAATTATTTTTGTATATATTATTGTTATCGTTATTATTACAAATAGACAGAAAATTCAAAACATCTGGAATCTGAAGTATCTCTGCTGCAACATCATAGCAACAAAGCTCCACTAATGTTGTGAAGCTCAGCAGAAGACTATATAGGAGACGAAGATTTTATTTTAAAATGAAACTGATTTCTCTCACATGTATTCTCTTATGCCCATATCTTCACAAATTCCAGGACATATGTACCCACGTAATCTATCCATATTACTTGCTGTGACACAAGAGACACTAGAGATGCTGGCAGTGAAATCCCCTTCCTTCTAGCTTCTTCTTAGGATTGGACATGTGCTGATTTTTGGGCGAGCCTTTGGTACCCTTTGTGTGCTAACAGCAACAGTGATCTTTTGTGCTTACATCCTATGCCACCTCCGTGAGTCACTGGACATCAGTGCTGATGTATTCCTCGACTTTTGCCTGCCTACCTGGGTATCTTATGGCTCCAGTCCTTGTCTTTATTTTCCTGTTCTTGTTTCTTCAATGGCTTCTGCTTGGCCCTTGTTTTAATCTGGCTTGTCTCTAAGGCTGACCCTTTTTTCCAGTGAAGCGCATGGAGATGTGCTGTGGTCTTGGCGATCTGCTCATATGGGCACCATTGCCTCTGCCATTCCCATGTCCCTCATCTGCCATTCCTTCTGGTCCTTCCACACCCCAGCACTTCCACTCAAACGCCACACATGCCAGCCTCCACATTTCCTACTAAAGTCTTTATGCCTTGATACATGCTTCTGGTGGGATGCCCATCAGACCCATGGGATTTCCCAGGGCTTTATGACTAGTTGACAAGACAGACCAGGGAACAGACATAAAGGACTGGGGAACCTGGGGTCTCTGATAACCCTGGTCATCCAAGTGATCCAGAACCTTCTTGGATTTCCTGCTGCATTTTGGGAAATGGCTGCCATGCTAAATCTCTCATTTCTGCAGGCAGGCACAGCTGGTTGGCTGGTTGACCTAGTACGTACACAGATTATTATTGTTACAATAAAAAGAAGTGGCATCTAAAGTCAGCTGTGAGGTCTTGAGGCAGACACGGTGATAATGGCTTCTGAGTGCCAGAGAAGAGGTAAAGTGGTTATAAATTGAACGAGATTACGTTTAGGGAATAGTAAGGTTTGGAAGTGGGTCACCGAGATGCACAGACTGAGCATACTTTCTGGCATCCCTGTTGGGAATCCATCTAATGACGTGTTCCTGTTAATTCTTCAGTTGTGCATCCTCACAGCCCGGCTCGTCCTCAGGCGCTCCAGCCCAGATGGACCTGCCACAGCTGCCTCTCGCTCACTGTTCCCCAGGACACCTGGAGCCAGAGCGTACACGTGTGTGGCGTGACAGGACGAAAGGCAGCTCTGTTTATTACCTTCCGCAAAGCTGCCACCTCCTCTGCATTAGTTGGACCAGCAACGGTGGCCTTGGAAAGGAGACGGAAGAAGTGATTTCATGCACTGGTTGTGTGTCCTAGATAGCGGCTTGCTGGGAGGGGAGCTGAGGAGAAAGAAAGCAGCTGGAAAAGTCTTGAAAACTGCTTGTTTCCCTTTCAATTTTTTTTTGTCAGTGTTTTGGATTGCAGTGCAAGGTTGCATGAGTTCGTGCTGGGACCACAGGCATGGCCGCAGTCATGCCCTCTCGTTTAACCCGGGGCTGAGTCACAGTGCCGGGATAAACAAATTAACAACTGCAGTATTTCCCAGTGAAGGCTATCTCCATCAGCAGTTGGCAAGCCCATAGTGGTGCTGGCTGTCTTTTCATGTTGCGTTTCCACACATAAGTCATGAACTTATTGGGGCAAGGAGGAGATGCACTGACACTGAGGACCAACTCAGTGCAGTAGGAGAGTTTTTAATCCACAATTTATATCTACGTCCAGATGGGAAGCAGTAATGGTGCGAGAAAATGACCGTTTACACAGATTAAGTTGTGAACCAGTTTGTTAGGTGGGATACAAACAGGTCATCTACCTTTTATGAATGCAAGACACAGTGCACAGTTCTCGCAACAAAGACCATCATCCGTATGTGGAGATTTGGGAGAGTTTCAGCAAAACCAGTGGCGCAGAAGGGGCTTAGGAATCCAGATAAGCAGGACACCAGTCCAATTTATAATTAATGTGGATGCATGTGACACTTGTGTATTTTGAAGGGCTATTAGGTAGGATGGAAAAGAGATACAAAGTGTAGGGAGAGCATTACTGAATATTGTATCAAATTCTGTCATCCACACTTTTATCATGGATTAAAAAAAATTAGAGAGAGCTCAGAAAAGACCTGCAAGAATGACAAAAGGTCTGAAAAACCTGCTGTGTGATGATAGGCTTAAGGACTTCAATCTATTTAGCTCATCAGACAGCAAGTTGAGAGGTGACTTGATCATGGTGTCTAAGTACTTCCAGGGAGGAGATTTCTGATAGCAGAGGGTCCTTTAATCCAGCAGACAAAGACAAGACTCAGTGGCTGACAGGTGGAGCTGAAGTAAGAAAAATTCAAATTGGAATTAAGACACAAATGTTTCACAGGAAAGGTAATTAACTTCTGAAACTGCTCACCTAGGGATGTGCTGAATCCATCTTTAAATGACAATTGAAGAGATTTGCTCTCATCTAAACACAAGTTATAGGCTCAACAGCGTTCATCCACGTGGAAGTGGAGGGAAATACCCTCCATTGTGCCTACGCGCATTGCCCTGCTTGCTCAGACTTGGTCAGTTGCCTGATCTCATGGTGAGGACGTGCCTTGAACTCGGGCAACACATCCTTCCCCTCCTGGGGGGCACTGCACCAGATGGTATGAGGATGGGGACTTCCTTCCCTGGGGACATTCAGGGGGTGCTCGTGGGTTTCCTTTCAGAGTCAGGTGTCCATCATACAGAGTTCCTCCAGTCTGGAAACTTGGACTGCCAGACTACATGCAGCAGTTTATACCCCTTATTTTCGTTGCAATGTTCTTTACTTCAGTCTTCCACCTCACCTTGGTTTTAGATAATGTTGGTTTTAGCATCACGGTTATTTGACCTCTCCTCTGACTCGATCACTGAACTCATCATGATATTGTCTCCTGCTGCCAAAGCGTGCATCTTCAAACTGAAATTGTCTCAGATGCTTGTCATTAGAAGAAAACTCTTCAGAAAAAACTAATCTCAGAGGATCTCCAGTTGCATTGGCAATAAAATCACAAAAAGCCATTGTCCTGACAGGTGTCAGGGCCCTGACTGCACCAAAAGGCCTTAATGGCCCTTATCAACCACACCTGGGCTTATCACCTTATCACCCACACCTTGTCCATGGCTCAGGAGTCCTATTTAAAAGCAGCCACGGGCCTTCTCTCTTTCCCTGAGCTATGTTGCAGGTATGGCTCTACTGCAACTCTTCTGGCCCCACCTCCTGGATGGACCTTGGACCTCAGTCCTGGCTGGCTCTACTTGCTTCTGTGCCTGTGGATGGACCCCGGCACCAGCCCGTTTCTGAGTATGCCTGGGACTGCTTTTGAACCCTGCTGCCTGCAGCTGGCTCTACCTGCTGTGTTCAGATGCTGTGGGACTATACCTGCTGGTGAGGATACTGCCAGTGCTGGGGTTACCCTCAACTCTTGGCTCCCCTTCCCTTAAGGAGTAGCTGGCCCTTGCTGATCCCTGATAGTAGGAACCTCCCTAGTAAGCAAGACAGAGGCAGGAAAACTTATTTTCGAAGAGCAAGTTGCATAGTCTTGAAGGTACACCTGCAGAGCAGTGCTGTTCCTGTTGCAGTTGTAAATTAGTCCCCTAAGATTGTCAGTGGTCAACACATGTCATGAGGTGTTGAACAGTGGATATAGTGCTTCCTAATAGATGGCAAAGCTCAGTTTAATGGCTGCTTATTGCTGAATAACACACACAAAGAGAAAAATCTCCTTTGGCAGGAGACTTCTGGAAGCTTACTGGCTGTAAAGCTGAGAATGCCTGTGCTTGTGATGCCACAGTTATGGTCTGATTGGTGAACATGTCAGCAGAAATAAGAGCTTTTGGGACACCTTCCTAGGTGCAAGCAGAATGCCCACATCATCCACTGACCCATGTCATCAATTGGAAACACTTGGGTCTCGATGGTCATGTCTATGTTGTATTTGGGTCCTGAAGGCTGATGGCACCAGCAGCATGCCAAACGTTTCAGAGGGTTCAGGGCTGTGTTCCTCCACCGTCGCTGGGCAGTGCTTGCATTGTGCTTTTTGGTCATGCCTTATCTCCCATCTACAGCTCCCTAAGCAGTTAAGCAGTGCTGCAGGGCACAGCGAGGAGCTGCTCGATTATTAAGCAACTTGGCAGCTTCCTAATTTCTCTCCTGACCCAGTCCCAAGGGAGAGCAGGGCTGCTCTGCTTGCTCTGGTATCTGATGCCCTGGGAGGGCAGAAACATGACCCAGCACCAAACAGATGCTTGTCCCCGTTCTTCAAACCAGAGCATTTCAAAGCAGGGAGAAAAGACAAGGAAACAGGAGAAAATTTGGCGTCCTATGAACGTGCTGGTGGAGCCAGACCCCAGGAACCATTGCCTGCTTGGCCAGCAGGAAGGCAGCATGCAGGCAGCGTGTGGGACCACTCATGTGGGAGCCAGTTGTGGCTGAAGATGGATATTATTGCTAGTGCATGACAGCTTTTTGGGCAGATATCTTTTTTTCTGTTTTAGTGGAAAAAATGGAATATTTTGAGTGAAACCAGGAAAAATCTTGAGGCAAACTGATTTTTTTTTTTGTTGAATGAAATGAAAGCTCCCCAGCTGAATTGTTCACGCACCCACCAGCCCCACAGGCTCTGCTCAGAGCAAATCCTCAGCTGCCTTTGGTAGGAAGAGGGTTTCAGGCAGCTCTTACTCCAGTGAGTTACTCCCCAAGGTGAAAACAACAACAAATTTCCTCCAGAGCAAGGGTGGCCCAACTGTTTTAGCTAAGAGAAAATATTACTGTAGACGTGTCTGGAGGGATCACACTCTTGCACAGAATAATTTATTGAACCTGCAATAGAGATTTGGTGTAACAGATATAAACCTGACTATATGCTGAATAACTACTGGGTATGTAGAGTGTTGTGCTGGGAGGTGCAACCAAGAAACCTGTAAAAACTATGCCTGTCAGGGTGGTTGCTGCTGCTTCTAGGACAACGCAATAGCCTTGGCTGGTTTGTACTTGGGGGAAGGGTAGATGCATCGGTCCAGGAGGCTGTGTGTGGCCCATAACATCATTAAAGTCATACATGCACTAGTAAAGATTTGAGTGCTAGGAGCCAATGAAAAGGAAAAAGAAAAAGAACAAAAAAACACCCCACCAGCAGATCAGCTTCATTCTGACACTCTAAATGAAAAGCCAAATGAAGTCTAGAAATTCATTCATCCACATCACTCATGTTAAGCCTTAAAACGTTGATACGAGCCAATGAAAATCATTAAAGAAGTGACAGCTACGTTCTCTAGAGAAGAAAGAGTCAGGGTAGTAGATACAGGATATGCTTTAGCAAGAAAAATTTGATGAGCTAGCCTCTAAGTTAGTGATTTCTGTGACTTCATCTGCACATTAAAAATGTAAGTGAATGCCATTTGGTGTTAGCTTTGCTCCTAAGATATTAGATGGAGTCAATTCACAGTTCTTCAGTGGATAATACTTTTTGTTTTTAGCAAAGGGTGTTCAAACAGAATGGAAAATTAAAGCAATTTTTCTGACAGCAATGCATAAATGTTGACCATGAAACGGAAAAGCAAAAAACAAAACAAAAAGCAAGTACATATCTAACCAAGTGCGTCCTGTATTAGGCAGCAGTGATTTCATTACTGCTTTCATTTGAATAAAGGCAGAAGATGATGTGCCCTTTCTGTAATGGAAATGCTCTTCAAGTCCAAACTATCCATGGTCATTACAATCTGAAGAGGATTGCTTAGGAAATAGCTATGTGGAGTCAGATGCATGTCTGGGGCACAGTGCTGCTCATTCCACAGCTGGATGCATTTTACCTAAGTGTGTGGGGCCGGATGCAGATGGGTCCTGCTTTCCCATAAATATCCATGTCTATGGGTATGTTATTCTGCTGTGGAGTGTCTTAGACCTTTGCTGGCTTGTGCAACAGTTCAGTGGTGTGGTCTGAGCAGAGTGCCCCTTCGGTCCTACTTGCCAGACTTTCTGGAAGTTTTTTTAAGAACTTAAAAAGCTCAGGAGAAACTAAAACTCTGACTTAGAGGAAAGGCTGTACTTGGGATAACAGGTAGCAGCATTGCTGTAGTCCCCTCTTCTCCCAGCTCCCTGCACGCCTAACGCAGGAGCAGCTGAGGTGTGGCTGCTGAAACCCATGTTTGTCTCTAGTAGGTCTCTGTGAGGTTTTTCCTTCCCCTTTGAGCCGGGGTCAAGGGCTTCCCCACATCTGCCTTCATCCTTCCCCCAGCTGCACAGGAGCCGGCACTAAGGAGAGCTGGGCTACTCTGGCCCATGGTACGATGAGGTCTCTTGTGCTGGCACTGTCCCAGCAGGATGCCCTACACCAGTACCATCCCGCCCTGCTCTCTGGCTGCCTGGGATGTACTTTTTCCCCAAAGGACCTAAGGTTTTGTATGCACACATCTCTGCAAGGGGACAGGAACCTTCCGAACTTTCTCATGCAACTTTGCACCATTTTACAGCAGCTCAACCGAGTACTGGGCATGTCTTGCTCCTGGAGATGTCCCCATCTCAGTGACCAGCCATGTCCCACGGGTCTCCTGGGGGTACCGTTGATGGGATCCTGACTTACTCCCACTCCAGCTGTGCCCCTGCCCTGAAGTAAGCAGAACAGGTATGGGCAGCAAGAGCTCATGGGAGAGGTTAGGAGGGTCTGGGAAAAAAGAGACGCAGAGTGGCCAAGGTTAGGCGTGCCGTCTGTCATGGTGCCACTAGATGTCCTTATGAGAAAGGGCTTGGTGCTGCCCATGGCCAGGTAACCGCAGAGACAAAGCTGGGACTGGAGCTGGGTTCACCTCTCCCACTTGCCAGCAGTTTGGTTCTTTCACAGCCAGATTAGCCGTGGGCAGCAATTCCTGGCTGCAGGGACAAGCTGCAAGGGAGCCATGGGGAGGGCAGAGAGGGGTATCCTGGCAATCGCGTGGGGATGCTCACAGCTGGTGCTGAGTCAGTCCTTGACCCTCCTTATAAACTCCAAGCGTTAAGAAAATAAAAGGCTGTGCTGTACAGCTCTGAGAAGAGCTGTGTGGGAGGACGAGCCGGTGTGCAGCCCTGTGCATGGAGGGCTCTCACTTGGCTCAGATCCTCTTTGCAGACCTCCTTGAAGCTGGCCTGGAGCATCTGAAACATGGGAATCACTGGCCAGTGGTCCTGACTGAGCCCAAACCGCATGTGCTTCGGTGCCTAGGAGTTGCACCAAATCTTCATTTAGCCTTCGCTGTAGTGGCCTTTGGGGTCCTGGCGCGGGGAGCCACCCCTTCCTGTGATGCCAGCCCTGTCACTCTGCTCTGCCGCCAGTGTCACTGACCATGCTGGCAGCGCCGAGGGAAACCTGTGCCGAGCAGGCCAGCGCCATGCTCCCCCTCCTGCCAGCTTCCTCCGTGCTGGCAGTGTGCTGGGAGAAGGACTGAGAAGCAGAAGGTGAAACTCTGCAGTGAGGAGATTAGAGCTCTTGTGTTGTTTTTTCTTTCTCTTTTTTTTTTTTTCCTTTCAAAGGAATGACTTCGTATTTTTGGAAATAATAGCTGCACCGAAAATCCTGGTACAAACTCTTCCAGACTCCAGCCTCACTTATCACGAGCTGTGCGAGGGGCCCTGTTGGGAATGCAGAATTTTAACTCTTCGCTGCCTGCTTGCCTTTCATGCTTTTAGTAACTGACCCTCTCACCCCAAAGTAGTCTAGGTGGCTCCAATTAACACTGGGTTATGCCTGGAGTCAAGGGCAAACCTCAGGAGGAAAGGTGAGTTGGATGCCTTGGGAAACTGGACTCAGCCTGGTGCAAAGATGCTGGAGACTAAAGTTGGTGGTGCTGAGCAGCCATGTCTTAGCTGTGCTCAAGGTGGAACTGATACACAGCCTGCGGCCTGGCAACCAGTAGGTGCATCTTTGATAAAGAAAGTTGCCCAAAATAGGAAGAATGGAAATAAATAATTTCTGTGGCTTGGTTTATGGGTTAACTTCCTCATCCATGTACAGATCTCAATAGGCTTTTGATGTCTTTTGATAGTCAGGAGTAGTGGTGGTGGGGTGGTTTGGGAAGAGATGCTAAATTCAAAGTGGTGGAGCAGTAATGATGTAAAGGAGGGGAGTTAGCAGCTCACTAATTGCATTTGCAGATAAATCCTAATTGGGAGAAGATGCAAACTCCGGGGTGAAGTGAAACACAAAGAAACCAGGAGAGACTGGAGCTGTGGGTAGGAAGCAACAATGCAAACCAGCCCTGATGAATACAGTTCCTGTATTGTGGGGAAAATAACCCCGAAGCCAAATTCAATGGGAGTGAAACACCTGGAGAGCAATAGCCTTGGGCAGAAAGCACTCAGCCTACCAGGTAGGAGTTTGTAGTTGCTGCTATTGTGAGTTCCAGACCCAGAGGAATTGCATGGAGGGGGCAGGAAGAGGCCCTTATTGCTTGTCTGAATCCCAAGAAGGATGCGGTTCAGATAACACATTCAGTGCTGGGTCCCAGGGAGCCTGAGAAACTCAATGGAAAGCAATGGACCCAGCAAAAAGAGGAGGGTGGGACTTGTGCAGGGACTGCCCAGTCCTGGGCATGGCGTGAGGGGTGCAAACTGAGAAAGAAAAAGGAAGATCTGGAGGGAGTAAGTAGGACAGGACCTCAGGGGCGACAGACCAGGAGGCTGGAGGAAGGGAGAGCAGAGGAAATGCCTCACAGCAGACATTGTGCTTTGCTATTTTTAGGTAATCCTTGCAGCCGCGTCGTGCTGTGCAGTGGTCACACAAAGAAGCGGGGTGGGTTTGGAGAGCAGCCCTCGGAGCCTGCTCCTGCCATGACTCTGCCAAGGGATGGGGAGTGTGGGAGCACCAGCATGCAGATTCCATGCTGCTCAGCCTCAAGTCTCCCTGCTTCTTGAGACAGTGGGACCTTGCTGAGGGACATGGCTAGGCTGCGAGGGACACAGCTTACAGCAAAAGAAGGGGGGCAACTGCCTGATGGCACAGGGGACAGCCTGATATTGTTAACTCAAGCTCTGTCAATGCCATAACCTCCAGCACCGTCACCCTGGCATGGGTTGTGTTGGCTTGGGGAGAGGCCACCGACTTCATCGCTGCCCAGGATGTGGAGTCAGGTGGCTGGCCTGCTCCCGAGCTGTTGTCTAGGCTCATGTGTTTTTCATGTGTTTAGACCCACAGGGTGAAAATCTGGTATTGCCTTCTGCTTCCCACTGAGCTTGTGCCATGAGTGGAGCACTCTTTGGAAGTGCCCCTGCGCTGGTCCACCCAAACTTGTCCTCCTGGGACTCCTTGTTGCCACTGCTCTGACATGTTGTCTTAACACCCTGCCTTCCAAAGGGCCAAGAGAGAAACGTTCTGTGCGTATCATGTTTCTTGGTGAAGAAGGTGGTGAGCACAAGGATGCTCAGCAGCTCTGACCTTGCTGACATGTGGCACGAGATCAGCCATCTCTATTTCCCACTGTGGCCCCATCACACCCAGGGGGATGGATCCGCTACCCAGGTCTGACAGGGCAATGCATATGTATTGAGCTGGGACATCAGATTTTGTGCAGTGCTGGAAGAGCAGATTTCCTATTTATACGGGGTAAATGGCTAAGGAAGAGAGGTGTGCTGCCTGTCAGCTCATTATAGCAGAAGCACCAGCCTGTGTTTCAGGAGCCCTCAGCTCCCTCTTCTCCTCCTGTAATTGTGAAATCCGTTTGCCAGCAGTCCTCCTGGGATGAAGCTGCAGGGATAGCAAGGGCTTAACATGCGGTAATGTGCTTGCTGAAACCGCTCCCCTCCCGAGGCTGCACCATGTACTTTAGCCTGCCATTATCCGAATCCTTGGTCGGCCGGAGTTAACAGCAATCGTAGTTCAAGTCTTGCTGCAGAAATAAATGGGATCCCAAGGGGCTTCTCATGACAGAGCCCTCCAGGTCATGAGCTGCCCCAAGCAGACTAGGACAGCGGGTGGAGAAGTCTCCCATGCCTACATGGGGAAGAGCTCCCTCAGGCCTGCCCCGGGCAGCCTGGGCACTGTGCAATGCAGGAGCTGCAGTGCGGACTCCGAATGCAGCAGAGAAATGCTGTACCAGTCCCACAAAACCCAGACAAACTGGCTGGAGAGAGAGGGGTGGGCGGATATGTTTAGTGAGAGGTTACGAGATTGCTAGACCCTGTAAGCCAATGTATTTAGAAAGGGATTAGCAGCAATAAGGACACATCAAGAAACAAGTGGCAAGCATGGACCAGACCGATGGGTGGCCCTGGAGAGATGCTGCCCTGCAGGTCTCCTGTTTTCTGCCCAGTGGTAACTGCTGGAGCCCAAGTTCCTGTGAGGCAGCATGTTCTGGGGGTCCATCAGTGCGAAAAGTGCTGCTAGTTCCAAACACCAAGCTGGGGCACAAGTGGTGAGGATGGGTCCCCTTCTATCCCAGGACCTTGCTTGCTATGCAGGATTTGCAGCTGGCTGCAGCCACCGCTAGACCCTTGGTGAGCTCCAGTCGTACAGACAGGTCCCTGGGACCTTTCAACTAAGTCCAAGTGGGGTTTCCCTCTCCCACCTTATTTGCCCCTACACTGGATCTCTCTACTTAGCATGTGAAGAGCTGTGTATTTGAGGACAGGTCTCACCTGGCTTGGAGCATGAATCAGCTGGGGTTTGTCCCCAGGGTCTTTGTTTGTACTGTGCCATGTGTAAGGGCTATGTGCATCTGTACAAGCCTTGGGGCTCATGTGACAGACTCATGCCTCAACCAGGACCCCTTCTTTCACCAAGCAGCTCCTCATATGAGCGGAAATAAGGAGCGCTGTTTCATCTCCCTTTCCCTCTTTTTTTTTTTAACCTGCTGGGGATTCAGTGACATACTATGCATCTGCTGTGCTGTGTTGGAGGAGGCCTCAGTTTTCTTCAGAGCTTATGTCAGGAGCTCTAGCACCCACACCAAGCTTTCTGAGGATTTTGTCATTTGCAGCCACAGTAGCTTGAAACGAGTGTTGGAGTTATAAGCGCCCTGTGCTGCTGGTGAGTCCCGATGCAATCTTAAAGCTAGCTGAGCTCTGGTGAACAGCCCACGTCCCGCAGTCAAAATAATTCAGACTCTGCAACTCGAAGCACAGAGCAATTCACAGGGTAACCCACTTGTAGGGCAAAGGATGAAGTGCTACATCCTGAATATGAGCAGTGAAATTACCAGTGCCACCTCTGTCAATGCCACTGAATCCCTCTGAAATGAATTCTTGAGAAGAAATGAGCCTGTTATACGCAGAGATTTGCTGAACACCGTGGATTTGCCTTTCCTAGCTATGTGCAGGGGCAACACAGGCTGACCTTGCTCCGAGGTCAAATAATATCAGTGTGGGTTCAGCAGCAAGTACTTGCGCTCCCCACTTACAAAACCTGGGCCAAGTCCATTCCTGAGGACACTGCAGGAGGTTACAGCAAGTCCACTTTGCTTTCTGCAGGGCAAAAGCTAATCAGTCCCACCGTGCCTCCAGAAGGCATGGGTGTTAATGCACGCGGGTAGGAAGATGCTGCCCACGGAAAAGGCAGCTGGGATCAGGGCCAAGGTGACTGCCTGAGTGTGGAAGAGCTCTTCGGTCAGCCTGGAAGCTGGGTGGGAGAAGACAGCCGCCCTTCACACCTGCAGCACAAGACCAAGAGGGTTTTCCATGGGGTCACCTCTCCGACAATGTCTCTTTCCATCCGTCCATCCTGGGGAGCAGTTGGTCTCCACCCACCGCCCACCACAGAGGGGAGCAGAAGGGGGTTTGCCCTTTGCATCCCACCCACCCAGAGTGGTCTGGCTTTTGGGGAGGCCCAGAGCAGCCTGTTGGGAGGCAGGCAGCTCCAAAGTGCCTGCAACGGGACGTGCATGTCCTGCGTGGGGCTTTGGGAGGCTCAGCTGCAAGGGGACATCCCTAAACCCCTTGGGAAGATTAGTTTTCTGTCTGAAAGAGGTGTCAAGCCAGCCCCGTCATGGTCTGATGATGTCTGTATTGAAGTAGTCAAAGAAAAAGCTATGTTTCTGTCTTCTGGAGGGTTTCTTCCCTTGAGAAGAGAACATGAGGTACGACACATACCACAGGATCCGGACATTTCACGCCTGCTGTTTCCTGGCTGCTCTTCTGCCTGGTGCCAGTGTCCCTCTGTGGCTTGTTTCCCAGTGACGTTTTTTAGCTGTGTTTTAGGGAAGCTGGTCAGGCATGAACGGCCTTGGGGTCCCATACTTTGTGCGTTAGGATCTCCCAGGAGGACCCGGCAGAAGGTAACCTGTTGTGCACCCCTTGCATTGCATGGCCCTCGGTGCGTGCTGTGCTCAAGGGAGGTGGTGGTCTCCTCTACAGCGGGGACAGATGGGTGGGGGGGTTGCCCCAAATCCTGCCACCTTGGGGACTGCAAGGAGGAGCAAGGAACAGGCTTCTCCCTTCAGGTTTGAAGTAGGAACCCAATGTCCCCATGTTGGCTGTGAGCAGAGCAGGACAGGATGTCCCACCTCTGAGGACACGGTGGCCAAGGGGAGAGCTGAGCAGGAAGACTTTTTGCTTCCCTGCTGCCGGAGTCTGCGGCTTTGGGGGCTCTCTGCTTACAAAGTGAAGCCTTCCCCTTGATATTCAAATAAAACACAACTTTTGAGTTTAGAAATCCCTCAGAAGGGGCAAGGGGGGATGGATGGAAGACGTCGAGGGAGACCCACTGTAAAGCATCTCTCCAAGCTGTCGTGCTCTCTACGTACTTGTGCTGGGAGCTGAGAGGCAGGGAGCTCAGCAAAATCTTCAGATCTTGCTGGTTCTGGGGAAGGGAGCACACAGTAACAATTTGGTCAGATTCCCCACTGCTGGGAGTGCTCTTAGATGTTATGATTTCTTAATATACTCCCTACTCGTGAACACACCAGGTGTTGGAATTTCATAAATTTGCATCTTCGCAATAGCTGCTTGATTCCCCAACAGGATCAAAGCTGATCTTTTCTGGAGAGGCAGCCTGTCTATTCAAAGCATTTTCATGTGACAACTTAAAATGGGCTCTGTGACAGTGCTGTAGATCCGCAGTGGCCACCACCCAGAAACCTGTGCTGCTGTTTGCACTGCTTTGAATATTCTTCACAATTGTGTGGTCCAGGGCTTCCTCCTCTGCTGGCTACCTATGTGCATGCCCCCAGTGCCAAGTGACCTGGAGAGAGGCATGAGCACACCAGCACTTGAAAGGGAAACCTTTTAGCTGGCTCTTTATTCATAGAACTTTTCACCCCAGACTCTCAAAATCTATTAGAAAAGACATTTTTCTCAGGTGAATAAAAATATTTCAATGCCTTAATGAGAACATTAAACTCAGTTTCACCTTCTTTGACTGGTGCCATGAGGTCTTATAGTAGAACAAACATCTTTTGTCCAATTACTGGGAAGAAAAAAAGACCCAGCTCTTTCCCCGACAGGATCTGTATTACCTTGTTCTTGAAATTCCCTTCATTGTTCGTCATGTCAAGCAGGGATACCTTATTGTTGATGGAGCAGTTCCCAGCTCTCAGTCTGTGTACCTGGGACAATCCTTTATGTCACAGGTTGTACACCATCCTTCTGGTGGATGACTAAGAGTAAGCTCAGAAATAGAGGATTCCCAGCTTTCGGTAATAAAACATTACTATTTCCATCTATGGCTTGTACAGTTCTGAGGAGAGGTCTCATCTACCCACATAGCTTCCAGATACTGCCTCCATACCCTCTACCTATCCTTGTGATTTCTGTCAGCACTGACTTTAAGTCACTCAGAAGGTTCTCAAGGTCAGTGAGCACAAAGCAGCACCGAACACAACCTCGTATGGACTAAGGGCTTCACTGAGAGAAGTGCACCTGAAAAACAAAAGGGTGTGTACGTGGATTTCTGCTCTGGTCTTTATTTCAGGTGGCTGTTGGTCAGTTGTGGCTAGGACTGGTCTATTGGCATCCCTCTCCCTTCAACTGGTCACAGTGGGATGTGTTCCCTTCCCCCACACCTGTAGCTTCTTCTGCCTTTGGTATGACCCTTCTCCATAGGAATCACCCTCTGGGGTGATGGTTCTCTCCCACTGCCTTACAGTTTACCCTGGAAGACACCAGGGTGTCTGTCTCTGCACCTTCCATGCAGCCTGCTGAGTCCGTGTGCCTGGGCACCCTGAGAGCAGAAGCCAGGGGATAACTTGCCAATTAACATTTCATAATTGAAGATCACATAACAAACACTTCTCCTCAGACTAGCTGGAAGTTATGGCTGTGATCAGAAGTTAAGGGCAGCCCAAATGCAAACGTGAGCAGAAGTGTGTCATCATGCCTGCATGCCACCAGGCTAGGGCATGTGATGTTTAGGTAACTCTTCGGTTTCCCAGATAGGCTCAGCTTGAGCAAAAGTAGCAGTGGTGAAGGCGCTGGAAAACTGAAGAGTAATTCATAACCTAGTTATGTTTACTCTGCACATCTCTGTTTCTCTGCTTTTCTTAGGGTGGTGTTTCCAGGTGGAGGAATAGATGGTCTTGGCTGGGTCTGCACCTGTGCTGTTTTTTCCTCGGATAAGTAGCTCTCCAGGAACATGGGAATCCCAGTCTGCCTGGGAGACTCACTTTCCAGAGATGTCGGAAACAGCATCTACCAGATGTGACTATGCTAGAGACAAAACCATCTGGGTAAGTGGAAGCCTGTAGAGACAGAGGCACTTTGCAGGGTCCAAAAATGGCAGTGTTGGGGGCTTTGCTGAGCTGCCTTACTGACTGAGAATCAGCCGCTGTTTCCAGAGGACCTCTAAATGCTGGTTTGCTTTGGCGAGAATATCTGCAGAGCTGTTACTGACAGCCGCTTGGCCAATCTCCCCAGGGACTTCATCCTACTCGGGGTCAGTGCAGCTTTCTCTCTCCGAGCTGTGATGTTGGAGCCCATCTTGCAAAGCCGGCGCTCTGTGGGAGCTGTGCGTGGGCTGCAACCGCGGGTTGTTCACGGGAGATGTGTTAGAAACCGGCTGAAGGGCAAAAAGCCCTTTGCTGGGGAGGGGGTCGAGCACACTGGGACCAAAACTGCCTGGTGGAGAGGAGGGCTCCTGCTTGCGACTCTCCCCACTGCCACAGTGGGTGTTTGCTGGTCGCTCCTCGCCTCTCCCATGGCCTGTCTCCAGTGGAGTTCGTGAAGGATTGATAGCACTGGGTGCCTTTCCAAGACCAAAGCCCCATCACTCAGAAGCTGTTAGACATCCTCTGGTGTGACACTCTGCTCTCTGGCACTGACCGGGGCAGCCTGCTGACTGCAAATCTGCTGGGCCCACGGGCAAATTATCCGCACATCAGCACATTTAAGAGAATTAATTTCCCTGCGGGAGCAAGGAAGAAAGTCTCTTCCAAATCCGAGTCCAGCTCAGAGTGGCTGTTATGAAACGTGGTGACAATCTCCGCTGTGCCACGCAGGGAGGGCAGCATCTCGCCTGGATCTGCAGACACGCCAGCAGGCAGGGAAGTCACAACAAGCAATGGAAAGAGAGACCCTGGTAGATGGCTTTTAAAGTTAGTTACAGAGGACTGGAAGCCCTGAGGGTGTTTGAGCTTCCCCTCTGCAATCAGTGCAGGGACACAGAAGCGCTGCAGAGGAGCAGCAATGGGGAGAATGGGCTCACAGGTGCATGGATGAGGAGGGAAGTATTTTTAATAAATCTGATATAATCTAATTAGTGGCATCTGACTGAAGAACAAATGCCTCGCTGCTAAGGAGGAATTAAAATTTAACGCCATAGACCTGCTAGCCTTTGTGCTGGCCTAAAACAATATGTAGGGTTTAGGACAGAGAACACAGTAACAGAAAGGGAAGGAAGGCACATGAACATAAATACAAAATGGAATAAAATGTAATGTGGCTTTACCAGAAGAAGATCAAGGGAGATAAACCCGCTGACTCTTTTTGGGAAGATAACGTATTTATTTCTTTATTTTTAAAATGGGAGGAAAGTGCAATAGATTTCATCTACCTGAATTTCAGCACAGCAGGTGACATGGCACTGTACGAAAGCTGTGCCTCTGGAGAAGATGAGCTCGCTCAGGTGAAAAGGACCCCAGGAAGGTGTTCTGGGCAGTCACCAGTCCCTGCTCCCCTGCTCCACGGTTTGACTGTGAGAGCGGATTCAGTGCAGCACAAAGAAACCAGAAATTAGAGGAATAGACCTATTGCTTCTGCAGGCAGCTCTGGGAAGGATAGCCCAAGAGGTGTCATCCCTCCTCCCCCGGTGTGGCAGAGCCCCAGCTGATGGGATGGGGGAGGCAGACTGGGGAAATGCACTTCCCACCAGCCGTGCTCCTGCTCCCTGCCAGCTCAGGTGAGGAGCGGGTTGTCTCTCCATGGCCAGAGCCCCTGTGGGTGCTTCTCCCGCTCCTTCTGCCTCCCTGAGGGTGGGTGACGATGGGGTGGTGGGGATGCTCAGCAGCAGGCAGCAAACCAGCCCCATCCTTTTTCTTCAAGGAAGCCCATAGAGACCAACCGAGAAATGCCATGAAAGCCACTTTCAAGGGGCGAAGAAACCGCCTGAAGAGGAGAGCAGCACCTGCTCCCACCTCCCTGCAGCGAGGCAGGGAACGTCAGACAGGAGCCCCGTCCCTGCCCACGAGCTGTTCCCCCCCAGTGCCGTCCCCAGGCTGCCTCAGCCCCAGGCACTCTTTGCTCATACTTGTGTCTGAATGCACATTTCTCCAGCTCACTGAATCAGCTGGGGCTGGACCAGAGATGGAAAGTGTTTTCTGTGTGCAGAAATGGAAAGGAAATGAATGCTGCTTCTCCTCTCGAGTCTGAGATGGGGGAATGATTTGCTGGGGATTTGTAATAGTAGTGTTTTTTTCTTAAAAACAATCTGCCTGAATAGGCTTTCTGTGGAAAGAAAAGGGAAAGACTCTGAAAGCAGAAAGTATGGTTATGTCCTAATAGGATAATTTGTTAGTAGGGACAGAAAAATTAAAAATAAAGGGAAAAGAAAAAGAAAAAAAACCAAGGTTGCTTGGCAGCCAGGAACTGCTCTTGCCATTGTGGGGCCACATAGCTACCAGGGCAGGAATTTATCGCACACTAGTATCCCTAGTATCTCTGAAGAGCAAGTCCTGGGTCAGTGTTGAAGAAACCTGGGAACGGATCCCTCCGCAGATATCCTCCTGAATGAGAGCCCATCTCTGATATGTACTCTGTAAATATTTATGCAAGCCCACCTGCTCCAATCCTTCCTGGACAAGCCCTGGGCTTTTGCCAGGATGCTGATGGCACTGCGGGTCTCGGGAGCCAAATTTGCTTCCCGTCGTTGCACTCTGTGCCCTGCAACACTGTTGATTTTCTCACAGTCTGAGTGAGCTTTAGATCCAGCTGAGTTCAGGGTCAGAAAAATCAGGGTGCCACACCCTTAACTGCACACATCTCTGGTTTTGATGACAACTGAGCACCTCGTGTGCCTGTGTTTCCCTGGATTATTTCTTCTTACCCAGGGCTGGGAGCACGAGCCATTACAGGTAGCAGCCTGACTCCGGGAGCAAATAGGACTCCAAAAGTTGCTCTGCCAACATGCTGGGACACCGTTCTGAGGGGTTTTCTTCCAGAAATGACACCTGCATGGAGCAGGGATCAGAGGAGTCACGGGGGGAAGCTGCTGAAACAGGAGGTGTGGAACCGAGAGGACAGCAGGCACGGTGCTGGTGACAAAACTCAGGCAGTTGCCTCCCCATCACTGGCAGGACTCTACGAGGTTTGGTGTGATCAATGTCCTCAAAATGGGCATTTCTGACAGCTGTCACCTGTGTCGTGTTTTGATTTCCTATTTGCTGAGTTGGGAACAGGTTGCAGGTTACAACTCAAAGGCCGCTTGCATGAGCTTCACTGAGCTGCAACCACAGAAGATGTCCTGCTGTCCTCCTCCCCCATGAGGGAGGAGGGACACTGCTCTGGCCATGCGATAAGGTGCTGTCATTGCTGACCTGGTGAAAAGACAAACCTTGCTTTGCCTGTTACCCATGCAAACATCGTCTGCCTGGCTCTCCAGAACACACCAAGAGGCACAAGGGAGGAACGGGGCTGGAAGGAGCACGAGATTTCCCCTTTCTGGAGCAGCGAGCTGTGAGCCTGGCTCAGCCATCTGCAGGGGAGTAACCTTCAGCTTTTGTGTCACAGGTCTGGCAAGATGCTGTAACGAACAAGCCACAAAGGCAATTAATTGCTAACAGCCAGCCTTGACTGCCTAGCAGTGGGGTTGTGGGCAGGAAGCTGAGCAAAGGCTCTGCAGGTGGCTGGTCTCGCTGGAATCCCCTCACTTCCCCCGAGTGAGGGGGGATTTTTGCAGGAGCCCATTGAGGGCTTGGGGTCTTGGCACCAACAAAACCCCCCTTGATGGCATGGGACTGCCTGGGAACATGCCTACCCCTATTCTGCACCACTGCCTTGTCAGGTCACCATAAGGACAGTAGAGGCGTTTTGGGGAAGGAGCACCAACCGGCAGGAGCTGCAAGTGGCAACATGGTCTGGTAGCATGAGAAAGACATTGCACTGTTTCCCGTCCTGCATCCTTGTTGGATAAACTCACCAGCTGTGTTTGATGAGACACTGTTACTCATCTTCTGGCTAGCAGCAGGATTTCCAGGGACGCTGACTCACTCCTGGAGCGACCGGATCACAGCAAACCCCCGGATGCTCCCATGATGCCTGTTGTCCCAGGAGCTCCCCACCACTAACAGGTGCCGTTCCTCTTCCCCAGAGGCAGCCTCAGCAGTTTCATTTCCCTTACAGATACCACAATTGGCTTTCACTTGTGTCATTGGCCCTGAGCTTTCTGCCTCTCATCTCATGAGATCCCCTGTAAACTCTGGCTGGTTTAAAAGACCTTTCTGCTCAGTTGGAATTTGTTGACCTTCACCCACGTTTCCAGAAAGGTATGTCCCAGACCAGAGCTGATGCAAGTCAAGCTTATCATAGAAACCTTGGGGTTCAGCTTCAGGGAGAAGGAGCTTTGGGGCTTACCCTTGCTCTGACTCTGTGCAAAAATCTCTCTGGAAGAAGGAATGCACACCCACATGTCATGTTTTCTCCTGGAGGCAGGATGACTGGCGTTCTGGGCTTTGGCCAGTCTGCTCTGAGTGTGCTGAGAGCTGTTGGCCTGGCATTGCTTGGGCCATCGACAGACGGTGGGTGAAGAGACATGTCTGCGTGCAGGTGGTAGAAATCTCCCAAGACAGAGAGGTGGTACCCGTGGCCAGGAGAGACGCTCAGCAGGAGCAGAAACTGAGCTCAGCCTGGCAGGGCACTGCTCAGAAATGGTGTCCTCCCACACAAGGACCCTTTTCCCTGCAGCTAGGACTGAGCCAGAGGGTAGGTTTGATCTCTTTGCTCTCAGAGCGTTTGTTGTGCCCTTCTGGGCTTGAAGGAGCCCTTGCAAAGTGGGTGACTGTTTCCTCTGGGGCTGTCCCACCTGTGCAGGTGGGAGGATTCCTGGGGATTTTCCCAAAGCCTGCAGGTCCCAGGGATTTCAGGGAGAGCTGAGGTGGGAACCCAACACTGGGGAAAGCCCCCGTGTTGGCTGTGAGCAGCCCAGGTCAGGAGGACACAGTGGATAAAGGCAGAGTGAAGGCCTTTTTGTTTCCCTGCTGCAGCTTCTGGGGTGCTCTGCTTAAAAACTGATGCTTCCCCCTTGATATGCAATTGAAACTCAGCTTTTGACTTTAGCAGTCCCTCGGGTATGGCAGATTTCCTCAAATGCCGTGGGGCTGGCCGGGCAGCGGAGCAGCTGGTGGGGTGAGCCATCCAGGACGTTACGGAGCAGATCGCAGCATGTATGCTGGGAGAGCTGCTCTGCTGACAGACACAGCAGCTCCTCTGAGGTTTCATGGAGCTGTGAGGTCATATCTCTCACTTTCCAGCAAAGGAACACAGGTTTGCATCCCTCTCTGTACTAGTAAGACTTCAGGGCCCTGGGGAAGACCAGGATTAGCTGAAGCACCTGCTTTTTCAAGAGGGGCCATTGTTTTTTTTTCCTGGTCACTTGAGGCTAGGGCAGAGTTGGTTTCTCTGAGGAAGGTCTCCTGTTCTACTGCTCTTAAAAAATGAATTGTCCCTTATCTGAGCAGTCCCGGGAGAGCATGCATGGGAAAGCTCATTGCCTGGGTGCTTCCTTTTTGTCCCGTGCGGTGCTTGGAGGAAGCCTGTGGGCTGTGGAAGCTTTCTGTAGGGAGCGAATCTTTGCCTGGCTCTGGTGGCCAGGGTGGAGAAGATGTGCGCAGGGATGCTGCCAAGGGTGGAGGTGCTTTGCAGTCAGGAGCTGCCATCTCCTTTCTCCCACATCAAAAGCAAAAATGACCAGTCCCTCCACCTCATTCCTAATGCAGGAAAAGCCTCTCCGATATTAATAAGAATCTAATTATACATTTATTGTTCCATGAATTAATTACATAGCAAGTAGAGTTACCTTTTACACAGCCATTAAACTTCAGGAAGGCCTCTTTATACCACTCCATGGATAATTTAATTAGCATACTAATGTCTTATTAGCTATAAACCCAAAGCTGGTTTAGAATCACTTAAATTAAAACTCAAAAGCCTTCAGCCACCCTGTAACCCCTCTGCCTGAACGGTGGGCAGAGGACGGGAGCGTGAGCAAGCGATGGGCTTTGCCTCGCGACGAGAAGAGCCTGTGGCTGCTCCTGGGCAGATTCCCCATCTGGTGCCGGCGGGAGGCAGCGCTGCCTGCCCCTGCCAGCACAGCATCCACGGGGCTGAGATTGCGGGCAAGGAGTCCCTCAGCTCGCCTCCATATTCTCATTTTATTTCCTCTTAGCTATCATCGGTATTTGCATTAATTGGGCTAGTCTGGAAGAGCTGTGATAATCCATTATGGATGGACAATTTCAAATGCAGGGATTAAAGCCACAGAAGGGAAAGCAGGAGCTGGGGTGGGAGTGTCTGTGACACTTGAGGATGTCCCATCCCCAGACCAGGGCTCCCTGGGGGTGCAGGGTTGGTGCCACCTTCTCCTTAGGCTTTCAGCAAAGAAAATGCCAGAGCCGATGACACAGACAGATCCTGAAGCATCCACCCAAGGCAAGCAGGAGCAGAGGGCACTTGTCCCACCGTGCTCCCAGTGCAGCGTGTCCCCTTGGCCCCTGGTGTCCCCTCTGTCCCTCACCTCCCGGCAGCATCAGGACTCTCCCTTGCAGCACGGCAACTTCAATATTGCGGCTGCGCTGAGATTTGTGCGTGGAGCCGGGATTATGTTGCTGTGTTTTACATGATCCCAAACGTCCCGCTCATGCTGGGGTCAGGACTGCCACTTCTGTACATTCTTAAATATTGCAGTTTATGTGTTAAACCCTTTTTAAAATGACCCCTTCTGCCATTCGATTCATGAGTGTAACTTTTTTTCCCCAGATCTTCTTAGCTAATAAATAGCTTAATTTGGAGGTTTGAAAATTGACTCAGAGGCAGAGTTTAACTAAATCGAAGAGCAAGACTACTGCTTGAATGTAATAATCTGAAAATAATTGATTAATTTGCATGATCCTTCGTAATTGCTTCAATTTACACCCAAGAGGCCACTGTCATCAATAGATGAATAAGACATAATTTTTAAAGTCCCAATAACGCATGGAATAGAATTTAAAAAATTCACTCATTCTGAAGCGTGGGGCAGGCTCCTGCGCACAATCAGCTCAGCGACACTTCCAGCACATTGCGGGGAGAGCGCTCATTGTTAGAGAAATCGTGCTGTAATTTAATTCACTTGTTAAGGATGTAATTATGTTCATCATCCTTGGGAAAGAAGAGGATCAAATCCTATCACAGTGATGCTAACCTTTAGACAGAGAGATTTCAACAAAATGAGGAAGCCGGCCGACAGCATCAAGAGTCAAAAGTAAAGAGATTAAAATTCTAAAATTTGGCATGGATGCTCTTTGAGGAGTGACATAGCAAAACAGCTACCTTCTGCAAGGTGCTTAACCACATGCTCAACTTTAATTGCCATTAATGAGATTTCAGCATATGCTTAGCTATACCAGGACCTGACAATACCACAGGGGCCCAAAGTGCCTGCATGGGTCTGATCAGCGAGCGCGGGAGGAAGGCAGAAGCGAAGGCAGGTAAATGGCAGGGTTCAGGAAGGTGTTTGGGCCACACAATGGTCCTTCAAAAAATGGAAATCCAACCTTCATGAGGTCAATAAACAGGGGCAGAAAATACAGCATGAAAGAGGGGAAACAGGAAGTCAGCAAGAAATAGCAAGACTTGATAGGAATGAAAACAAACAATAGATAATTCAAGTCTGCCAGGAACAGGAAAGCCTGCAAAGGAACGAGACGGGTCTGCTGGCTCCCCAGGAGTTAAAGGGAACAATTAAGGAAGATGAGGACACAGCTGAGAAGTGAAATGATTTCATTTCATAAGTTCTCACCTCGGGGGATGTTGGGAGAAATCTGCTCTTGACTTGCTCTTTTCTGGTAATAAAGGTGAGTTGCTATTAAGGATTAAGGTATCAAATGAAGAGGCGCTGGTGCAAATAGGTAATTTAAAAAATATTAAGTCACTGGGTCTAGATGGGACATTCAGGGGTTTTGAAGAAACCTAATAATACAGTGGCTGAGCTGCTGGGTGAGCTGCAGCAGTATTCATCTCGCTGCCAAAGCAAGTGCGGGATCAGAGGGCTGGAGGGCAGCAGCAATTTCTGTGCCTGTATTTTGTAAAGAAACACTGAGAAATACAGAAGCTGGCTGCCTGGTGAGCATTCTGTCAGTACCGGAGACATGGGCGAAGTGGTCAGTGCATGCAGGACCGTAAAGCTCCTGCTGGCTGCGATCTGTCCTCGTGATGCTGAGGGTACGTGGGCACGGGGGGATCCATCTCACCTTGGATTGCTCTTCGTTAACTCCTTTTACCCTATCTTGGTCCCTTTCCAGTTGCAGGACTTCAGGATCATGGAGATCAGGTGGCAGCAGCTTAGGAGATGTTTCGGTTCTGCACCTTCTGCCTGGCACTCCTTTAGAGAGTTCCCCAGAGGAGAAGGACAACTAGCTAAAGTGGAAATATAGAAAACGTATTGAGGCAGAAAAATTATTCAGATTTAAGGCTGCCTGCTCAACCCTTTGTGCACACATATTATGGCACAGTACATGGTATGATTCAATTCCCCTCAAGTTTGCTTACTAAAAAAGAGCTTGCTGTGCCTTCAAATAACATTTCCTTCCACCCTAAGACAGGCATCTAAGAAAGGTGGGGTGGGGCCAGGCTAGGCGACACTCAGAGGTCCCTTCTAGCCTGAATTACCCCATGACCATAGGAGTCTTCCTCCAAAGGTCCCTGGCTGCAGAGGAAGCCCAGATGTGCAGACACGCAGCCAGCTAGCAAGATGATTGATTGCAAAGACATTCCAGATGATTGCTTTCCCCTTGGACCATCGCCTTTCCCCAGCTTGTGACAATTCACCACGGCGGCGCTGCCACCATCCTAACCCTGGACCTAGGGGTACAGACACTGGAGGAGTTAGAAGAAAGTTTGTTTGGCAACAAGCCGTCTCTAAACAACTTACTTTAGAGGTGCTGCACGTTTCCCTGAGGCATTTGATGCCAGAGACAGTTTTCTGGCTTAGAGGGATCCCTCGGCTGAGGCAGCCCAGCGGTGCCTGTGCTCTGTTTTAGTCAATGACTTTCATGAGACGCACCCAGAGTGAAAACTCTCTGCCCAAACATGAAACCGTGTTAGAAAATCACAGCACTGAAAAAAAGGATATTTTATAAATCCTGGGCATCCTTTCCCCCCAGCTGTCCTTTGCACTACTGTGGCATTTAAAGTTAAGTTTTACAGCCTGAGGGCATTACAGTTATCTCCAGCAGTGTGCTAAGGCACGGAAATGCAAACATGGTGCTTGGGAAACCCTAACCGTGATTTGTGGTGATGATATGCCATAGAGGCATGACTGGGGCTGGAGCACTGCGGTGACTTTTTAAAATCCATGTTCAGCGACACTGATATTTAGAGGCGTGATAAATTTGTCTTATGCTTTTCTCCTTGCTAAGGCAGGGAAGGGGTACGCCGCTTGGGAGTTGTTAAGTCTCTTTGCTGCAAGGATTTCTGCCTTAGGTCTGCTGCCTATTCTGTACCCGAAGAGAAAAGCTGGCTTGCTGCTGCACCTGCCTCCATTTCTTTTACGTGTTGCAGCCACGAAGCATAAAAAAATTAAAAATCAAGAGGAAAACAAACAGTATTTGTGACTACATATTAGGGTCAGTGGTAGTAAAAGCCGGTCTTCAGAAAAAATCATCCGGGATGATTCCAAGATCTTTCAAAGCATTGAAATGCCTCTAGGTATTTTTCACCATTCCTGTATTTTCCTTGTTAAATGTGTAGTTTATATTATTTCTATCTTAGTGCTTTACTGGGGACCATAAATACCTGATGAAAAGCACTTGCAGACTACCTGGGATGCTCTGAAAAGCGTGTGAGCCGTAATAGTCCACAGGAACATCTGCATCCTGACAGTCTGTGAGTTAATTTGGGTAGAGCTGCATCCATGTAGTGCTTCCAATTTAATTTCCATGTTTTTCCAAGGAAGAAGAAAAATGTCTTATGTTTCCTGGGTGACTGGAGGAAGGTTTTGCTGTGCCAGGCATCTCTAATCTCCCCGTGCAAGATTTCCTCAGTGGCAGACAGAGAGCAGCAGTCTGACTAGACACGGAAAAGTGGATAAGGTCTGGAAATGAAGCTTCATAGAGGAGTGGGGTTTCATCACGTTCTGCCAAAAATATCAGCTCTCCTTCGATAGAAATAACATGATCTATGATTGTGAGAGCAATTGATGGGCTCGGGGTCTCGGTGAGCTCAGCCCTGCTCCTGCACAGCCACAAATACGCAACATCCCCAGATCCCTCTCCGCTTCCACAGAGCCACAAATCTCTGCCCTTCCCTCCTGGAGAAGCCCCAGCCACTCTGTGTTGTCGGCATGCCCGTGCCTTTCGCAAGAGCTCAATTAGCGTTAGCGGGCGGTTGGCTGCCATGTGGAGGGCAGCCTTGCGAAGGCACGGAGCTGCGAGCTGGAGCCGTCAACGGCGCAGAGGGCACCGTTGCTGTGACAGGAGCTGGGTGCCAAGGAGGAAGGAGCAGGTGGCGTGAGCGGCGACGCAGAGTGAGGTGCTGCGAATCTCCAGCAATCAGCACCCACCCGGCACCGGCATAAACTGACGGAGCTCAGGACCTGCCTGTCAATACATGCAAACGATGTAGATGGCAGTGACATCCAGTGTGCGGCTGCTTCGAGAAATTCAAATTGGATTGCCAAACTTTTCATCCTTGCAGGAGTTCTACCAGCTTACAGCTGCCCCCTCCACAGCAGGAAGCTGCTTCCATTTAGAGCCGAATGAAGAGTGGAAGGGGAAAAAAAAAAAAAAGGCATGAATATTAATTTGAATTCAGCTGAATTTCAATTAGACCGTGTTCAATCTCCACAAATATTTGAGCAGTGCTATTGCAAATATGGTGAAAAAGCAAATCTGTAACTTTAACACACAAATATTCACAAAAGATAAGTTCTGGACTGCGTGCTCACAATTCACGTCATCTTGACTTGAATTCTATAGTCATGTGCTATTGTTTCCATGCCCTGGTTGGGTGATGCAAAAGGAGACAGAAAACGAAACAAATACGCCGATTTAATGTAGCTTGTTAGGTGTGGGTGAGAGCATTAAGTCATGACATGAGTTCTGGCATGTGCAAGCCGGGATGCCGAGGCCGGTGAGCCCTGGTCCTGATGTAGTGAGCTACTGCCTCTTTCCTGAGCGTGTATCAGGCTGCCAACCCAAAGGGGGCAAGGTCACAGGGCAGAGATGGGACACAACCGACAGCAATAGAACTCATGGGTGGCACTGCCAGGGATGGGGAGGAACCAGCAACGAGAAAAGACACGTGGGAGCATTGGGTCATTCAGAGCGAGAAATACCCAACTTGCTGTACGTCCCCACTACTGAGTGTGTCAGTATCCTTGATTTTAGGTCACATAGCATCAAGATACGGAGGTCCGGGTGATTTTTCTCTACACTGCTGCTGTGTACATTGGTTGCACATCCCCATGGCAAATAGCTTGCGTGAAACCAAAAGTGGGCTAAGCACAAGCAACCAGAGGAAGGTTTACCTGACTTTGTGAGGAACATAGTTATATCAGGACGTAGGGATGGAGAAATGCTATCCCCCAAGCAAGATTAGCATTCCCAAGTGGAGGGTGCATCACTAACAGGAACCTCACCCTTGTCACAGGTGGTTTGGAGGTCTCACACTGCACAGCTGTTAACAGTTTGGAAGGATTTCAGAAGAAAAAGGGGGAAATGAGGAAGGCCTGGAGTCTATTGCTGCACATTACCAGGGCATTGGTGGTGGAGAGGTGTGGAAAGGGAAAAGCCACCTGAGGACTCAATATGTGAATGCTACAGTGGTGGAGGGAACTCATCAGCAGTACAAAGGGCTTAAGTGAAGAACGACAGTATGAAGGATGATGAGTATGAAGTTGAGGAAGGGAAGATGGAGAGGACCTGACGACCCACCAGCAGCACTGATTTGTTTGGCACCGTGGGCTGCCACAGCCAAACAGGAGGTAGGCAAACAATAAATTGTATAAATCTGCAATAAAAGGGATTCTGTGGCTCTCAGGCACTCCACCTAGTCCAGTGCTCTTCCCTGATGCTGATTACACTCAGTTGGCACACAAGTCTTGGAGCACCCAGGGGCCAGGGCAGTAGGATTTACCTGCCAGCCAGGAAAGCCCTTTCCCTGGGGATTTGACCGTGGCACTCCCTACAGAGTGGGGAACAGGTTTTCCCTAACTTTAGAGGTCTACGCTGTACCCTGCTCAACTTCTGAGGCTATTTTTAGGGGAGGCTGGAGAGAAATGGGCTCTTCACAGCACGGCTAGTTCGTTTTGTCCTAAGGTTGATATTTCAAATGCGTCAGATGAGTTGCACCCTACGTTTCAATGTCTTTTCATCAGCTGTAAAAGGAGACCAGATGAGTAGCTCAAGTGTAAATATCTCTAATGTAAAAATTTCCACTTAGAAATCCCCCTCTGTGTCCTTCACCTACCTCTTTTTCCTGTGAATAACTGCTTTTTCTGTACGCTGGCCAAGCCTTTCGGGTGAGTGATATTCAAACAACAGGCAGCTGCCCTGCTGCTCCTGTTGAGTCCCATTGTGAAGCTGGTGAACTGATTGATTGTTTGGTTTCTTGAGAACCTGATGTTGTTTCTGCCTTTTCACCGAGTGGCTGAAATGTTTAAGCAGGCAAAAGGAACAATAGCAACAGAAAATAAAGAGGGGAGAATTGTGAGAAATTAAGTCTATACAATGAATGATTAATAGTGCATTTCCTGAGACACGTTGTGAACAATAAGCATCGGTGCTGGGATCTGTGGAGATTGGTGATGCTTTTACTCACTCCTTTAATAAATTAAATAATGGGTAGGGGGGATCCCTTTCATGGCACATTGAACGTGGGGCCCTGATGCACAAGTGCTGCCTGGGGGACCCAGTGCAGGGTCTCAAGATGCCCGTTAAAAGCCCAGGCTCACAGAGGCAGCCTTCATGTGGTAACGGGGTGCCTGAAAAGCGATGTGTTTTGTGCAAAGGGCTTCACACTTCCAAGCGTGTGGAGGACAACTGGTTGTCCTGATCCTGCAACTTTATGCCTACGAATGGCACATCTCCTTGCATCCTCCTCCCTCCTCTTCTTCCTTTCCTTTTTCACCAGCGGTTGGGGTGGATTCTGTCACTTCTGTCACATGGTCTGACGCTGCCCATGGAATTCATTTCCATTCTCCCGGTAGACTCAAAAAATTTGCAATAAGTCAAAGAAATTAAATTTTAAGCTCACTATTGAAGGATAATGAATCTGAAATATGTGATCTTTTGTAAAATTATATTCTTTCAAATGCTTAGATTCGGGGAACGCTATCTCATAAGGGAAGTACACAAGAAACTGCAATCAAAATGACCTATACAAAACATAAAGAAGAGTTAATAGGATTGCTCTGAATTCTAAAGGGGGTGGTGCAGAACAGCAGAAGTGGGCCTTGCAGTGGGGCATTTATAATCTCCAATTCCATTAACAAATTTTAATATAGTCTTTGAGGGTAGAAAGCGGTCGTTAATAAAACTTTAAATTAAAGCATGCTAGCTGTCGGATTAGATCATTAAAATTGCAGGGTGCTGGCGGCTGACTGGCTCTGCAGAAGAGACAGCATTGCTAAACCTACATTGTCGAGACCATGAAATAATTCCAAAGCAAACAGGAAAAAGGAATAAAACAATTTTATATGTGTGAATTATGGTTCTATATCATGTTTAATGAAGAGAAAAATGTAATCATATTTCATCAACTCTCAGTGTAATCGGTGTTTCTGAACACCGGGGACTAGACACAGAGGGAGAAGCGTACGCACGGTGCATCAGCAGCCAGTCGCGCAGATGGACAGCAGGACAAGTGCAGCTTTTAGATCGGTGAAGATCATTGCCCTGGGTCAGGGCAAGAGGTCCAAGGGTAAGACTGGGTCTGAAATCTTCTAGAGAAGCCACATCTCTCCATGAGTGAGTTTCCTTAACAGAAAAGCAGTTTTGATTTCTAGAAATGGTTGTTGCCTGGGGATCTGGGCAGCTGCAGGATGAGCACGCTTCTCTTGGCAATACTTTCTCAAAAGATTTAGGAATGAGCCTCTCAGTGGGTCCTGGAGAACAGAATTGATAGCAGAGTGTGCAATAATACTTGAGGCTTCACAGCAAATTTCTTTGAGGGCAGAGATATATCTATAGGAAACCTTTTGCTCCTATTTATATTTTGCATCTCATGCAAGACCAAAGAGAACTGGGCCGGTTCTTCTGTGCCTGACACTGAAAAAAACCATCAAAAGATGTGACTAAAGCTATCAAGGGTGCCTGAGAACCCGAGGGTTCCTGGCTGACTGGTGTTCCCTGTCATATCCCTCCTAAAGGCTGTCTCTCCAGATGAGGGGACACTGATAGAGCTTCCTCACCTCTGCTGGTGGTGCTGGAGGTAAGGGCTTGGGGCAGACGAAGGTACAGCCAGCACTGCCGGGAGCACATCTGCCTGTCTGTTTGTCCCAGCACCACCCCCACCACCTTTAGATTCAAATTTGACTGGGGGTAAGAAGTAGACTTTGGCTGATATCAAGCCCGGGGTTCCACCTAGATATCAAAAGACTTTCCAGTTGTTCAGGATCTTCCTCACTATTTCACAGCTGGAGAAACAGACAAACCACAGGGCAGAGCATGGACATACTCTGGATGTGGACACACACGAGTCTTCGTGAGCAGTACAGCTCAAGCAAACCAGCTCTGTCCCTCCATCGCCAGCCTCAAGAAATAAGAAATGAAGAAAGAAGAGATGAAATTACTCCCATTAAGTAATTTAGGTGTGTCATAGTGACTAGCACCAGCGCTCGTGGGAGACACCGTGGTTTTCATCCGTTGGGACAGGCACAGGGAGTGGAAAAGCAGCTCTGGATGGGTGACAACCAGTGACATTTTGAGGGATGGAGCTACAGAATTACTCCAGGTTTGTGGAAGTCAGGAGCCAAGGAAAAGCACGTTCAGGTTCACAGAGACAGCGAACACCGAATCCATTCCTTGAACGTAGCTCCTAGCTCTTCATATGAATTGCTTGTGAACACATTTGCCTTTCTATGAATTATTCATTCTCTTAAATGATTGGGCAGATGATTTATGCGAACACTTCTTGGCCTATTGGGAGATCTTTGCTTGTACAAACAGCCATGCTGGATGTGTCCGATTGGTGCACATGCAGGCTTACATGAACATTTGTGACATTTTCCCTTCCTTCAAGCTTTTAAGTAAACAAAGTGTGCTCGTATGAAAGTCTAACTGGTGTCAGTGTGAATCTGTGCATGTATGAAAAATGAATACTTCTATTTAGTCCATGCAAAACATTCTTTTGATGTTGAACCTCACTGGTGAGCGTTTTCTTCACACGCAATCTTCTTTCTTCTTGAAATAGACTTTTAGACAGAAAGTGAGTTTTGCTTATTTTACTCCGACGGGTTATTTCTAATTGTGTCTCTCTGGGGGAAAAAAAAAGAAGAAAGGAAGGAATTAAACACTGCATACAGGAGAGACAAACACAGGGGAGCTGAATGCTACCTCAGCATCCTGAAGAGAAATGAGCGCTTCGGATTTCGGCGGTGAGCAGGACTGGCAGCAGTCCCTCCTCCTTAGATGGGGCGGCAAAGGTGGCCTCTCATGGTGCATCCTTTCAGTGCTCTACAGCACATGCTTTTATCTGTTCCTCTGAGTTTTTGTCTATAGACCTAGCTTCTGTAGCACACTTATGTTCGAATAATTCTGGTCTTTATAAAAAGTATATATATTTTTTTTTCCCCTCTTTGCCTTATGTGCAGGAGAAGAGTAAAGATTACTTTTGTGGTGTTTTTCAGCTGCATTCTCCCACGTTGCATTAGATTTGAACTTGGAAGCGGATTGATACAGCTTTTCTGCTGAGGCCAGACGGGCTACAGCTCTGCTTTGTGTGACAAATACAGAAGAGAGTTTGAGCTGCGCTCTCTGAGCCTGAAGACCCCTCATTTTAGGTGCAGTGACCAGTAAGTGGCTTCTGCCGTGGCTTAACCTTGGACACCCATCAAAGGGTCCTGGGCTCATCACCACGAGGGCAGTGAAACAGTACTGGGACCAACCAAATATCTGCAAAGGCCGGTGTTCTGACTGAAACAGTGGCCAGCAACACGCACAACAGCAAAGCGTGTGAAAACCAGCACGGAGCGCTGCTGTCACAGCAGCATCTGGCAGTTCATGGAGCATCGTCAGCTGCTGGTTGCAGCCTGACTGTTGTGTCTACGCCACTGACAGACCCGTACGCCTTGAACATACCACACGTCTTTTGACATGCATGAATCCCTTTGTGGAAAAAATGCTTCCAAGTCATCATTTTAAATCTGCTTCCAAATACTTTCATTTCTTATTGTAATCCCAGAAAGGGTGAGTTATCCACTCCAATTTTTTTTCTCCAAAACACTTGGGATGGACTTCTGTGGTCTATCCAAGCTAAATAACCTTGGTCTGTTCCATTTCTCAGCATCAGGAACAACACGGGGTCAGCCTTTTCACTTGTTTTATTTTTCCTACTGTGCCCTTCAGGGGAGAGGCAGGGTCAGACATGCAGTCAGTATTCAAAGTAAAGATGGACTGTGGATCTCCATGCTGGTTATGATGACAATTCCTGTATGATTATCTCTCTCTCTTGCAATGCCTAACATCCTCCTTGCTTTTTGACCAGGCACAGGTCTGAGCAGCTTTCCCAGGGCACCTTCCACAGTGCTCTGTGAATTCTTTGATGAACGGTGGTAGCTAATTCAAGAGGTAATCATTGTCTGTTTAAACTTGGTTGCCATTCTGGACTTTTTTTTTCCACCTTCACTGACATTACCTTACATTTATTTACACTGAATTTCATCTTCTGTTTTATTGTCAGTAAGTCAGTCTTGGAAGATCCTCTAGAGCTTTTCACTGTCAGTGTTAGATTTCATGATCCTGAATAATTTTGTCGCATAGGCAAACACTGTCACTTCATTATTCACCACTTTTCCAGATCATTGATGAGTGTCACACAGTACAGATCCCAAGACAGGCCTCTGAGGGAGCCGGTGACTCGTCTTTGGCCAACACGAACACCAATCGGTTATCCTTCCCTTGGTTACATGCTTTTAACCACTTAGAAATCTGTGGAGGGGCTTCCTCTTATACTCCGTAATATCATAATGTCTCCAAGTGCTTTTTGTCAAAGACCTTGAATGTAACTTTTGGAAAATGCAATTTAACTACGGCAGCCAGCTAATCCTTGCCTGGACCTGTGTTGACACCTTCAAAGAAATCTAATAGATTTATGAGATATAACTTCCCCTGGAGAAGCCATGTTGACTCTTCCCCAATATATCCAGATCTACCTAGCCTGCTGTTAATTCTGTTGTATATTACATTTTCTTCTGATTTGCCTGTCATAGAAAGCACACTTACTTGTCTTCAGTTCCTTATGCCCTTTTTAAAGAAAAATGATGTCATATTTTCTGCCTCCCACACCACTTAGTGCCATCTCGGAGGAGAGTGGAGGAAAGCTGGAATACGGAGTGATATTTTATCTTGCGGCCTCAAGAGAAATGAGAGCTACCTCAGCAGCCCCTCAATCAGGTTATGCAAGTGAATCAGTGCAATTTGCCAAACCCCAAGTTAGCACCTGCATAGGCACAGATTTACACCTTTACATTCATCTGAGCAGGTCAAGAGGCAGCAAGGGCAAGGACAGGATTCGTTCTGATCAGCTTAAAGGGACCAGTCCACATCTGTGCTTGGGAACAGCTGTAAGAGAAGTGCATTGGCACTGCCTGTCTCAAACTTGACGGTTTGCCCTGATCAAGACAAGTCTATTGCTGAGATGCCAGGCACATACATGGTCATGCAGAGGGTCTCACTACTTAACAAACAGGATATATGAAGAACTGTGCCCAAGAAGCTGCAGGAGGTCCTTAAAGGTTTCTTCTTTTACCCATAACGTGCCACTATGGTTTTTGTTATCAGCATCCCGACATGTCTTCCCCATCTTCCCAACAGCATAGCATAAGAATGATCATGGTGGTCCAGTCCACCTTCTATTCTGAAGTCCCGTCTTTAGTAATTGTCATAACTCTGGTACTTGTGTCAGGAGAACGTCCTCTCTCTCTCTCAACAGGTTCAATGTCAGAGATCTTTAGTCTAAGACGTAGTGCTCTGGATTTCTGGCCTAGCTAACAGGAGGGTTATGTAGATGCTCATTAGCCTCTAGGCTGCCCAGTGTGCCCCCAGGCATGCTACAGAAGATAGCTCCTGAAGCACATCCTGGGCTGGCTTCTGATACACCTCATGCACAACTTGAAACACTTATTTGAGTAAGATTTTGAAGGCTTTGGTACAAGGTACGTGAGATCTGGCCTGATCCTTGCAACCTGCCTCTGCATTTGTCCTGAGGTTCTGGATTGAACATACCATGCCATGGAAGACTTCGATCACCCCTTCTTTGAAGCGGGAAGGCTGGGACTGTTTGGCCTCTGGACCTGCACTGGTGGAGACAGCACTGGTGTGATCTTGGGAGAAAGGGGGAACCTCCTAAAAGTACCCACTTCGTAGATCCCTGCCGCATCTGCATCAGGTTTGACAGCAGCAGTACCAGCTCCCTGGCTCCAGCCATAATGAACTTCTCCCTCACTATTTACCCATCATAAACTTACTTTCAGATCATCCTTATGACATTGTTCAGCTTTTTCATCTGCTTCTGTCTGTATCAGTTGCTATACTCTTTACATAATCCCTTTCAGCAAAACCAATGGTCTCAGCTGAGATGACCCATTAGCAGATCAAGGTTAATTACTTGTGGTTTCTTTTCCAAAGCCACCAGTCTCTTAAGTAATGTTGAGTTAAAGTGTACATCGGTAGTGACCGATGGAGCTTGCTTTTGGTGCCAGCTCCCCAGTCTCACTCCAGATCTGCTTTCCCTCTGCTGCCTGTTCCAAGCTCCTGATCTTTTCCTTTTTCTCAAGCTCTGGGGAAACCCATGTTTTCCCCTCTCTCTCTTTTTTTTTTTTTTTTTTTTTTTTTTTTTTCAGCCTTGGATACCTTCTGTGGTGTTACCCCCTCTTTACTATGATAGCCACAAGGCTCATCTGCAGCTTCCTATGGGTATCCATCCACCACCCAGGCACTGCTGGATACACAGGCAGGAGGCACATCCCCTTGGCATCCCCAAACCACCTCCTGCTCCAGCAAGTGGGTCATGAAACCAGGCAGGTACCGCTTACTCAGAAAGCCATGGCCAAACCACGCCTGGCAGAAAAGACTGGGAAAAGAAGCTGTTATATTAGTTTCTTATCCCTGCCTGATTTTCCCTAAACAATGAGGCTGGTGCTTTAAGCACTATTTTTTCCTGGCACTGTATTGCTTTATTGTATCTGTATTAAGATTTCTGCCCAGCTGCTGCCCCCACACAGAGCACCTCAGACACGAGAATAAAGATTTGCCAGCAGCAGGCTCTTCCCGCAACAAAGCACAGCGTGTTTTTGCAGCCGGGATGAGAGGCTGCTGGGAGTGTGCAAGTGACTGTCATTGTTTGTTTTGTAATCCTGGGTCACTGCAAGTAGTTTCTAAATTGATTTGTCCCCATGCAAGCATCATTGCCCAATTCAGAAAAACCCCATTCTCCTCTGTGCCTCTTATGCAAGTGTAACTCTCTACCAGGCAAAAAGACGAATTCTATAATCTTTGTCAAGCCTCTTTTTCCTCTGGGTTACACAGTTTGGGATCTGTTTTGAGAAGTGGAGAGTGCTCGTATATCAAGGGGAAAAGTGGCCTGCCTTTAGCATGCCTATCTTGGCTGTAGCTGACTTAGATATTCTCCTGTGCTGGTTTGATTTTAACTGCTACATTAATAAATCAGCAACAGCAGCCCTGTTGGGGAGGAATGCCGATCATCCCCAATATGTGCCCAGGGACACTGGCTTCTGGTCCTAACCACCCAGCTGTCCCAGGAGGCTGCGAGATGCCACGTTTTCCCTTTCCTCAGCTGATGCTGAAGACATTGAGCTGGCAGGACCGACCGCCAATCTGCCCCCGCTCCGGCTATACACAGGCTCGAGCATCCAGGGCTTCAAGTTATTACAACTCCTGAGGCAGACTCTGAATGTAAAATAGGTGCCACAGCTCCTTCTTGGAATAAAATAGATAAAAAATCGATGCATTTGAAAGAGAAATAAAAAATAATGTCTGGTAGCGCTAATATTCCTCCATGCGAGACTGCAAGTGCTGAGCCTCTCATGGCAACCTTGATTAAGAAAAACATCATACTTTAGAGGGAGATTGAAGATCTAGAAAATATATCTAAAAAGGTGACCTCTGGGTGATAAGCATAATTACTGATGCTCCCATGGAGCTTTATGTATGTGACTTAAAGCAGAAAAATAAGGACCTGGCGTGGGATCATAAATTCAAATCTAATCCGAGAAGTAACAAAGCTTCTCGGACGCGGGTAGAAGGTGTGAATCTGCGTTAGCTCAGGTGTCACGCTGGCTGCGGTCCTCTGTTGAAAGAGCTACTTGGTGAGTTTTTTCCACTGAAATCAGTGGAAACAAGATCAATTGTCTCTTTGGGTTCCTGTGTGGGAATGAGATTATGTTGAATATTAATTTGGCTTGCAATGGGCCCTGACTGTAATTTTCTATCAGCAAAGGAGAATTCATGTATTTCCATAAATTCAGATACTTCCATCTATTCATTCCACATATTCATAGACATTATCTCAATTCCCAGCTCTAGTTCAAACAAAAGTTAGTTCCTTTTACAAATAAATTATTTTTCACTGTTGATGATATTTCTAATTTTTGTAGGCAAATTTATACATTTGAACAAAGGAGACAAAAAGTATCTTTGATGTAGCAAAGCCTTTCTGAGAGCCGTACATGAAATAAAAGAGAAAAAGATAGTCTGGAAAATTTAAGGAACGGATGGGAATGATTCCAAGTTACCTTGTACTTAATTGAAGTTCTCGGAAATGTTCTTTTCTTGTTTTCTATATTGGAGCTGTTCCTTGAAGTACGTATGAATGCCTCTTCAAACTGGCATTTAATCTGTGACTGCATATATTTTTTTTTCACTTGTAGAAATGGAAGGGGTCTTTATGGAATTTCTTATTCTTTAGCATCTCCTCACCTTGGTCCCTAATTTTTGGTGCGTGTTGCTGGGAGATATGATAACACCGTCCGTATTGCTCAGAACAGGATTTTCCCCAGTTTCTGCTGCTGAAAATCCCCCTTGTGTGGCGGTGATTTCTGTTATAGGGTGACAACCTCGGCCGGTACCAGTCTGCCTTGCTTCACTGCTCTCAAATTATCCCATGTGAGGATTTCCTCAGACACCTTCACCTCAACAGAACTATTGTCCAGTAAAAAAGAGACTTGGCTGTTTTCCCAGGATTTTTGGATATTCCACAGCTTGGAGGGGGCGGCAGCTGAACGGTGGGCACAGATCTGGAAACCCAAAATATGTTCACATAGAATTGGTGCTTTTTGGCCCCTCCGTGCTCCAGCAGGGTGCACTGAGGCACACACACCCCTCTGCCTCCAGCCTACACCCCCCCGGCTGAGCCTGCAGATCAACATGCAGATTAACCCACAGAGGTAGGGTTTGACTTTTTTTTTTATTATTTTTGCAGAGCTCATAGACCAAAAACTTGGGTGACTCTGAATGCTTTAAGGTGCCCAAGCGTTACCCAGAGTGGCAGCTTTCTTTCACTGGGACTTGTGGAGGCGCAGTCCTGGAGCGAGACAGAAGAAGTGTCCTGGCAATGTTATGAAGGTTTTTATTCCCTGAAAGCCATTTGGCCACCTCTGCTCTCTAAAGGAAGGGCAGCACCCAGGTTACGTGCAGCACATATGACCGAAGCTCCCAAAGGCGAGCCTTGCTGCAAGATGCTTCTGCCAGCCTGACTACAGTCCCTGTTTGACGTAGGAAAAGTCATGCTGGTTGAAATACGCTCTTTAAAACTCATCCCTAAGGCACTCGGCACCCCCAGCAGTCACTCTGCTGCCCCGTGCCCTGCTGGAACATCCTCGTCTCCCTCACAGACCTTCTCCTCCCCAGCAGCATCCGAGTCAGCAGGAGCCCTGCTTCGAACCATGTTGCAATTTATTAATGACAAACATGCTCGCCGTTCCAGCATGCAGGCATAGCGTCTCGGTCTTCAATTATTGCCTGCATTTGATTTCTCAGATTAAACTGCTTGAATCAGGGGTGCGCCTGACCTGTATGGAGCCACTCGTTCTGCCCGTAGTATACTAATCATAGTAGTAGAAGTAATAATACTAATGACAATGTTGTCATGGGTGGGATATTAAAATCCACTAGTGCCACAGCTCCCGGAGGAATCTTAAAAGGCACTATAATTAAGTCACAACAGACTACAGACCTGCTGCGAATGAGAGGTGCGAGAAGAAAAGACACAGACAGTATGACTTCAGTACGGGCACGCAAATAGCCAAGGTTTACAAAACTTCTGTGCAAAATGGAATAGCAGGAGGCGACCTGGAATTTCTTAAGACTTGTGGGAAAAAATAATGGGCAAAGAAGCTGTGTAAGCTAAAGGTATGGCCATGGGTGTGCAGCACGAAGAAAGGACCTTCTGCAAAAGTATCTCAGGGAAAAGAAAACCATTGCAGGATAACAGGAAGGGGTGTGAAATCAATATCAGCCCAAAGTCATTGGGGTGCTTCATACCAAGGGAAGGGAAGGGAAGAAGGGAAAGGAAGGGGGAAAAAAATGGGTGACTAGGAAAAGACTAAGTTCTTTAAAAAAAGCATTCTTCATAAGCAGTATACAAATGAATGCGTGAAAAATTAAATTTGTATAAAGAAGGGGTGTGAGTAGCAGGGAAGAGAATTAGCAGTGATTTATTGCCACACTGGCAATTCCCCAGGGAAAGATACGTGCAATGGAGAAGAATAAAACACTGGAAAAAGTCAAGTGTGGGTATTAAAATGTATATAGAGAAAGAAACATGATTTTGCCAACTCTCATAAGTTAGTATGACCTTAGCCACTAGTAAAATAACAGCACAGATAGAAAAAACCCTATATCTCCACACAGCTAAGAGAAATGGAGCAAGAAGCAATAAACAATATAATTTAAAAAGAGAAATCTCTGCAGAGTGACTGCCTTTGAAAATGACAATTAAAATTGATGATTTGATCAAAATGTGCCTAATACTTCTACACAGGAATAATGTTATTTACAGGCAGTCCTCCAGAATTCAGTATAACTTTCTGTGCAGCTGGGAAGATGTTTGCATATATAAATGTTTTTGGGATCAGAGCACTTGTGGGTAATGGGAACGCAGCTCCCGGGATGCGAAATGTGAGTCCGGAGCCCCAGCATCAGTTTGCGGGGCCATGATGGGCTGCGCCAGTTGGGAGAGAGAGAGGAGCTCACCTATTTAGATTCCCTGGGAGATGCCCAAAAGAGAAGAAAAAGTTACAACCATCTGTGAGCATCTAAATAGTGTAAACAGGGGAAAGTGAGGGGGGAATGTTTTGTATGGCAGTGGGAGGTGGAATTTGCACTACCGTGATGGGAAACATAAAAAAACCTGCGTACCAGCGGGGAAAGGTACATTTGAGAGAGTATCAAAAGCTCCCCCCAGCATCTGGGGTAGGCTGCATAGGGCCACGCTAGCGCTGCAGCCTGGAGACACTGAAAACTCGGTTAAACAAATCATTAGAAAACATTGAGCGGGATTCATTAGAAAATATGGAGCGGGATACGGTCTTATTCTTGCAAAGCGAATGGCTGTGAGAACCTAATTAGTTATTTCAATCAGGCTCCCCGGAGTCAGTCATGTCTGGATTTGCCTTTCTGACTCTGCAACCAGTTTCTTCCCGGATTTCGGGTTGGCTGGGCAAGCTCAGTGGCGGGGGGAGCCCCGGGGAGCTGCGGCAGCCCCCGGCACACGGAGGGTGTTGGGCAACAGTGCTAGCGAGCCTTAACAGAAAAGAGTAATGAGTAAAGAGGGAAAAATGGAGACGACAGCAGCGGCGTGAAAAGGAAGGGAGGGAGAGAAGCTTTGGAAGGAATAAAGGATAGCTAGCTGCAGATACCTACAGCTTCTCCAGGCTGTGTGCGGTCCCTTTTCCAGCCTCTGTCATCCATGCAGGTGCCTGTGCTCCTATCGGTCACCCCGGGCTTGGGCACCTCACCTGCTCTTATTCCTGGGTGATTCTATGATTCTATACGGGTAGACGTTGCGCTGAGGGACATGGTTTAGTGGTGGTTTTGGCAGTGTTAGGTTAACGGTTGAACTCTATGGTCCCTTCTAACCTAGACGATTCTATGATCTTATGATTCCATTTCCAGTTGTGTGCATGCAGAAAGGATGGAAAATCACAACTTGTCTGTGCTCAGGTATTCCCTGAGCTGTCTGCCACGAGTTACACAAGGCCCTGAACTGCTCTGGTTTGTGTCACAGGGTCAGGCTTGGCACCTGCAGACAATCAGAGCCCAAATGAGCCCAGGAGTGTTTCTCCCCGCTCCCCACAGGGAACACGTCCTGGGGCAATGAGATCCTGAGCCAGAAACTGCTGGACAGTCACAGATCCAACCGTGAAACTCGTTTCCCTTTGCAACTGAAGCAATTGTGCATTTTTGTGAGCCTTATTTCAGCCACTTATCTGCCTGGGACACGTGCCTGGGTATTGTAAAATCAACTCCAGAAGACACGCAGGCACACGATCAGGTTCCTGTTGTGTGTGATACTGAGCGTGTAACGCAGGTATGGTTTTATGCCAGGTTCATGCTGCCTGTGGGAGGACAGGTGATATGTGACCTGGCACAAAGCCTGGTGGTACAAAGTTTGCAAATCAATACTTTCTGGCAGGTATGAGCCAGCTTTTTGAGTTTATACTGACATGATACTTACCATTGTGTGGGCATGACTATGTTGATCCAACAGACCCAGTGCCTGAGTTACTGTTGAAGTGTGGCTATAAGGAACCAAAGCCTGGAAAATGCTTGGTAGGATGGCAGCTCTGCTAATGGTTTTACTCCTCCAGCTTCAGGCTTGGCATCTTGCTGGCCAGGAGTTGACAAGGTTTCTGCAAGTCAAACCAGTCCTGGTGCTTCCACAGAAAATACAACTGGGGAAAATGCCTGGATATTGTGTAGCAAAATCTTCTGGGCCATCTTTATCCATATGGCAAGGGAGGCATGGGCCAGGAGAAAGTCTTTAGCAGGGCGGTAGCATCCCGTCTCTGAGCTGGAGGAAGCATCCCACCATACAGATGCTACGTGTCCGACTGCAGCCATCACAGTTTCAGTAGTGTGGCACTGTCCCCATCCAAGAAAATACAGAGCCAGGATTGTCTTTCTACAGGGAAAAGCCGGACTTTGACACCAGGGCAGCCTTAGGAAGGTGCTGGATCACAGATATTAAGTGATCCAGCTCCAACTTCAGCTGTGGCTTTGTAGATTGACTTGTCCATGTGAAATGTTGTTTGCGCAGCCGTCAGCAGGGCCGCTGGAGGGAAAGCAGAGGGCAGGACAGCCCGGAGACACCTCAGCCTGGCTGGAGACCTGGCTGTGCCTGCACCGGCCACGGGAGAAGCCGTGTGTCCTCCGTGTTTGCTCACAGAGAGGTAGGAAGGCAACCGGCTGGCTTTGCTTGGGCGGCTTGATTACCGTATTGATTAGCTCTGCCGCCGTGCCCGCGATGAGGGAGCGAGCGGCAACAATTCATTCCTGTGTACTGCGGGCAGGAGGGCTGCGAGAGGGGTGGGAGGGTGAGGCGGGGGAAAGCAGCGGCACGGGCAACTGCCGAAGGACAGCCGTGGGCCAGCCTTGCTCACGGGGCCTCCATGAGCCCCTGGGTTTTCATGCAAAACATGTGTCTGTACCGGCACAGCCTTTAAATCTCTTCCCAGAGTGTTACATCAGGAGCAGTTTGTAACGTGATGATGATATGACCGTGAGCAAGGCACAGGCAGTTTTAAGTCCACGGCTGTTGAGCACCTGGTGAGGTTTTCTGAGCTGTTTGGGCTGTGCTGAGCTCTCCCCACGTGGTGGGCAAGTTCCACTCCGTGGGCGGTTTGGGTTGTCCTGAGGCTCTGGGGGCTCTGGGGATGGTGGATTTGCAGCTCTTGGTTGTGCTGCAGGACAGTCCCAGCAGCAGCAGGCTCTGCCTGAGCCCTCCTGTTCTCTCCAATGCTTCTAGCATGGGCTCTGTCTTCACCCATCCAAAAAGGGCCAACAGACCTAGGCACACTTTTCCTAATACAATTTAGCAAAATAAGGCAAAACAAGGAAGAAGGCGGAAAAAAAACCCAAAACACCTGTCACAAGCAGAGCACCATCTTTTCTGAGGCTACCAGGATTTTTCCTGGCTTTTTGCTCTGGGGGAAGCAGCCACGAGCAATGGTGGGGAGCCCCAGGCGTGTGTCCCCACGAGCATACAATGGCAAAGGGGTCTGTGGACACGTGGAGGATTTCACGCTGTGTCCCGTGTCTGGGCACAGCCAGGGTAGTTTTGCAGAGGTGGGTGCAAGTGCTCCTCTTGCCCAGGCCACCAGGCTGGGGCTGGCTGGGGTCCCAGGGAACGGAAAGCCGCACAGGGGAGTACTGGGTCTGGAGCCACTCTCCATAGATGGATTTCTTTTCTTAAATTATGCTTTAATTTCCTCTCCTTCTGGTACCAATGCCTATGTTTTAATGAGCTCGCTCCCCTAGCATATCAAACAAGCCTGATCCCTGGTGCTCCCTGTTTGCAATTCCCAGTGGCTTCTAACCAAGAATTGTGCTGTTTAATTTTGCCAGTCTTCTAGTTTACATTGAAGCATTAAAAAAAAACCATAGGCGAAAGGACAATATTTCTCCCGGCCTATTGATAGAGCGCGATAGGTATTAAATTCTATAATTCTTTCACTGGCCTTTAAGCAGCCTTGGTGTTAATATTTAATGATGAAAGATGCTGGTAATCAGCCCTGTATCCCAAGTGTCTGAATGCTTTATGATCTTGCCTTTGGGAGCCTAATTGTGAACCCAGCCTGCCAGAGCTTCCCACCCCAACTTAATAAACTTTGCCATTCCTGCCCAGCACATCATCTGTCTCCAGGCAGGATCCAGCGCAGAGATGATCAGGTAGCACGAGGAGGAAGGACGGAGAAGAGCATGGTAATAAGGGTGAGCGTGGAGGCTGCTGAGAGACGCACGTGTGTGAAGCAGGCAGCGTGCCCTGCCGCCGCAAGGAAAGCAGAGCCCAGCGAGGGGCAGCGACTGTTGATTTGGCACTGCTTTGGGGATTGCTCTAACTCCAGCCTTGCGGCACAGATGTCCGCAGGCTACACTGCAGCCCAGCCCAGACACAGCAGACAAGAGCGCATTGACCATGTCCTCCCCAGAACAGCCAGGTAGCATGGGCTCTGAGCCTGGGGTCTGCATATGCCAGACCCTGCTGGTCTGACCTTGATGGTGGGATGCCTTCCTTCACCCTCCTGCCCGATGGTGGTGTCTCTTCCATCTCCCAGTCAGCCTAAGCCCCTCCACCAACACCCATCTGCCCGGATAAAGCCGGGCACTTGGTTCTGGACTCGCAGCTCCATCTCCAGCCGGTTTCCAGAGCATCGTGGGGTGTGCTGGCTGACGTGGAGGTCTGCCACAGCGCAGGTAGTGCTGCTGAGGGTGATGCTTCACTGGGTTGGAATGGCCTCAGGCAAAGTCAGCAGAGCCCTGTACTGAAGGAGAACTGCTGTTAGTTGCTAATAGTACTTAGCACTTACACATTGCAGAGACATTTGTGTTCAAAGCCATGTACAAACATGATCTCATTAACTGCTGGCACGGGAGCAAGCGCTGTCATTCGAAGCCAGCTGTTGGGAAACTGAGGCAGGCACACGACTGTGCAGCTGAGGTGACAGAAGTAGACATCACCCATCTGCTGTGGCCATGTAGGTTGCGCTCCTCCTGCCTCCCTGGTGCAGGGTTGCAGCCTCTGGCACTTCTGATGCCAGCACTGGGCTGGCTGGTCCTTGACCCTACTGATAACCATTACAGTGGGAGCCCTTCCCGTACCACTGTGAGCACTCGTGTAGAGATGTATTTCACCTGTAGATATTTTATTCCAATTTAGGAGATGCAATAAGCTTTCTCCATAAGGCATAAAACTTATTTTGCTTTATATTTGTCTGCCTAGGGTTTATGCTTGCATAATGAGATGAGTAAGTAACCTTGCAAGCTGATTGTGTTATATAGCCACATATAACCATTGGCGGAGGCTGGGAGCAAGTCTTCCCTCCTGAGCACGACCCTGAGGAAAGCTTATCAGGGAGGCCAAGGAGAAAAGTGGTCCTAGACCAAGAAAACATGAAATTCGTTAGTGTGGGGGACTCACATGCAGCAGCTGCAGGCACACATTGTCCAACAGGAGTTTCACAAGGGCCAGGAAGTGCCAGCAGGAGGGAGGTAGAGTCTCTCCTCTCCAGCTCACCCAGGTCACTCAATATATCTAATTCACCTTCTTGCAGTGTTCGTTAATCTCGCATCCTCCTTGAGACAGCTGCAGCAGAGTCCCTGCTCTGACAGGCAGTGTTTTATTACTGGAAGAAGAGGTGGGAGTGTATGCTTTTCGTTGCCTGGTGTAAAGAGGTACCAGGGTTCCTGGGCAAGGAGCAAAGAAGTCATCTTTATGCTTACGGAATGCTCAGAGTTGCTTCAATCACTTGCTCCGCTCCAGCCCCTGGTAAGAAGGGTTCAGCTTCTCAGGGCAAGGACTTGCAGGACTTGGCATCTGGGTCCTTGCCGCAGCTTCATTCAATGCAGGTTATCCTGGTTTTGGCTGAGATAGACTTAATTTTCTTTCTAGTGGTTGCTGTGTTTTCAGATTTTGTATGAAAGGAATGTCAATATTGCGTATTGTTTTAGTTGTTGCTAAGTAATGTTTATACTAGTCAAGGACTTTTTTCAGCTCCCCATAGAAGCACAGACAGAACAATAGAATGGCCAAAGGAATATTCTGTACCATTGATGTCATGCTCAGTATATAAATGGGGGTTGCCTGGGATCTCTGCTAGGGTCGGGACGGGCAACCAATTCACCAGGTAGTGAGAGTGACTTGTGTCTCATGTATTCTTTTACGATGATTATTATTGTTATTTTCCTTTTCCATTACTGTTCTATTAAACTGTCTTTATCTCAACCCACGAGTTGTTTTTTTTTTTCCTTTCCCCTCCTTTTCTCCCTCTTCTCCCTACCCTTCTTGGGGGAGAGGGGGAGTGAGTGAGAGGCTGCATGGTCCTAGTTGCTGGCTGGGGTTAAACCACAACACAGGTCGTATGAGCCACAGCCCAAGCAGAGATCTTTTATGGGTGGGCAACTGACATTGAGTGATGCTCATTCACTGCAGTGTCCTCAGGTTTGAGCTCCCACCAGTTTTGAGCACCTGCAGGGGCCAGAAGAACTAGTTAGAAGTGCTGGAAACCCACCAAATTCTTCCCCAGGCATCCAGGTTGGAATAAAAGGGTGGAAGAAATGTCGTGTCACAGAACCAGCTCCTGGGAGAGTGAGTCCTGCTGCCCCTGCAGCTGGAGACGAGCTCCTGTCTGCTGCTGCGGTTGTGACTGGCACGGGCAGGCAGCTCCCACCTCGTGCTTCAAAGCAGAATGAGAAATGGGAAAGGCAGTGATGTGCTGGGAGAGCACCAAGCCGGAGGCTGAGAGAGGCAGATAAGGCTTCCCGGTGGCAGGCGGTGGGTGCTGATGTGCGGGCAGAGCTGCCTGTCTGCCTGCGAGGTGTCACGGCTGGTGCAGAGAGCAGAAGGCTGGGATGCGGCACAGCCTGCTCTCGCTCCCTGGCCAGGGCTTGGCACAGTCCGGCCCTGCAGAGCCAAACCTCCCTCCGTCCCACCTCTATCAATCAGCCCTGGTGCCTCTCAGCTGGGACCATCTGAAGCCTCATCCTTGACCTTTGGGTGCCCTCAGGGGATGTCTACTCCATCAGGGTCCTGCATAGCTGTTACCCAGCCACCACCTCCCACAGGTGCATAGCTCTCACCCAGCCCTTGGCACCTCCCTACAACCACCACACAACTAAAACATGCCCTTCCCTTTCTTTTGTCCACCTGCACTTGTCCCCAGTACTCCCACCGTTGTCCCCAGCACCCTGTTACTTAGCATTCGATGTTCCGTACATTCTTCTCTGAAACCAGGAGTTTCCCCAGTGCTGCCTTGACCAGGAGTCAAGCCTTAACAAGCACATTGTAAAAAAAGAAATCCAAACAACATGGAAGGGATCAAATGTTGCTTGGAATCTTTGACTTCTCCCTGCTCTTTCAGACTCGAAATATCAAAGGCAAAATAAGATTTTCAGCGTATCAGAGAGCGGTGCAGGAAGGCACACTGTAAACAACCTAATGAGTTTAGTGCCAGTGAGAATAGTCCCCACTATTACATCTCTCTTCCCAAAATGAGAGAATCCTTCTGATACAATTTACTGACATCATTAGCAGGGCTTCCTGCACTGCTGCGGAGTCTTCCCCCGCCACTGCTTCGTATTTTAAGCTTGCAGGCTTCGAATGTTATTGTTTTAATCTTTACATAGCAAGAACATTTTAGAATTGGGAACTAGGTTTGTCTGGGGGGTTGCCTTGAAGTGCTCATATTCACCTAAAGGGATGTAGACTCTGAAGTATAACAATGACAAATTAACTTTCACCGCTAGCAGCCATTTCGAGAAAATCATCCGCTTCTGGGTTTGTGTTTTTTTTTTATTTTCTTGTTGCAAACTGCTTGCTCTACTTCCTAAGGGGTAGCTGAGCAGCTCCAGCCATTTTGGGCAATGCCGAAGTGATCCAGCAACCTTTAGCTGAGAGACTGATCTAATACAAAATTGAAAATGTAGAGGTTTGAATTTTGTGTCTGGAAATACAAAATTTCTGCATCAAATTCAGTGGGTGTTTGCATTCTTAAATACAGCTGAGTTCTTCATACTGCAAGCTGACTCTGCTGCAGAGCACCCAGTTTGGAGTAACAGCTGCAGGACTGGAGAATCAAGTGGTGTCAGGATGCTTTGGAGTCCATCGTTAAGTCTATTTTCTATGGCGGCGCAGGATCTTAATGTGCCTAACAGAATATGTAATGAATATCTGGAGTAATGCATGAGTAATCCAGTTTGCACTTCAATACGCTGCTGGCCTGTGTAGTGCCACTACTATAAAGACTGCTGGAAAAGCTGCTCCTGAAACTGTTGTAGAATCACAAAATTATTTAGTCTGAAAGAGACCTCAAGAAGTCTCCAATCCAGCCTTCTGCTCAAAGCAGGGACAGCTTCAAAACCAAGTGTCCTTGTTTGAGCAACACAGGACTAATTTCTCTTTCAGTAATTTTATTTTTCAGTAAAGTCTCTTATAATGCTTGGGAAAACTGCACTTTTAGAAGACTCTAGTGTCTGAATTTGTGAAAACATTTACTTTCTAGCCAGCTCTGGGGTGCAGGTTTCAAGGTCTCGGTGTTTTCGAGCTCCCCAGGTGCGGGGACGAGGAGGAGCGAGACCCGGGCACTTGACCCAAGCTGCCAACAGGGTTATTTCATACCAGGAACGGCACATTCGGTAGAAATTGGAAAGTTTGCTGAGGAGCTCTCTCTCTCTCTCTCTCTCTCCCCCTTGCTGGCTGCCATCCTCAGCACTCCTCGCCCCGGTGCCAGAGCCCTGAGCCCTTCCCTTCCTCCCGCAGCCGCAGCGCTCGCAGGGTCCCACCTTGGCTGTCCCTGCGGGGAGTGCACGGCTCCTGCTGGTGGGATGGGATGGGCTGGGCATAGTCCTTGTCTATTTTATATTGGTACGGGGACCAGTACTGGTTCTTTGGTGTTATTAATGTTAATTAATAATGCTTATAGTCTAATTCTATTAAATCTGTTTATATTTCAACCCTCAGGTTTTCTTGTTTTTTTCCCGATTCCCCTTCCTGTGTGGGGAGGTGTCATTGGGTGAGAGAATAATTGTCTGAACAACAATAAATTGTTGTGGGTTCCTCAAACCATGACACCAAGTCAGATTGCTCAGGGTATTGCCCTGTCGGATTTTGAACATCTGCAAGGATGAAGATTGCTCCACTTCTTTCGACCATTGGTCTAGTGCTTGACCTGCCTTACAGGGAAGAACCTTTTCCTCATGTTTGGCTGGGATTTCCCTTGCAACTTGTGCCTGTTGCCTCTTGGACTTTGGTGTGGTCCTCCAAAAGAGATTCCTCCATCTTCTCCATAACCCCCTGGAGATTTCAGCGATGCTGTAGGATTGCATCTTGTTTCTGCTACTGCCTCCTGAGTTGCAGCAAGATTTGTTGGGGTTGCTGCTTTAGCTGGCAAATAGCAGAATAATTAAAGAGGAACTTTACGGATAAATAATCTTCCATCTTCCTTTACCATGCTGGAGGAATCCCAAAATGTAACACCAAGCAGATGGGAGGATTGTCCCCTTATGAAACCACACAGGTTTCCTCGTTGCCTTAATGGAGAGAGAATGTCTCCGCAGATTCAACTCTCAGCTGTTGGGATTTCCCACTCCAGACCCACCTCTGGACCTGCCCCTGCAGGAACCTGCCTCGCTGCTGGCTGCAGATGGAGCCTTTGGATGTCTAACCCTGCATGGGGCTGGCACTCCTTACAGTCCTCATCCTCCTGCTGGCACAACACGTACACTCACTGCATACTCACCCTCCCTAGCTTTGCATTTATATTTAACTTAGGAACAGCTAACTCAGATTGAGCTGTTTCTTTTCCAGACAAACTTGTCAGACCTTATTTGTATGCCTCTCTTATCCTTCTTTAGAGCCTCTACCTTTTGCTTTCCTGAATCGTAATTAAAAAGCTACATCTGTCCTACAGACGCTGGGAGCAATTTCCATGTCCAAGGCAAACCACAGACACATTTCAGATTCCTGCTAGTGCAGGACTCGTGCACACACATCCACCCCCATCTGTCCAAACACTGGTTTCCGCTCAGTCAACCATCTCAGTTCTTTGTCCATCCAGAAGCTGTGGGATGTTCTGGCAGGTGAAAGTATTGATGATGGGTGAACCATAAGTCCAAAGGTACTGTCTAGATGGTAGGGAATGCACCATCCCTTGGGGACTGTGGAGATCACCCTCAGTGGTTTCAATGGCAAATCATCAGATCAGTGCTAGGTCTTCCTGAAGAGAGCTAATAGCCCAGTATTTATTGATGACCTGGCAGAGACTGTACAGTCTTTACAGATAAGAATTAAAGAGGATATAAAATTCAGCAGAAAGACAAATGTCACCAAGGCAGCATCAATCACTCGGTAGCCTAAATTTGTTCCAAAAGTCTGGCTTTTGGTACAATGAAATGGAGATCCATGCATCTCCGAACAAAGATATATACATGAGTTGGGACGGTTGTGCAGAGCATGGATTAGAAAAGCGTGGTGGGATCAGGTGGAAGCCTTCTGAACTTGAAGTCCCTGAAGAGGAGATTGACAAAGAGCAACACACACTGGCTTCACAGCCAGATGGGACTATGCATTGTTTTAATAAGAGTACCGGTGGGCTCAATGTCCAGTTCCAGGGTCACACCGGATGAAAACATGGAAAGAATCCAAGAAAGAGTTATAAAAGTTAGTGAAACTGAAAAAGAACCCTAAAGATTTTGTTTTATAATGAAAGGTTTAATGAAAAGCACTTGGAATAGTTACTTGACACAAGTCTGGAAGTACCCAGCAGAAGAGAATATATTTGAGACCAGAGAGCACTTTAATCTAGCGATCAAAGATGTAACAAGATCTGGTGGCTGGAAGCTGAAATTAGACAAATTCAACCTGAAAAGAAGTCGCATTCCAACAGTGAAGGGAATTAGCCATTAAGCAACGTATGAAGGAGATTCTTTCTCACTTGGAGGTTTTTTACTTGAAATTGGATGTCTTTTAAAAAGATCTGCCCTAACTCAGCCAGAAATTATAGGTTTGACACAGGAATCACTTGGTAAAACTATCTGGCTTGGTGATGAAAGAGGACAGACTAGCCTTTCTGGCCTCAACATCAATAAACCATGACATCCTGTCGTAGAGACATTTGCTCATCTTGATCTACATGACTTCAAAAGCTACATGGACTTGTCTAGTTTCACTTGAGTTACCTTGAGTTATTTACAGATTACTCCACTGCATGCAATACCTCTGCATCGAGTTCTTCAATTCCATGTACGTGTGTGTGATCTGGACAGATCTCCTGCTTCTCACTGGCCATCTCTGCTCCAGGATTTCACCTTCCTGCTTGCCTCTCTGGCACAAAATCAAAGCAGAATCAATCCAGTTCCCCAGCCAGATCCCCCTTCTTCAAGGAGAGTTGGCACGAGGAGAGGCAACCATCCAAAGTTGTGATTGTGCTGAGCATGGCTGCATTCATTGCACACTCCCAGAAGGACCGTTGAGCATCCAGATCTTTGGGAAGCAGCAGCAGGACAGAGATGAGTGTGCTGGCCCTGCAACAGGATGCTTGGGATTGGGGCTATGCATCCTGCTTTGACTGATTTGGGGTTCAGAGTCAGTGCTGGTAGGAGACTGGATCACTCCCAGGAGGGGTGGGACAAACCCACTCCTTCACAGAGGTGACTCAGTCCTGACGCGGTGGGAGCCTGCATTCTTGTCCTTGGCATGGTCCAGAAGATCGGGCACAAGCTTTGCTTACCTTCCTGTTTTCAATATTGGTTATATTTTGATTTGCATAATCCGGTACAGTAAACAATACAGTCAGATGAGACTAAACGAGGGGTAAAAAGAGGAAAATGCAAACATATTTACCTAGTCTGATGAGCAGCACGCATCGGACATAAGCTGCCACCTGAACTCCTGAAAGGCACAGCTTGGTGCTCGGTGTGAAAGCTGGGAAGTGAAAAGTGGGGGAAGAGAATGGATGTGGTGTGGGAGAAAAACAAAATCACTTTCTCGGGGATGAGGGATGCCGTATCTTCCCAGCTCAAAAGGGTCATCTGTCCTGGTAATGCCTCCTGGGCTGCTCATGCATACGGTCACTGTGGGATGAGGAATACCCGACCGCCGTGCAGCTGCAGGAAGGCTGCTCCACTGCTCCTTGATACTGCCTGGTGGCATTCCCTTCTCCAGCAGAAGCCGACCACAGATGGTGTGAGCTGCAGGGAGGGTGTGGATATGGGATGGGGGAGGTCAGAGAGGCTTGAACCCTCAAAGCAACCTGGTCAGGTACTTCACCAGCACCCCCACATCCCTCCCCTCTTTTCCTCCTTCCCCTGCTCAAGAAGGTGCTCCAAGCACATCCAGGCAACTGTGTTGGGAAGAGAAATTACTGTCTGAAATGAAGGCTGAAACAAGGCATGTTTGCAAGCAGGCAGCGTGTTTGAAAGAAAAGGCACAGGTTGCTGCTCTGTTGTTGGAATGCCAGGTCAAATTTTTTAAAGGGATTTTGAGAGTAAACTTATTTTAATTAAATGGCTTTAAGCAAAACAAAGCACCATGTTTCATTTCAGATTTAATGTCACATTTCCTTCCACCCCAAATCTATTCTTTGAGGTTTTGTGTCAGAAAGAGACCTGAAAAAAAAGACTGGCTTTAGCCAATGGGGTACATTTTCTTTTGTCTTGGCTTAGTAAGCAAACTTAAGGAAAAAAAAAAAAAGAGATGACTGTACAAAGCCCTTTCCCACAACTGAAGCTCCTGACATGTGCCAGGCAGGAGGCGCAGACGCCGCGCCAGCCCCACGCTTTCAGCGGGGACTCGATTGTTTGCAGGCGCTCCTCGTACCTCCCTCGCACAGGTAATAAGAGCCCTGGCAGAAGGCAACCTGCTGCCGGCTACTGAAGTGCATAATAAGGTGTACGTTTTATAAGGGAGACGGTTTTAATGGGGTTTAGTGGATCTAAGAGTCTCCACTGTGTCATAAATTCCTGAGACAAGCTTTTGGTGTCATATTGCTTCTTGTTATAATGAAGGGGATTTGAATAGGATGTAATGTAGTTGGGAGCTAAGATACGGCAGCAATTTATCACGAGAATCTGCTGCAGCACTCAGGAAAATGAAAGCTTTTTTAGATATAGATACAGATGGATTGGAAATGGACTTGCTTCTCACACAGGAGGCTCCTTTATCACCAATAATATCAGGACAAATACTGCTTTGCACTTGGCACTGTCTCTAATTGCATTAACATATCAGTTGCGAGTGGTAATGCTCCTAGCCAGAAACTCATCACCAATAGAGCCTCTGGCATATGAAGAAGGGTGCCAGCTGCTTGTAGGTGTGAATATTGTCATAAATGGGATTTCATAAGCAGAAGTAAAAGATCCACTCATATCTCCTTCTACAGTAAATGAAGCAGCTCCTTGCTTTGCAGGTCCTTGCTTTACAGCTCCTTGCTCCCCATCCCTAGCTGTGAGGGTGCACCCGGGTGCGGACAGAGGAGGTAAGGCAAACCTTCAGGGGAATAAAGGAAAGGTTTGCTCCTCGGGGTAAAGCTCTCATATGAGTTCTCAGAGATTGTGTTTTTTTTATATTGATCAGTTATCCTCCTGCAGTGGGACAATGTGTCTCTAATCTTGGCAAAATAAAGAATATAGGGTACTGGGGAAAAGTCAGGGAAAGAACCTAAAAAGAGCCTTAAAATAAAGTACAGAGCAAAGTATGGTACTATTGCTCTCTCAGCCATGTTACCTTCCCTGCCTAGGGTGGCTGGAAGGGATCTGCACAAGGAAATGCTTACAGCAAATGGAGAAAGACCACCTAATGTCCTCACCGCTCCGGGCAGCGGGTGCCTGGCCTTGCCTTCAGCCGGGTCTTTTGCAGGACACATTATATGAGCTGGCCAGTGCAGTGATGGACAGTTGGATGGTGCAGCAATACCTGTCCAACACGGGACAACCCTACAGCTCAACCCCACTGCTGTGCTCTTGCAGGGACTCCGTGGGGCTCATAGTGTCATAACCCAAGGAAAATGGGGCACGGCTCCAGCCCAGCTAGGCCCACTTGAGGGACACCATGCACAGCAGGGGGCAGAGCCAATAGCTGGAGCCAGCCCTGGGAAGGGATGCCTGGGGACATGGTGCAACCCATCAGCAGTGCTCTACCACCCATTTGCAGGCAGCACGCCTCTCCCAGACCCAGGAGCACGCCTACTCCTGCAGGGAAAAATCAGTTTCTACAGCTGGCATAGCATGAGTGTCATGGACCTTGGGGCACTAATAGGCTTTAATTGCCCAACTGGCCCCACCTGGGCTCCCCACCCACATGTCCAGCAGCTCCATTCAAATTCAAGCCTGAGCCTCTAATCCTGGTCTCATCTCTTTTAGGGATGTTTCTGTTCCTAGTCTTGATTGCTCTTCTTGGCTGAACTCTGGGACCTAACTTTTCACTTCATCTTCCCTAGGGCTACTGATGGCCCTGTCTTTATCACCAGCCTGATCCCATTCAGTTATTGTGGGATGTGCTGGTCTCTGGATGCTGCCCTGCCATTGGCTTCCCCATTGCTCAGGAACAGCTCTGTTCTTGCTGCTCCTTTACGCTAAGGGCCATCTCCAAGGTGATCAGGGAAGCTCCTGCATCACACGGAGAGCCCGAGCAGAGGACTGGTGAGTGTCTTCCAGCTCCTTCAGGAGGAAGGCTGGGGGTATCCTGAAAGGGGCAATGAGACAGTGGAGGCAGGTAGAACTGTGCCTCCAGAGGAGGTCTTCTCCCCAATATTCTTGCCTTTAGCCCCTGGTTGAGTCGTGCAGCGCATCACCTAGCATGCAGGACTGATGTGTGTGACTAAAAAAACCCCACAGGGATGTCTGGAGCTTATGGGTGCACTGTTTTTTCTGACTGATGAGCCTACAGGGAGACATCAGCGACTTCCCAGGAGAAGCAGTCCATCACCTGGAATGTATTCTTCCTGCCCATGCCTCTGATCTTCATTTGCCTAATGTTTTTTCTTTCTTTGAATGTAAGTCTGCAACATGAGAGCTAGGAATATGACACTGGGTGACCGTGATGGGTGAGGGGAAATTCTGGGCATACTTTATCACCTGGTTTCAGGGCTCTCTACAGCTTTCTGGCAGTATCTGCAGGCGTTGCCGTAGCTGTCAATGGGAGTTCATCCTAATGCAGGAAAGGCCATCTTGCTGTATAGAAACAGTCTGCAGAGGAGAGCCCAGATCTTCAAGGATAAGCTTTGCCTGTGCCTCAGAAAAAGGATATAACCTCAAGCTTTGTGCATGTTGGGGGCTGAACCCTGGAAGCACAGTGTGGCTAAAACCAGTTCTGTAGGTGCCTGTTGTGCACCTGTCTGAGCTTGTGGGGATCCTGCCTGTGCTGATCACAGACCCTGCAAATGAGAGGTCCGTGCACTGCTGGGGGTCTCACCAGTGCTTTCACACAGGGGAAAATGGTTCTAACTTTCTGGAAAAAAGATTTCCCTAGCACAAACCCGTAACCAGTACTCATTTCTCTTGTACCTGCCCTCATTTCAGGTTAAATATGACTGACTTTCTCCCAGTTTTTGCAGGTATAAGTTACCTTCAGTATTTGGGTGGTGTTCCTGGTGGGAGGGGGAAGGACCCAGATATGTTCTTTTGTTGCCTGAGGGGCTTCTTAAGTGTCAGCCACTCAGGGATGTAAATGTTGCGTACATCAAGTTATTCAGAATCTGTCTCATCCTCTTTTGATCTCATATTTGTGTCTTTTTCTGGGCTCTGGATCTGTTTATGCACCCCACCCCCTTCACTTCTTTCTTCCTTTCTCCTTATAACTCTAATCATCCCTTTTAGCTTCTAAAGATAGGACAATGTTGTGATAAGGAAAAAGTAATTTTGCAGCTTGACCTAAAAATGGGCATGTTTGGATTCAGTCAATTCTTGGAATGCAGCTTCAGAATTAGGCACAACTTCCAAAAGTCCAAATCTGGACTTTTCTTGTGCTGTGCAGAGGGCTAGGTAACCCTTGAGATGGTCGGTTCCTGTCCCTCCCTTGCCACGAACGCTTGGCATGGGGACTTTGTCTGAGTCTGGGAGCAAATAGGAGGGGTGGGGTGAAGGTCTGATATGCTTATGTTGGCTTTGATGGCTTTAAGGAGCGTCATGGCAACAGTGTTAGCTGGATAATATTGCACACAGGATTATAGTGCAGGCATAGGAGACAGTGCTTTAAACACATAAAATATCCCCTCTCTATTAGCCTGCTTTCCCCTCTGGGTGGGGACTGCTATATTTCAGGATCAGTAGAGCCATGGGAAAGGTCAGAGGACCTATATTTGGTGCTCTAGCTCAGCCTATTTCTAGCACAAGGTTTGACTTGTGGACACAGCCGTCAAGCCCATTGGAAAGGAGAGGGGCACTGCTGTGTGGGTCCTGAGCTCCCAGCCAGCAGGACGGAGAGTGGGGAGTCAAAGCAAACCAGCTCCCTGGGATTTGTCCTGCAAACCAAGAGCTGCATGTGAGGGGACATGTGCAGGTGACAGAAGCGTGGCATGGTTTTTTGCCTTGCTCACAATCTGAGGGTAGATCTCTGGGAGTCGGGGGGAAACTCTGGTGAGTGGCAGGATGGGTAAATGCTGAAGAGCCCCTCCAACAACTGTCGATTACCCCAGTAGTCTCTGTGGGAGTCTTGCTCCATTCTTGCAGACCAAATCCATGAGGAGGGGCAGCTTCAGAACTCCTGCACCTCACAGCTGCCTTTTGGAGGCGAGGCCGGGCACTGGAGAAGAACATCATGGGGTGGGGAAGGCAATCTTGCAGGGCTAAGGATGAGGACGCCACTTCCTTCTGCTCTGGGTCCTCCTTCCCAGGCACAGCAAGAGAGATGAGCCAGCTGGGTGCAGGTCTGCATGCAAGGTAGCTGCCCAAGGTCAGCACCTTTCTGGTCCAGCTTCGTGGTAGCAGTGGGCTGCCTGCCCACAGCTCCTGGTAGGGGCAGAGCCCAGATGACTTAAGCCACCCTTGGGCAGCACATTCATCTCCCAGAGTCATCTTGTTCTCTCTCCCCAGCACGGTCCTGTGCCAAGCCATGGTCGCAATGTCCAGGTCTTCCTTTCTTTCTCATTGTGCTTGTGCATTGTCCTTGCTGTTATGGCTCGTGTGGCCGTGGCGCTCAGAGCAGACCTGCAGATTGGTTCTGGCCTCTTGTCCCAAGGGAAGCTGCTTGGCCTTCTGTCATGGTTTTGGCCAGATTGGCCAATCAGAATGACAGATGGCCCTCCCCACCTCTCTCCTCAGAGAGGAGAGGAAGAGTTAAGGAGATTTATGAGTTTAGAAAAAGAACTAAACTGCTTTAATGAAAATAATAATAAATAAGGAAATAAGAAATAATAATAAAATAAAATTAAAAAAAAATTATACAATGTATACAAAACTGCATCCAGCTCCCAGGATGATGATTGTGTCACCAGCAGACACAGGGAAAGTCCCAGACTGGAGTCAGCGAGGGACAGGAGCTGAATTCTGGAACTAGAGTCAGGAATGCTCGGATCGGGACCAAAGGCAGATGAACAGAAAGGGTCCTCCTCAAACATCGACCATTGAAGAAAGATAAAAACGAGCCAGAGCAGACTTGCCCCTCTAATCCCTTAGCTTTTATGCTGACCATGATGCATATGGGATGGAATACCCTGTTGGTCAGTTTTGAGTCACCTGTCCCATCTGCTTCTCCCTGTAGGTGGGACCCCTCTACGCTTCTCCGCTTCCGACCCTCTAAGAAGGCAAACAGCGAAGATAGCTGACCTTGGTTGTTATAGCAATAAGTCTAAGCAAGAGCCTCTCTGCATACTATTCCTTGGTATAATCAGGTCTTATCACTCTGAGAGTGAACAGCTTCTGAACAATATGCTGTTAATTTCAGACTTTAGTCAGTTAGAAGAGGCCCAGCTAAAAAGTAAAATTACAAATCAGAAAATTGGTTCTGTTTTACCTCAAACCGGGACACCTTCAGACTAGTCCTCCCTCCTGCGCTGGCACTTCTGACAGGTGAAAATCCCCTTTGCTGCCCTTGCCTCTCCCCCGGACAACAGGGTTTGGACACATTCTGTGGGCTGGCGTGACACTTGGTGTGCTACTGCCTGTGAAATTCGGTCAGCACCAATAGCGTTAGGAGCACTAGGGCTGACCTCGGCACTGAACTGTGCTGCTAGAGCAGGTCTATTGTTCGGACAGAATACTTTGCAATTTGTTTTCTGATCTAGCACCAAAAGGGTCCTTGTACATTTTCCCCTACCTCTGACTGCACACTTACACCATGGCACTTGCATTGGATCTCCCACCTGCGCAGCCATGAACTCAGTGAAGCCAATGCTGTAGAAGTAAAAAGGCAACTTCAGGCAGATCTCTCTCAGCCTGATGATGCTAAGCTGGAATAAATGCACAATGAGGCTGCACCCACTGGTACATCAGCACTGAACACGTCAAAAGGCAGTGGAAGACCAATGCGATGCTCCCACCTTCCCCTAGAATAAGGCAGTTCTTCCAGTGGGGAGAAGAGCTGGGGGAGGTGGGTGGCATAAAAGAGCCAAAACCAAATCCGTCCTGGGCCACAGTGTCTGTGCAGGCAGCCTCTGCTGCTCCAACAACTTCCCAGTTTGCCCTTATGTTTTAGGGTCCCTGTTGTTTGTCCTTGCTCCCTGTTAGCCCATCCTGACCTCTAGAAGTTTCCTCCAGATGAAGGTTGCTCCAGTTGCTCTGGAGAAAGAAGCGATTTCAATTCTTTTCCAAACTAAGCAGAGAGCAGCAGCAAGGAGGAGGGAAGAGTTGGATTTCCTCCCTGGGGCCCAGACGGAGCCTTTAGGCAAAGATATAACACACAAAACCCATAGTGAAGTGTGAACAAACAAAATGAACAGCTCTGCTGTTCATTAAGGCCGTGTAGGTGTTGGCTTATACAGAAAAGTCAACCTACTATTGCTGTGGGGAGCTGTTAACTTGAATAACAGTGACCTGTTATAAGTGAAGTGGTACTATGTGGGCCTGAAAGGATGAATGTTAGCTATTGTAATTGCAACTGCAGTAATGAGGAGCTTGGGAGTGGGGCTGATAAGCAGCTAGATAGTAGACTAATGAGCAGGATGGCTATAGTCTGTCAAAGGACTAGCTAAGGTATCTGCAGGACCCCTATGGTATTGTATGTGAAGGAAGTGTGGACCAGGAAACAGCCAAATATAGCATTTAAAAGATGTATAGGATGAACTGAGCACTTAATGCTGATAATAATTGGCGCTTGAGGGTGTGCTTAGTGTATGAATAAAGTAATTAACCAATTAAAAATGCACAAGAGACACATGATAGAAAATGATAACCAACAGGAAAATGATTGATGCCCTGTACAGGGAGCTGGAACATTCAATGTATGTTATTAGGAGAGATGCCTGGGCTCTTCAGATACCGGCACGTGTAGACCCACTGGGTGCTCTTTGATCACTGGTCTAGAGTGTTGTACTTGCCACCTGCTGTGCTGCCTGTGTGATAAATTGCCTGGAATTAATTCAACCCCCCTGTTTGCAAGAAGCAGACTCTGGAAAATGTGTGGTACCCACATTGGCTGGCTTTGAAATGACCAAGCATGTGGCAGGGCCCTGGGGGGCATCTGCTTTCCAGAGGGAGGTGATGCCTGAAAGGAGAAGCGGCCGGCACCATGTGGCATATCTAGAAGTCCCCAGATGAGCAGAAGGGGGATTAATCTGGTGAAGTACAATTGAATTCTTTGCTAGTTTCTTTTTTAAGACCCCAGAAAATATCAGTAACAAAGATGACAATTTCAAAATAAGGCATTGAAAGCTAGTGAATGCAACAGCGAAGGTGATCTGCACCATTTAAATTCACATGCCTTCCGGATGAGCACTGTGACAAAGTTTTTTATGGCATGGTCAAAATTTTCTTTCTTCTCTTGATCCAACATGCTGGGAACACCGCTGCTGTGGTGTGAGGGTAAGGGCTGTTGAATCATAGAATGCGTTGGGTTGGAAGGGACCTTTAAAGGTCATCTAGGACCCTTCATTTGTTGCAAAACCCAAGTGTTTTGCACTTGGGGGAAGCGTTAGGGAAAAGGTCAAGTTATTATGGGAAGGGAAAGATTTAAGTGACTGGACGCTGCCCTGGAGAACCACATGTTATTCCCGCCTCTGCTACAGCACTCCCATCTGATGGCTAGCAAGTCCTGTACGCCAGATATTCTACTGGTGATTTCCAACGTGTTCCCCATTTCCTGGCATCTGGCTAGAGACCCTACTACTGGAATTGCTTAAGGCAGAGCAGTTGTGCCACAACTGAAATCAGTAGGAAACTTACTCTGAACATACAAGCCATCCTTGTAATAACTTTGCTGAAAAAAGTGAAAAAAAAAAACCAAACCACAAAAACCAAAAGAGGGACCAGGTGTCTCAGACTAAGTATCTTAAACTAATGGATCTATTTAATCTTCATAAACCCCTTCACAGTGCAGAATCTTGTGCAAATGAATTCTTGAATGCCTGTGAAGCACTCAGATACAGGAATGATGAGTTTCATAGGAAAGCAGATGGGGACATTAATATTTCTGTGCTTGTTGCACGACTAGGACAGTGGGCAGTAAATAAGGTAGTAAGCTGCATCCTGAAAAACAAGGAGAAAACAAAATGTGAGGCAGGTGCTCACTCAGGAAGTGCCATTCGTGCGAAGGCAGCCTCACCTGGAGATGTTGATTTGATAACCTTACTGCAGTTTACATGTGGGGTTTGCTCCAGACTTAGGGGGTTTATTTGCCTTGATGACCAGCAGCCCCACCCTTGTTGGTCCCATGCTACATCCCTGCCACAGAGCTTGTAGACCAGGGACAAGCGTCATATCCCTGTGAGGCATCAGTGGGAGTGGAGGCTGGGATTGTGGGGGTAGGGTAACCACGGATCACCAGCTGATGAATGCCTTGCCAGTCTGGAGCCACCATCACCTGCTTTGGAGCAAAGGTGACTTTTGAGGTGACTCAGTGGAGCAGAGAGGGGCTGTGAGTTCTCGAGAAACCTTGGGCCAGAGAGAATCGTGAAACCACTTTCCAGTTCTGTGTGAGAGCTGCAGGGCAAACTAAAAACTTGACCTCTGATGATTTCAGCTTGCCAACGAGGAGCGTTGCAAGTCTTCAGCATCTCGCCTGGTCTGCTGCAATCCAGCCAGGGATTCCCCTGCCTAGACAGCCAGGGCTCCTCTGCTTGGAGAAACGTAAGCTCCTGACCTGAGGATTGAGCAGATGGGTCTGTCATGTCACTGCTGCCGAAGCACAGTGACAATGGCTGAGGTACCATGCCTACTTCACACAAACACTGTCTCCAGGGGTGTAGAATAAAAGTACATGTGCTGTACTGCTTCAGTAAACTGCGGAGTTTAGCCAGGAGTCCAAATTCTGCTTTTTCCTCACATCCCATAGCCTATTTTAAATGTCTTGGTGTATACAATAAATGTATTGTATGTGTTATGATGCAATAATACATAGGTGTATCCTTTCTACAAGGTCTTTCATAGGCCTAATCAACAGCAGGGCCCAATATCTGTTTCTCCTGGAACATGAGCCTCTTTTGGTTTTGTGGTTGTGTTTGTGGTTTTTTTTTGTTTTGGTGGTGTTTTTTTTTGGAACTGCTAGAGCTGAGCAGCAGACATTGTATCCCAGGAGGGCAACGGTTAGCATGCAAACAGAGAGCCTTCCCCTGAATCCCCACCAACCTGCCTGGAGAGCAAGTAATAGCCAAGCTGTGATTCCCTCCATGTCTGCATCCACAGGGGAATCAGTGAAACCATCCATCTTCTGATTTTGTTTCTTATCCTTTTTACTCTACTGTCTTGGCCTGCCCGTCATCTTACTGTATCTCCTTTCATCTTTCTTTTTCTCTTTACCTTCTTTCACCATGGAGAGGGCCAAATTATTGACTCAAGGCTGTTTATCTGAATGTTTCAACCCCTTGAGTCTTCTCAGAATATGACTTGAAGTATTGAATCATTTTTATGAGTTTATTTCTAATGGCTTATTAATCAGCTTCCCTCTGCACAGCGGAGCCTGAAGGGTGACCTCAGACCATGTGGAACAGCAAAGGATTCAGTTAAAGGGCACTCCACCTTGGGGTATGACATACCAGCTTAAAGAATGGGATTCTTCTTGCCTGCATGATTAAATGCTGTAAGTACATCTGCTGCTACTGAAAACACACTTCCTTACTCTGTCATTGAATGAGTTTGGTCCCTTGAATAAATGAGCCTAAGCTCTGGACTTGAAATCCACAGCTTATGAGCATGCTGCAGATATTAGTCACATTGTTTAATGCAATACTGGAAAGCTCTTAGATGCTACAGTGACAAGCACAGTGTGAGCACTTGTACAAACTAGAACAAAAAAGCTTCTTCCTGCAAGCAGTCATGAGCAGGCTTAATGTAATTCGGTTTCTAGCAGAGAGGAAGTCTGCCCGACCCACTCATTTTCTCTCTCTCTCTCTCTCTCTCTATTGAATGAGTTTGATATCTGTGTTATTGAAGAAAAGTCAAGTCAAAGAGAAGAGGTTTGCATTTACGTCCTGATTCAGAAAATCGCTTGAGAACATACTTAACTCCAAACCTATCGTTACAGTTGAGCATTTGCACAAGTGTTTTGTTTTACAGGCATCGAGGCCCAGATCCAAGAAAAAAAAAAGTCTTAGGTACTTGAAGTGGGACTGGGAGAAAACTTGCACATCCAATACAAAATAAGGTCTTTCTCGAAATCCCGTTCAAGTTGCCCCAACCAGGAAGATACCTCTACCAAGTTCAGCTGATGCTAAAATTTCTCTTTTTGCCCTACCAAAGCTCCTCAATGCTGCAGAGCTGAGCACCCTGGGTCGGTGCTGCAGGGATGCAGGCAGCAGGGCACCCTTTGGGTCCCCTTGGGGGCCTGCCCAGGGCATCAGCAGCCCCACGGGACATTCCCTTGGTGGCAAGGGATGAAGGTAGGTGTCGTGTCTGGAGGACAGTGGGGTGTGCTGCCGGGCGAGATGGGATCTTCCTTGGCATGCCTGCCGGTGAGTGCAGGACAAGGGCAGAGGGACAGTGCTCTGGGGCATCCACTGCGGTTACAGGCTATGGCTTCATAATGAGTCATGTCGTATGATTATATGAGATAATACAATTGCACTGTTAACATTAAGAATAGCCATAAACGTTCTTGCAAAGGATAATGAGGTCTGAAAGACTTTGAAGCCTCTTGTGGGCACCCTGGGGTGGAGTGCTCCACTGCCCCTGCTGTCTCCTTGCACAGGCTTCCCCTGACTTGGGGTAAGCTACTCTGTGGCCCAACAGGCATGGTAGCCACATATTCATGCTCACAGGGAGCTGTTTGGGTAGCTGAAACTGAGCCTTTCCACTTAAACCAACGCACATCCACGCTCCTTTCCCATTTGCTGTCCCTTGTGTGGGGCGTTCAGCTTGGTTCAGCCCAAAGATGGGGCACAGAAGGGACACATGCAAGGGTGAGCCTTGTTTTGTGTGTCCTGAGGCACCTCCCTGTCTGGTAGGGCTGTGGAGCACCCAGCCCTCCTGCCCTTGCTCCTCTGCCGCCATCCATGAGGGGGTCCCAGATGCTGAGCATCTCCCACTGCGGCTGCATCCCACCCACATACAGAGAGCATCCAAGTGGTTCCCACGGGGGCCAGCTCTGTGAGGAGGAACAGATTAAAAATCTCCATTGTGAAAAATGTCAATATTTACATTCTCTAAGTTAAGTTGTTCTTTTTACGACTTTCTTCCATAAGTGCCTGTTATACTGTTTTGAAAAGACACGGACCTAAGAGCAACACAACCAGGAACTGACAGAATTAATAAAAGAGAGGCTGGGACTTATGAAAATAAGATGATATTAACAAGATAATTATCTCTCATCAAATTAGTCCAGAGGGAGCCGAGCCAAGCTCCACTCAGTAGCCTGGAAGGAAAGGAACTGGCAGGGGAAGCTATTTGTATAACAACAATAGAAACACTCTGCCCTTCTCTAGGAAAGGGCTCAGAGCAGCGAGACACCACTGTGATAAGCACTTTATAAATGCAGATAGAGAGAACCTTTTGTCTGAGGAGCTCGGAGCGGTTTCCACTGAAGAACGGTGGCTCCGCAGCCTGCTGTGGGAGGCTGGGACCTGGGGAAGGACCTCGGCTCCCCAAGGGGGCTGCAGCACGAGGGCTTCACCGCTCAGCAGTGCAGCCCATCCACCCTCACCCATTTTTTCCCCATGCTATTGTCTCTCTCTTCTCCTTCCTTGTATCTTCCCCCCCCCCTGCCCCGCTCTTCTGAGGCCCACAGAATTTGTTTTCCATCCTGTGCCTAGCTGGATTTAACCTGGATTTAGCCTCACTGGAGATCTCGCCTTGATGTAATCTCACTTTTTTTTATCTTCCCCCTTTTAACAAAACAAAACGGCTTTGTATAAAAACCTGTGCTGACACACCCCGTCTGATCACGATGGAGCTGAGTGCGCTGTGGGCGATGCTGGGATAAGCTCTGCGGGTAAATACGGCCACGGGAGCGTGTCCTGATGCACTGGCTCTCTGTGTGCTTCTCTGCCTCCCTGGCAGCACTGCCAATCCCAGCCTACAAGGCAAGGGGGAGATCTCAGGAGACAGTTCAGAGAGTTTTCTATTCCTGCATCTGAGTATTTCCCAGTATTGGACTCTAAATCCAGCCCTCTCCTGGGGGAAAACCCTACGCAGAGCATCCTCCTCTCACCATCAAACAAGATCTGTGAGAGTTCATAAAGCATGCGTTTTTTCCCTGTGCTTTCTCAGACTTTCAAAACAAAGGCATGTGTTTGTAATTACGCTGCTGTGCTATATTCTAGGCATTTTAAGTAGATTCATTTTCATTCTTCGGCGCTGTTTATGTGGTAGCAGTTTCCCTCTAAATGTAAAGCACCTCAAGGTTTTTGGTGTACTCCATTTCATAACCTACCTCAAAGCAACTGACTTTTTCTGCTCCCCTAGATGGCAACTTAAGACAAGTATTTATCCATCTGAGAGCGGTGTGTCTCAGGGAACACTCGCTGGGCAGAAAGGCGTGGGAGTTGGAGCAGAGGATGGACTGAATTTTGATTAACGCAATATGATGCTGTTGTGAACCAGACAAATGCCAGGTTGGGCCATGTTGTGGGTGAGCCTTCTGCAAGGATTTCTCATTGCTTCCCTCCGAAAAGGGAAGGTTAAGTCTCTGCCTGTTTTGCTTCGCTAAAAATGTCATGGAACCACAAACCCAATTAGTCCCTTTGCTGTGTCTAAACAGGGACTGGAAAATGCTTCTGAGCTCCAGACCTGGGCTGTGCTCCTGCTCTGCATCTCTGAGAGGTTTCTGGCACCCCACCTTGGCTCCTGCAGGTAATGGGAGGTGTTTGGACCAAGGGCTTGGATGTTCCACTTGGGAGCCAGAGGACAGGGTCCCATGCCATGTCCCATCAGGTTTTCCAGATGCTTCTCTGCTGGCAAAACCTCCCTTTGCTCTGCCCACCGTTTCCTCTGCTCATCCTTGTCCTGCTGTTGCCTGCCCTTCCCTGAGCTGGTGAGCATCCCAGTGCATGGGTGAGTTGTGGGGCCCCACCTTCTGAGTCGATACCCCCAAAGGTCTTGGAGGTGCAGCCAGTCTTTCTAGGTAGGCCGTGGGCTTACAGAGCAACAGCCTTGAGGCAGCAAACTCTGGCTAAATGCTTGAAGTGCTGAGGTTTGTGTAGGTCCTCACAGGAAGGCTGGGCCAGAGGGATCTGCATACCCGCTGAGCAGCAGAAGAGGGTGACAGACTGTGGGCAGCCACCTCCGTGGGGATGCACAGGCATCACAGGGGGGACAGTGCTGTGTTGCTGTCCCGCGAGACATTATACAGATACAGAAAGAAGTCCCAGCTCCAAAGATGTCACTCACCAGGTGCCTAGCACTTACCACGCTGGCTTGGAGAGGCCACCTCGACTTGGGGGACTCGGTGGCTGTGCCACCAGCTCTTGTGACTTCAACTGCTGGTGCCAGATGGCTACTCCTTCTCTGCTTGCCCTGGCTGAGCACATGTCATAGCATCCTTTGCTGCGGAGTGCTGGCCCTAGTAAATAAATGTATGTTGTGGAGCAAATGAATGAGTGAGTGAGTGAATGAAGACTTTTGGCTTCTTCTGGCTATGGAGAAAGCCGCGCTCTCCCCATGCGCCAGGCTGCTGAGGTCTGCCAAGTGCAAAACCATCTGAAAAAAAAAAAGGGAAAACGACTCAGTGAGCTAGAAAATGCCTGGGCTGTTGTGTGAAATTCCTCTGCACCAGCCCTGTCACTCCTCCTCAGCCTTGCACCCAGCTCTGCCTTTGATGGGCATCTCTCGTATTAATTAAAGGTGACAGGGTGCCGGGAAAACAATAGGGTGGGTCTCCTTGAGTTGCACCCCAGCCACCTCTGTGGTCTCGGCTGTCCCTTTGCTCCGTCTCCTGGCGAGCCGCCAGACACTTGCCACCAAGATCACAGAAGGGGCAAGAGGCAAAATGTTTGGTGCCACTTCCAATTAGTAAATTATTTTATCTTCTGGTTCCTGGCTCTAAATCTGTTATGGCGGCTGTAAAATGCCTCCCTTGGCTGACTAGATGGATGCACAGGATATTTTTTTAATTTGAAGGAGGAAAAGAACCCCATCCTGTTTCTAACCCAAAGTGTCCTCATATCTGTTCCCTGTGCGATCTCTAGCCCCCAGCTCTGCTGGAGCGCAGGCAGCAGAGAGCACTGGGAAACCTGCCTGCCGAGGCACAGTTTCTGTGTTAGTGTTACAGTGTGGGTAATGATCCCCTGCGATAAAAACTGCCTGCTGGCTCCCCACGGAGAAATCCGACCTGACGTGGGGAGCCAGCCTCCCGCGCCGGGGGAGCCCCCCCAGAGCACCGGGCTGCGGGATACGAGTCCCAGCTCTCTCCTCGGGGCAACGTCAGCCTGTCACCCTGCATGGGTTGTGCATGTCCTGATGGGATGAGGGGCTCAGCCCCATGGCACTATCAGCTTGGACCTCCCCTTCGGACCCCTGGGCAGCACCCATCCCACTCCTCAGAAGGAGAGAGGAGAAGCAGAGGAATTGTGACGACTAAAGTGGTTGTTTGCAATCAGAGGCTTTGAAGCGTGGGGCTGTGGACTGAGATGGGAGATGGATGCTGTGGGACGGGGCAGGAAGCGGAACTGGACCCAGCGTTTGAGCTGCAGTCTGCCTGAGGAGCTGCAGGTGGGTTTGGCCCCCTCTTGCCCCCCATGTTAGCCCCCCCCCCCCCACCCCGTTATTGCAAACTCTACTCTGGCACCTTGACCCTGCAAATGTCTCGAGCTGAGCCCCACTGCCTCCTCAAAATCTTCATTTCCCAGCCAGCAAGGCCGCCAGTGCTCAAGGACCATAAGCCATGCCCAGCTCCAGGAACACTAAGTGCCTGCCTTGGTGCAAACCTCAACTTGCCTGGAGAGTAAATGGCTGAGAAAGGGTGCCGGAGGGAAGGATTCTATGATTCTGTGATTGAGACTATTGGCTATTTTTTAAAGAAAATAAGTTGCTGAAGGTCTCAGTGCACATCCCGGGTACATGCCAGAGACATGGCACCTTGGAGAGGCTGCTGAGACCCTGCCACGCACCCAGAAGCAAGAGTGCTCATGGGAGCTGTGCAGAGGAACCAGCTTCTCTGGAGCAGAGACAAGACTCTGCTCAGAACCTTAAATGCATTTAAATGAGTGGCAAAGATAAAAGAATGCAGATAAGAAATAGGAACTCATATATGACAGTAACACAATCTTCATAGCTGCAGTAGACGAGCAGGAAAAATAGCCATATTCAAACACCCAGTATATTATCTTGAAAAACAAGAAGTAATTAGCCCGTCAGGAGATAACTCTCACTTTCCTTGCCTCAGTTTAGGCACTCGGTTGCAAAGGAAGTTTGGGTCACCTGCAAATGGCATCTCCACACAAAATGAGGCCTGGTGCATTACGAATGCTGTTGTGCTGTTGGGACCGCTTTCTCTTTAATTACTAATGTAAAATTGCTTTAATCTGTATGAGGCAAGGTGGTATTATTAGCACAAACTATTTAACACTAAAGAAGGCAAACATACATCTGTTGATAGTCGGCAGACAAACTGGCTACCTTAATATGGCCTAATTTTGCATTACTGGGTCTTCTCACCACCAGTGTTTGCTCGTCATCTTCTTCCCTGTCAACAGGACTAGAGCCAAGGAGGCTCTACATTCCCTTTGAGTCTTGGGTTTCTTTCTGAGCTCCTAGCTGTGTTGATCAAAGATATTTCTAGCATTGTTTTCTGCTATCTATGAGGCCGCACCCTAAACGAGTCAGGGTTAGAGCACTATCCTATCTGCACCTCCATCTCTCATTAGGAAGCCTGCTCGTGGGAATGGGAGAAGAGCTGCACTGAATATGCACGAGGGAGCATCCCCTCTCTTGGCTTTGACACAGGCTGGTACCGGAAAGTGCTGAGGAAGGGTTTATCAACCGGGCAAGCCAACGGTTATGGCTTCCCTGATTATACCCTCCAGCAGCGACAAGCAAGCTTCTGTTTAAAGGCTTCCCAAGCCAGAGATTGCATCTGTTCCTTTGTTTTCGATTCCCTGATGTATCTGTGTGCTGTTAATTTATGTAACCACTTTCTGGGCTTACCTATGCAGGACCATGAGGTCCCATAAGCCCCAGTGCCACACATCAGCGGTGTTCTAGGGACTGCAGAATAGGTTTTTGCATGTGTTAGTCCTGCTGCTCCATCATTTCATTTGATGTCCCTAGTTCTTCCTCAATACTTAACAGGTAAAACGCATTCCCGAGTCATCTTCCACCTCACTTTTAGACAGTTCTCATTTGCTCAGCTTCTTCCCTGCAAAGGCCGTTTCATGTCCCTGATCGCTGCCATCTTTCTCCTCTGCGCTGCTTCTGCTGCTGACAAGTGCTTTGGAGATCAGAGGGCCAAGACTGCAAGGACTGCTTGGGACGTGAGTGCTGCTTGGATTTACACCGTGGCAGAGGAATGCTTTTTTAATCACCCAGACCCAGGAATACAACCTTGGCTCGACCTCTGCTGCTGCCTAACCTGCTGAAGGAACTCGCTCCACTGTTCCTTTGAGGCCAAATAATAAGGAGCACAACGACCTGCTGTTAGTCATTTCTTCTTCTAGATCCAACAGTGGAGGCCTGGGGAGTGGTTTGGGAGGTCCTGTACCCAACCCTGTGGCCCATCCCGTCGGGAACAACACGCAACAGTGAGATGAAAAGCATCACAGTATATAAGGAGGCAAAGCACAATCCTGCCAGTGCGCACAGTCATTGTGCTCCACTGTCTCCTAATGTTTGACTTTGAAATGCAAATGTTCTTTTAAAGTAGGTAATTTTCGCTTAACTTCTATCTACGGGACTCAAAGAAGGTGTTTATTACAATCCTGTCTGTCCTGGGGCACAGGTAATGAATTACAGAGTCTTTCCCTGACCAAAAATCCAGCCTGGCTCCTCCGCATTAAAGCTGTTCCCAGCCTTAGTGGGAGCAGGGATGGCTGAGATTTGTGCAGTGCATGACCTGGGGAGGTGTCAGGTGCAGCTCCCACATCGTCACTTCTCCCCGGGACCCTCCCCCACACCATGAGCATCCCCAACATCTGGGCACATCTGGACCACTGAGTGCTGGCAGGGGAAAGAGGGCTGTCTGCCCTACCCTGAGCATTGCGGTGGCTGCCAATGCCCCAACACAGAGGAGGAGCAGAACCAGTCAAAGGATGGGATCCCACCATGACCTGCAGCCTGGGAGCTTTCGCTGGGCTGTGCCTCCTGCAAGCAAACAGCCGTGCCACCAACCCCAGGAGCCATAAAGCCATGGTTGTTTCTTTTTACTTCATCGCAAAAACTGGATTTGCGTGCTGTATGGCTTGGGAAACCTGGCAGAGTGGGGTCGGCTCAGCCCTGCCCGCCCACTGGTGTGAGCTCCTTGGTTTCCATACAACCGCCACTGCTGCTGCATGGATTCTCTGCCATGCCCTGCACGCCAAAGCAGACCCGTCCACGTGCGCAGCAAACAGCATCCATCAAAGCATCCCCAGAGTGGCTTGCACAAGCCCAGGTAATATTTTTAACTGGCGTACTAAAAGCCAGCTCTCCGTGAGTGGCACGCACTGGCCTCATCTGAATATTCTTTTTCCTGGGGGTGTTGGGCATGCCAGGAATGTGTCAGAGCCAGGCCTCTGAGCACGACGGGTAATGTTTGTCCGTAAGCATCTGGAGTCAATCTGTCTAGTAGCTGCTCAGCAAGGCACTTAGTCACCCGGAGAGGGCTTGAAAAGGAGCTTCGGTAGCCGGGGTGGAGTGCGGCTCCGTTGGGCTTGGTTGGCTGGGGAGGCAACAGCGAGGCTTGGGACATGCAAAGAGCCAGCCGCAGGCTCGCCGGCAGTGTGGGGGATCAAAAAGAGAGGGAAAATGAGATTTGTAAAGACGGTGTCCTGTGAGCACCCTGCTTTGAAGGGCCACTCCCAAACCTACAAGAGGAGTGATGAAAGCCGGTCTGCGCAGGGGAGCCCAGCAGCAGTCTCCGCAGCAGGGATGAAGGCTTGGGGAAGGCAGACGCTGACGGGTTTTTGATGGGAGCCAAGGTTTTGCACACCCAGTCCAGCCGTACACAGCAAATCCCGCGGTGTTTCCCACCCCACGCATTGCGAGGCTCGGAGGGGCAGCGCAGGAGAGAAGCGCAGGGGCTGGGGCCGCCCTCCCCTCCCTGAAGCAGAGCCGATCATGGGCAGCGCAAGGAGAGCTTTCTAGATGACTTGGCATGCTGTCCTGTTAATAATAGAAAGCGGGGCTGCCTGGATTCTGTGTTCTGGTGTGAATTATGCGCACAAAATACAATTTGCTTTGCTAATGGTTTTTTGCCGTTTTGGTGCTGGGGAACTTTTCAGAAATCATTACCATGCGCTCGGCTCTTTATATTTTTCTCTCTCTTCTCAGGCAATTTGTCAGAAGGGATTTTTTGACAATTTCACTGAACCATGCTTGAGAGCAGGTTAACCCCTCAAGAGCTTAGCACATTTTCCTCTCCTTACATTGGCTCAGACTGGTTTGTTACTATTGCCTTTGTTAGGGGCAGTGGGGAGCTGGATGGATAGGTGGATGAATAGGTAGCTATCTATTCATAGGGCTCCATGTTCAAAATCCTCTTTGACATCCCCCGCACATCCAAATTCTCAGTTGCCAGATAATGAGAGTCTCTCCATTCCTCAGGGACACCTAAACAACAGGATAATTGCAGTGATACTGTTAGTGATGTCTCCAGAAGCACTGAACCGTGGAGCATCCCTGAGCTAGGTATGCATTGCCAGCATTTCCCAAGCAGGGGCTGGGCTCTTGAGCATCAGTTACCCCCAGCTCCTTGGGGAGGTTGTCCACGGCCGCATGGAGGAGCAAAGCTCCCCGGTTCTCCTCCCCAAGATATTTTTAGGAGATGTTGGAAAGCCAGGGTGGAAATGGCCCTTCAGACAGCTGAAATGGAAAAGGCTTTCGGGTTATCCTAGCCACTCTGTTTTTCCTAACAGCCTTTTATCCTTTTGGACCCTACAGCTGCTGGATGACTCCCATTGCTGGGACGCAGACTTGCAAAACTTGACTCAACTTCTGTCCTACAGCCTCAGACACATTCAGGGGCTTCACTGCTCCATGCAGGAGCAAGCTGCTCCCCTTGGCAATATATGGGCCACTTCATGATGCTTAAGATCTGATGGGTATGGAGGTGACTGGTGAGGGAAAGGGCTCCTGCAAGCATTCAGGAGCCTAGCCAGTCCATCCATGGGATGTTGTATCTGTTCTTTGGAGAGCCCAGGGAATGCTGGTATCCTCTGTGTCACAGGTGATTCTCCGTCATGGAGGGAAGTGAGGATTTCATTTGTATTACTGTGCCTGATAAGGTGGTGTCTATCTTAACAAACTCTTCTGTCACCCATTGCATGCTGCTGAGGATGCTCTTCCAGAGCTGCAGCATGTGCTGGGGGTCCTGCAGCCATGCCACTGTCGTTCTAGAAGAAGTTGGCTTGTGCCACCACCTCCTCTTGTTTACTGAGAGTGTGTTGCAGGGAAACGTGTTAGAAATCTTCCTGGGGCACTGTCCTACATCTGCAGGAGCTGTGTTCAAACATGAATTCCCTTCGAGCACACATGGACACTATATACCCTGCCAAGTTTATTTGCATCCATACAACCGTTGTCAAATTTTGCAAGCTAAGCAGCAGGGCTTGGACAGGTTTTGAATGACAAGAGAACATCCCTGGGAGGATGTGGATCCTGGAACGGGCAGTGGTCTGCAATGAGGACACATCCAGCCTCAGAGCTGCTACATCTTTGATTGTGCTATTTCTAGGCGATGGTACGCCTTACCTGAGCAGGGCTACTAGCCACTGCGCAGTGACCAGAGGCGGGTTGGCAGTTTCCCTCCTGCTGCGTGAAATTCCCCTACCGTGCTAGCTGCCTGTAGCATCCCTTTTACTCCTTAAGGCTGTTGCAGAGCCTCTGCAGAAAGAGCTGCCATGCCCTGCCCCGCTCCTCCTGTGCCAGTCTTTGAAGAGCTCCTCCAAGATGAAAGCAATCTTTTGTTATTACTCATTATTCAGATTATTTCTGTCACCTAGTAAGCTTATTTTCAAATAAGAAACGAATGAGGTTAGTCTGGATATTGATTGCCGAAGTCTTCCCGTTGAGCGGTGTTTATCATCTCCAGTGGGTGCTGCCAGGCACAAGGTCTATTAATTGTTTCAGTGATTTCTGCGCTGCTGGGAGCTGGACTGAGATGTGCTGGTGAATGTGTGTTCAACAACTGGGTCTGCTGCAAGGTGAAACACTGGTGTTTGTCCTTGCCGGTCCTTGAAGCCCTCTGTCCTGCATGGCTCCTCGTGTGTAATTGCTAATGGATCCACCTCAGTCACCACCTCCATGGTGGGTTAATTGCCTGGATTTCTGCTGAGCTGAATACGCTCCACTTACCTGAAGATGCTACGTATTTATTTTGCAATATCTTTTTCCTATTACCTATTATTGTATCAAGTGTCCTTCTCATTTGTGTACTCCATAATCTCAATATTGTTGGAGATTTAGCCCTTGAAAGCCCCTCTGGTACCTCAGAAGCTGTGCCAAGGCCAGGCATATCTAAGGAAGAGCCTGCTGGACTGTAGTGTGATAGTGAGGTACCTGATATAAGGTCAGGTAAGACTGTCATCAGTATCACAGCATCTGCAGCTCCTTCGGCTACCTCTATCCTGCCCTGCCATCTCACTGGTTTCCCATTACAAATTAATCAGTTACACTCTCTGTGATCACAGCTACATTTATGAAAACCAGCCCACAACACATGAATTTCAATCTGTAGCCCTATCAGAGCAGTTTTTCTGATGTTTCTAAGGACATGAAGCTGGGCGGTTAAATGAGCTGGGAAGCCTATCACTTCGTGAAAGCATCTAAATATCTGTAATGTCACTTCGCTAAAGCATCACTTTCTGAAGTGAACTAAATCTCTGCGATGTCAGCTCTTGGAGGACAAATTCTGTGTTTCTTCTTCGTCTTTCATGAACTAATTTCTTAGAGATGGTTGATGCTTCTTTTTGATCATTTGCTGTGGCCTGTTGAACCTACCACCCTTGTGTGTGATCCATCTGATGAAATGCCAACAGCTTTGTGCAGTTCATGAGCCCCGATGGGCTGAGCTGTCCCAAATGGCCTTTGGGAGGTCAGGGACTTGCCTCCTCCACGGAGCACTTAGCGCCCTAGCAAGGTGAGCATCAGTTAGGGCACTCAGTTTGTTGAAAGATTCCCCCAAATCAATCAATCGATCAATTCAAAGGTTTCAAACATGCAGTTAAAGGCCAACACTCTCTTCAAATCCTAAGTGAAATAAGCTGGATTGAATCTTTGGAAAATCACCCGGGCTAAAGGAATTTATGAAGCTGGTGAGCACCATGGTGTGGCTCATAATGCCAAAAATCTTGATTTTTTTTATTTAAACTTGGAAAGGCAAAATAATTTTAAATGTGCTAAGCATCTAAATTAATCTGAAGAAATTCAAAGATCTACCTCTGCTGTTTCTGGAGCCAGAGCACTACAGTTGTCTGTAGCCCATAACTGAACCCTCAAGAAAGAAGTGGTGGAGGTTGCTGTCAAAGCCGTCAGTACTTACTGCAGGTATCTCTGGAGGACACAAAGCACCACAACATACTCCAGGCTGGCTTCAAACAAAAAGCAATCTTCTGACCCATTTTCACATCCTTTTGGGTCACTCCATCTCTGGATTATGCCACCACAACAGAAGTGTTGTGCGTGGGAGAAGGATACAAAGGTTCTGCTTTTTTCCTGCAAAACACATATCTCCTTGTTCACACTGCAAAGCCATACTTGTGGTTGCATCCTCAGTCTGCAGAACAGTTTCCACAGCTTACTGCAAAGCTGAGGTGATGCTCATATCCCTGGAAACTAGATTGCATATATTCCTTAGCATGTATCATTGGGACACAGGGTTAAGAGATCCTCTTTGTCTGCAGCTTTTATTTTACCAGCTCTTTAGCTGATGTTAATGATGGTACCTCTGCCTCTACCTGCTCGGGTTCCTCCTTGTTCTTTCCTAGCTGTCTTCTCAACCCGCTTCTTTTAAACATGTGTTTATCTCCTATGTCACTTAACTTTGAGCACCAAGTGTGTTGCTGGGCATCTCTCATTGTTCCTCCTTTAAATCTGCTGCTCCTTGTGCCTGCTCCTCCTACCTACCCTGGGTCTACATTAACTCGAATGTCACCAGAGCAAGCACCTGAGAGAGGAGCACTTTCTGTCCACCCATCCTTCTCCCTCTCCGAAGCCCTTTTCCTTTCACCTGCTGGAAGCTCTTCCAGCCCTGGCTCTCCGAGGTGGCTGTGAGTGGCAGCCCACTGCCCTCTGCCAAGCAGCTACTTTCATCCGTGCTGACCCTCCGCAAACAAGCTGCCGAGTTTCACAGTCCGGTGTTTGTCACTTAACATCTTGATTACTGTCACTTCTGCGATCTTGAGAGTTGCTCCTAGCCACGTCCCACTCCGTTTGGTTTCTGTTGCATGCTTCACGACCTGTGCGTACAGAGATACACCAGTGACCACGGGGAAGGCCCTATGGACTCAGAGCAAAGGTTTCTGTGGACAGGCAGTGGCCAGGAGTGGGCGATTAGGGAAGAATGTGAGAAATTGGGGTTGTCCTTCCTCTGGCCATCTCAGCCCAGCTGCTCCAGGTTTCCCACACTGATGGCTAATCCAGAGAACCGTGTTTGATAGCTGTGGGCAGAGCTGCCCTCCCTGGATTTCTGAACGCATCCGATGGCAATGAGTTTCTCAATGTGATAACGTACCATAGGAGAAGGTACTTCCTTTTGTTTGTTTTAAACGATTTGCAGGATAATTTCATTTTGTTCGTGCATAATGAGAAGTCGTGAATAATCACTCGGTAATCACTTTCCCTGTGCTAGTCATGGCTTTACAAAACTCTAATCATATCCCTCTTTAGTCATCTCTCTTCAAGGCCAGAGCTCTTATTATTTAGTGTCCTTACCAGAAACCTTCTATTCTAACTGGGGATGATGCCCTCTTTGTTCCCTCACCCCCTGATGCTCCTACAGCTGCTGCACTCCCAGAGTGCACCCACCCACAGTGCTTCTCCCATTTCACCCCAGTCATAGCCCCATCAGCCACCCCGAGATGTTGTAGGTCCAGCTGGTCTCTGTTCTGGGGTGAGCACTTCATTTGCCTTGTTGGGAGAGTCAGAGCAGAGTCCAGGGTGTTCACCCCCGGCTTGTGTCTGGCTGCTGGGAGGGACCTGTGCCTGTGCAGAGTTGCAGAGCTTGATCCCAGAAGTGGATTCTCACGAGGAACATGAGGACAGAGCAGGTCATGGTATGTCCCCAGGCGCTGTCAGCAATGACATACCCATTGGCAATGGCATTGCCTTCACAGCCACTTCTGATGGGAGAATTTTGTCCCCCCTTTACCCAAACACCAGCAACTCCCATAGCTGGATGAGGAGGCACAGGAGGGCATCTCACTGGTCATCCTTGGGGGTCTCCAAACCAGGCACTGCTGGAGGAGTTGGAGAAGCGGAGGAGGACTAACAGCCCCTCCATCCACTGTGGCATGTGGTCCCCACACACGGAGGGGATGGGGAAACCTGGAGCCAGCTGCCTGCTGCTCCAGCAGGAGTGGAGAGCTGCCCCGTGGCTATGACCAGCACATGCAGACAGGCAGAACAATGGCTTAGAAACATGCCTTAAGTGGTTAATAAAAGACCATTTGCTACACTGAAAGGGAACACTGTATCTCGCCTTGGGGGAAATCTCTTTCCCTCTTCTATGGGGCAGATGCTTGCCCTGGTGACATTCCCCTGCGGAGGGATGGCACAGCAGGGTTGGCACAGCCTGCAGGAGGGAACAAGTCTGTGCATGGAGAGTACTGCAGGAATTGCAACTTTCACACCAAGGAAAGTTTGCTGGGAATATTCATAGTGGCTCCAGTTGTATTGTCAGGGCCATGGGGTTTTTGCAAAGCAACCTCACGGGCATCGGAGGGGGAGCAAGACTGGAGGGGATGCTGACGGGAAGGTGGTATTGTGTGTGCGTGGGAGAGAGAGGCACTTGTGCGGGAGAGAGGCGTTTCTGTGATGCGGAGATCTGTGTGGGTGGGAGGGGAAGTGCTTATGTTGCCTGTGTGGGAGCAGGAATGGCTCATATCCCCTGTCTGTGTGCAGGGGAGGCTCTCCCGGGCCATAGCAGGGGAGGGTTTGGGGAGCTGGTAAGGACTCGGTGGATCGGAGGCACAAGGGCACCAGTGGTGGGGCAGGAGGGGTTGGCAGCGCTGTGGGGAGAAGGTATCTTTGGGGGTGAAGGCATGTGTGAGTGGGCATGAGAGAAGGGGAGGGTGATGCCCAGGACATGGTCTAGGGGGTTCAAATCCACCCAGGAGCACAAAGCATCCATGCAAGTCCACAGGAGAGAGGGAGGCGGCAGCAGGCAGCTGCCCTCAGGGCTCAGCCGAAAAGGGGCACTTCAGTGCTAAAGTTTGGGGACACGTAGCATTAAGGTCAGGATTTAAAGGGGACATCAGGGCTGCGATGAAGGGGTCCTTACAGCACAGCTGAGTGGTGGGATGTTTGGATAGCCCCCTGTGCAACCACCCTCTTGTAACCAGAGGAGTGCCATAGCAGAAAGGCTCAGTGCTGGCGACGGGGTTTTTTTGGCAATGGTAAGTGTCCCCACCAGTTTTGAGGAGCCTGGGATATCCAGAAACATGGGCTGAGCCGGGATTGTTTGTCTGCCAGCCCATCACAGCAGTGGCTGGAGGCTATCAATGCAGAATCAATAGTGAGCTGCAAAGCCCCGAGCTGACTGTGGGGAATTTCTGGTACTTCTCCTCATGTGGGATAACAGCTAGGACTGGGTTTTGGCTTAGATTCTTTTTTTTTTTTTTTTTTATTTAATTGATTTCCTTTGTTAGCTTGGCCAGTAACCGTTAATGGGATGATCATTGTTGGGTTCTGTTGGGTAAGGGAAAGAAAATGATAGGACTTGTTCGAACGTTGTGTCCTCGGCTTGCTCTCATGGTGGAAAGGCAAAAATATAAAGGTCAGACAGCCTCTGGATCCATCTGTCTTGTGTGGAGCCTCTTCCCGCTGCCAGGCAGGCTCCTGCCACTCCCGGGCTCTGTCATCTGTGCTGTCCCAAGTGTGCCACTGTCCCCACAACGGGCTGAGACATTGTCTTCAGGGGAGCTAGGAACGGTCCCTTCCCTTCACCGAGCATTAAATCAGAATAAAGGCTGGAGCCAGCATAGGGGGTTGAAGCCAGGATTGCTGTGCTGTGGCAGCTATAGCTGGTACTAGAGGGGACTGGATGCCACCCCACCAGCCACCTCCTGCGAGCAGAGACGTCCTGCAGGGATTTGGGACGCTCTTATCTCTGAACCCCGCCACAGGCGGACAGGCTGCTCCACACAATGATAAAGGCTGTCCACATCAGGTTGAGTAATAGGTGTAAATGCACCCTGTTTTCCCTGTCTCCCAGCCCAGGACAGGATTTTAGCCCACCCTCTCCCCAGCACGGCGAGCCCTGCGTGGCGAATGCAAACCTCTGATCAAATATTCCCTCCTTCTCCCCACCGTGAAAGTCTAAAGTGCACCGTCAGTCAACAGACGACTGAAATTTCGTTTTCATCAACCGACAGGCCAGCACAGACGAGACCTCAAATGTTAGTCAAAAGCAAACACCAAAGGGCAAAGTCGGAGCTGGGTGGATTTGTTTGCTGAGCCTGGCGACTGAAGTCTCCCCAGGAGATTTTGGGCTCGGGGATGCTGCAGAAGGTGAGATGCTGCCCAGCAGGAGGGTCCCGGTGCTGTGCAAATGCCAGCAAGGGAAGGAAACATAACACAGAGCCCAAGGAAGGGAAGTGGATGCTGGAGAAAAGGGCAAAATTCACCATTTTTTGGCAGCAGAGGCTGGGAGCCTGCAAGCAGCGGGATCAAGCTCCGCCGCTGAGGTCCCAGGAGGTGCTGGGAATCCGGGATGCTGCCCCTTTAAAACGTGGGGAAAAAAGACGCAAATGAGGAGCCGGCCGAAAATTAGTAGAGCAGAAAACTCCAAATGATGCAGAGCTAATTCCTTAAGTGTCAGACTGGCTGCCAGACCCTCCGCTTCTCAGCCCTCTGGCCCCGCAGCACCCCCAGGGCAAGTGTAGGGAGAACCCGGGGCCACTCGCCAACCCCCCTGGGGACGCCAGCAGCCCCCTGGGTGGGTAGATGCCACATGCATGGGCTTCTTTCCCTGGCTGCAGCCCCTGGCAGCCCCCTGGCATCACCCCCGCCCAGGCGAAAGGGCAGGGGAAGTTTTTTAATATACTTTTATTGGTCTGTAAATTTCTTTTCTTTCCCCACTGGCTTGGATCGATGTTTGCAGTTTACTGAAGTCCCAGGCACACAGATTAAATCCTCTCCCTCTATTACACTAGATGGGCTTTTATTCTCCCTCTGATCACTAGGAAATAAACACAGTGAGAGCGAGCGGGAGAAGGGGGGAGGCGGGAGGAGGGGTGGGGGCTAACCAATTTCAAACCTGTTTATTCCCTACCAGCCTCGGAGCTCGCCGTCATTAAACAAGTCACTTTTAGCCTGCAAGCTGCTGTATCCCCTTTCCTCCGCTCCTCCTGCCTTCCCCTTTCCCCTTTTTCCCTCCCTCCCTCCTCTTCCCTTCCCCTCTTCTCTTTCCCCTTCCCCCATTATTTTTAGAAGAACAATAATAATTAGGCAGAGCAGCCTCTAACACAATTGTTTCAGCCTGAACAGGCAATTAGGACAGGCAGAGTGAGGCTAATGAACGGTGCATTGGTTCCCCCCCTCCAAGTCTTGCCGCCTGGCCCCCTCTGTCCGCTCCCCGCGTCCCCGCAGACGTGTGGATCCGCTCACGAGCTGCCTCTTCTAACGCGGGCAGGAGCCGGCAGGCAGCACGGCCCCCCCAAGGCCACGGCCAGCCCAGCCGTGATGAGCTGGGGAAGAAACGCGGGGGGGGACGACACAACACACACGACACGAGCGCATGAAGCGAAGGGTGATGAATGGGAGCTGGGAGCTGTGGGCAGGGGGATGGGGACGGAGATGGGCTGCAGCCGAGCTGCCAAGCTGCGACTTTGGCAAAGGGACATGTCTACGGAATAAGAGTGACAGGCCATGCGCAGCCCCGGGCCCTCTCATGTGCAGGGGAGTGAAGGAAGGAGCCGGGCTTCTCCCTGGGGCTCAACGTGGGCTGGGAGCAGGAGCTCCTGGGTCCCCTGTGCGGAGGGGAGGGCAGGAGCAAGGACCCGGCTGTTACCCCATCACGGGCAGGGATGCAGTGTGGGGCCAGGGAAGAAGGGAAAGGCTGGATTGCGCGCTGCATGTAGCACAGCATACAGTCCCCCTGATTCTGGCATCGGTCACGGTCCCCCTGATGCTGGCATCGGCCACGGGAACTGGTGACCCTGTGCAAGGATGACCCTGTAGCAACTGTTCCCGGAGACACAGTGCGGTACCCGGGGCCAAGCAGCTGCACTGAAATATTCATGCCAACCTCGCTTTGAAGACAGCATGATTTCTTGGAAATTTGCTGCGCGGCTTAAATGGAGCTGTCTGCTCTGCACGGCTGCCTGGGCATGATGGGAGCAAGCGGGGTCCCGCAGGGCCGATGAGACGCCAGGAAGCAGGAGGAGTGTCCACTCTTGGTGTGTGATGTTCACACCCTTGAGAAGGATGTGGAATATGGCCTAGGTAGATGGTGTCCCAGAGGGACAGGGGACAGGCCCTCGGGGTGGCCATGCTGCCATGGGGACAGTGCAATGCCATCATTCCATCGTGGATGATGCCCCAGGAGCAGCTGGGGCCAAGTTAGGATATGCCCAGAGCTGATGAGATGATGATGCTTGGTGTTGGTGCTGCGATGACAGGGAAGACAGTGCCAGGGACATAGGTGCCACGGTGACAGGGTAGGAGGTGATGGAGAGGGAGGTGGCAGGTAATGTGGAGGTGTTTGCGGCAGACTTCGCTGGCAGGTGATGCCGGAGGTGTTGATGCTGTGGCTCCAGAGCGAGAGACGGTGGTGTGGGCTTCCAGGGCACAGTTACGTGGCTGAGGAGCTGCCTTCTGCGCTGTGCTCAGGAGGTTTGGATGCCAGCCCAGTGCTTAGCCCATCTACTCGTACAGGGTGTCAAGAGACGCTCCTGGCACAGAGCTGACGCTTGTCTCTGGTGTTCCCCCAGCTCTGTAGCCTGATCTCAGCATGGTGCTGCAGACATGGGCATGCAGTGGGCAAGGGAACATTGGGGACTCTGGGTGCTCTTGTGGATCCTGTGATCTGCTGTGGCCCTAAAGTGGCCCTGGGTTGCCTCGAACGCAAACAACCCTAGTTTTACTCAGGCGATGGGACTTTTTGGCCCCCAGATGCTCAGCACGCAAAGGTGGTGTAACATACAATGGCAGCCCAAGCAGGAAAACAGAAAACCCACCTTTCCGCCTAGTCAGAAGAGCCTGAAAGCTGTCTATATACATCCTCCTGTTCTGCAGCCCACCATAATGTATCGCAAATCCCAATGTAATTTGCTGTCCCTCAGGCCGCTCGGTATTACTGCTTTCCAAATGTCTCTCTCCCAGTCTCCATGGTGTTAAATTATATTTCCCCAGCTGGATTACTTTGCATTTGTTCAGAATGAATTTCATTTGGCTATTTCCTTCCTATGCCTGACCCTTCTTTCCCAGTGCATTATCTTTTAGCTCTTTGTCCTCACCAGGATTTGCAGCACCTTCCCATTTCATATCCTCTGCAAATTTAATTAACATGCTCTTTACCCTCCCTCTTTCAGATCAAATGAAGATGTCAAAGGAGAGCAGACCTGGCACAGATCTAACCACTAACCACTAACAACAATACAAGTACCTTGCACTTAAATTATGCACTTTCCATCAGAAGATTTCAAGGGCCTTTGCTGAACTGGGTAAGTATAATTATTAAAGCTGGGAACTCCGCTACACTGGGGAATTTAATATTTGAGGTCTGCCTGAGGGCATATGTCTTGTTGACTGTTGTGTTGCTGTAGACTTTGACAGTGCTGGGATAGATGTCCCTGCGACGTTGTGACTGTCACATCGGTCTGGACCCATGGACACAGAGGTCCCCAGCTGGGGGACTCCCCATCTGGAAACACGGGGTTCAGGAGAAGCAAAGGAGTGACCTGGCAGCTGGCTCAAAAGTATCTTCTGGTTTGATTCCATCAAATGAATCAGTGACACGCTGAAATTTTGCCGAATTAGGAAAAACTCACAGGAGGCTACAGTCATTGTCGGTAGTCATGCAATGGGGAAACAGAGGCACAGAGGGAACAGTTGGTGCCTCAGGAAGCCGGGCTGTGATCCACCTGCCTTTGGGCGGCTGAAAGAGGAATATCCAGGGCTCCACTGTCTTCGCCTCCCTTGGGCTGGGAGGAATCCCCCTGGGTGCTGAGGATGTGTGAATCCCACCTTGTCTTCCCCTAACTACAGACGGGGGGCTTGCTGGTTCTTCCCATGGGGACAGCAGGGGGCCAGCCCCACACACGACCTTCTCTCAAATCCTGCTTTGGCTTCATCTTAATAGCGACACGCAACTGTGTGGCAACTTGAGCTGGGTGTAAAAGGGGTTTGTAGGACACAGTTACCAAGTTCTTTACAAGGGAATGGCCTTTTTTTCCCCCTACTTTCCAACATTTAACAACTAAATGTTCTCATCTTGTTAGTGTTACCTTGATGATGAATAATGTATAGGGCTCCTGCTCTGTGTGATACTGTATTCTTAAATCTCTGTTGCATTATGTGGCTGCACATGCAAGCACACAATCCTACTATAAAATTTTCTGACGCGACCTCCTCCAGCTAAAGAAAGATGCGTCAGGAGCATCCTGGTGGGTGTGCGCCCTGGAAAGGGGTTTTACTGTACTCACTGCTCAAACTTCCTCACCTTTGTGTTGCATGAGGCGGTATAAATTGTCCTCAGACCAAAGCAACTAAGCGTCCAGGTTGCCGAAAGCAAAACCCCACGGATACCGCTTAGGTGCGGTGGAGAACGCAGCAGCGTGGAGAACCCAGCATCTTTGCAGAACTTCTTCCTAAGACTGGACAGCTTGCCCAGGGCTGGAAAAACCTGCAGGTTGTTCTTGGAAGATGCTTGCATGGCCTTTCCTTCGCTTGCCTGGAAGTTGTGCTTTCCTGGTAATGCCCACAGTCTCCCAAGGTCTGATGCCGCCCCAGGCTCCTGCCTTGCAGGGGAAATTCTGTTATTCCGTGGCTGTGCGGCGCCTGAGCCAGGCATTAGCCCTTCTGGTATTTTTCTCTCCTGATAAGTCGGCTCATATCCTTGATTTTCACAGCAATATTTCAGAGCGGCTAAGCAGGAATTCAACTGCTGTTTGTAACTTAAGGAAAATAAACCTCAATGCCATTTAAGGAGAATATTGATATGGCGCTGAACAGGGGTAAAGGGACCGTGAAATCCCAGCTGGAAATTGGTAGCGTCTTCCTAGCACTGGAGCAGTGAGCTCCCAAGCTGCCTCCTCCTAAGAGAAGTGGGTTTAAGAAACCAAATTTCTCTCTTGATAAGCCATCATTCATCCAGGAAAGACGTGAGCTGACACTGTCTGCTGGGAGCTGAATTTTGCAACCTTGGTAGCCCTCTGGCCTGGCTTTTTAGGTCAGATCTGCCCTGGGTAGTACCTGTGGCACTGGGTTCCATGCCTTAACACTGCTAATTAACAACTTAACCATTAACTAGTGAATAATATTCCCATTTCTCATTTCTAAATGAGTTTTCTTCCTCTACCATGATAAAGAGTTGGGACCCCCTTCCTATTTTCTCTGCCTCTGCTTAAGCCAAATTTTCAGCCCACGTTGTCAGTGGCACCCGGGCTTTCGCTCAAGAGCCATGGCAATGAATCAAAGAGTTCCTGATGAGAGCGAGTCCCCCCAATTTTCCACCCAATATGCACCTTGCACGCATTTCCAGCACAATCAATTTTCTCCGCATTTGCAATATCCATCCTCATCTGCGCGGAGCACGGAGCAGGCTGGCGAGGGCCACTCTGGGATGCGTGCTGCGCTGGAGATGGAAGATAGCGTGTACGCCTGCACATCAAAGTCAGGATTTCTTCCCTTTCTTGCTGTTCTCTGCACAATTTATTATCAGAGAGTTGTGCCAATCTCCTGCGTGTGGCCTGTGCTCGTACACACGCATTCAGCCCTGCTGTCAGTGAGCTGAGAAAGTTACTGCTGCTGGGTTTGATTAATTCAATCCAGGTAAGTCATCTTGGCTGCGAATTGTCCCCTTCTCAGTGCCAAATCTGCCTTGGCCAGGATGCCACACCTCGGGAGCAGCAGCATCCAGGTCCTCCCAAAGCTGGAGGCTGGGAAATGCTTGGCTGGTTGTGGGAAATGCCTGCTGCCGTGGAGAGGGTCTGCCTCTGAGAGGAGGGGGAGGGGAAATTGGAAATGAGGGGGCTTGGAGGAATGAGGCGGGGAGGAGGAAAAAGGTCTGGTAGCTGTGTGGTGGGAGCAGCCACTTGTCGGGCAAAAAGTGGGCAACTTCAGCTCTGTACAAATCTCTCAAATTCTCAGTGCCGTGAATTTCATTTTGTCCTGTTGAATTATTAATCTAGCAATAAAACTACCCCCCCCTTCCCTGTGCCTCAAAGCCCCAGTCAGGCTCTCACGTGGCTTTTATCTCCCGCAGCATCGTGAAAGAGCCTGAGCGCAGGCGGGGAACAGAGGTGATGTGATGGTCCCGGGGGAGAGGAAGGGAAGCTGGATGCATTCATTTCCCTGAGCTGGTGGCTTCTGGTGTCCTGCACCCCTGGAAAACATGCAGCAGCTCAGTGACAGCTTGGTCCTGGAAGAGCTGGCATGTCCCGGCAGTGAGGATGCAGCCATGCCTTGGAGCTGGAGGCTCCTGCATGCCTTTGCTTGGCCCACACAGTAGCCCCTGGAGCAGCTCTGCTGGGGCAGGAGAGGGGCCCATACATTGTGGTTTGAGTGTGGATGAGCTCAGAGAGAGGGACAGAGTGAGGAGACACCTGCAATCAGCAGGACCACCAAATGACAGAGCAAACCAGCGGGACAGCCCCATGTGGAGGGCAGGGAGCCTCTGATGCATAGAGGGTCCTGGATTCGCAGGTGCCTCCACCCGGCCTGGGGCTTTCCTCCTTCATCCCAAGATCAGGTGGATCTGGGATGGGCACACACAACACGCAAGGGCAGTGTTGTGCAGCTTCCTGAATGCCCTGGGAATGATGAGCCCTCCTTCTCCAGGAGCTGCAGAGCCCCATGATGCCAAGTTCTTCATCCCTGCTAGTGACCCTGAGTATGCTGGGCTTTCTGCCCATCCCCAACCTGCTCCTGTCCTGGTGGCTCACTGGGGTGTCCCTCCTGAGGCAGGAGGAAGATCTCAGCCCTTGAGTTTTATGGGGAGAAAATTACCCTCTAAGCCTAGACAGGTACCTGAAAGCATTCGGGTCACCCAGGCTGTTGTCAGATTCTCCTTCTTGCATCCTTGCATCCTACTCTAGTTACCACCAAGGTGGACTTCCCTACCAAGATGGACTACCACCAAGATATTGCCCCCTCTGAGCACAGCGGGTCCAGCCTGAGTGCAGAGGCAGCAGCAGCCCCGCAGAAGAGCAAGAAGACAGAGCTGCCTCTCTGGAGGTGGTAGAGACCTTCTCAAGCCTGGAAGAAAGTGCTTTTGCCAGAACCTGCTCTGCAAGTCTGTTTGAGAAAAGCAGAGCAAAATAATGTCCAGGATGGTGCCGAGTGTGCTGGGTGGAGGTGGCACAGCTCTGCCTCCCATAGAGAAAAGTAAGCAATATCTGGATTTTCCCTGCATGGTGCCACTGCTCTGTGGAGAGCTTAGAGGGGATGCCGTGGCAACATGTATGAAGCTTGAGCGGAGAAAGCATCTTTGTGTAAAAAAGAAGATGGGAATTTTTATGGTTGTGGATGGGGAATTATGCATGGGGAGACCAGAATATGGGTTACAGCAGCGTTTAGTGTGAGCTGCCATAAAGAAAGGAAAATACTGTAAAAGGTAATGCCCAGGAGCAGCATGGCTAGACATTAGTACACAAATGTTATTAGAGAGAATGCTGCTTTCATGCAGAATAGCCTAGGAATGCTAACAAGGGGCTGGGTGAAGTCTCCTCCGTAAGGTTATGTAGCTTACAAGATTTTTATTTTTTTAGTTCAAGAGAACCACAACACAAAGTCTGGCTGGTTTTAAACCAATATGACAGATTTGTCTGAAAGACCGTGAGTAAGGAGAAACCGCTGAAGCCAGGGTCAATAACCAAGAGCCCTCAGTGAGGCCGGCTGACATGGGCTGCCACAACCTTGCTGAATGGCCATTTTTTGTGGCAGCGTTGTGGTAGGACCTGGCATATGGAGGGGCAGGGGAGAAGGGCTGCTGGCACCAGGGAATCGCCAGACCAGCCTTCCTCACTCCTCCCTTGTGGAGGCTGCAGCCTGAGAGCTCTCCGCGGGATCTCAGCTTGCCATTTTAAATGTTGGGGTTCCTCTGACCTTCCTCCTCAAGGACGTGATCTGCAGTGCATGCTAGCACCCCACTTATTTCACACCCCATCAGGGAACCGGTGCTGGATCTTGTTGGGCATTTGCTGGGCAAGAGTCTCAGTATGTGCTGCCTTTTCTTCTCCCTGTCTCCAGGTGGTTGGGTGTCCTGCTCTCAGCCTCTCCCTGCCTGCTGACATCTCAGCAACACTGAGTTTTGCACCACCTTCCACTCGCTTACCCCGACTCACCAACATGTCACTTACACCACCATCCATGTCACCTCTGATTCTGGCCCATAATGCGCAGTGTGTCACCTCAGCAGAGGATTAACCACAGCGAGCTTTAGAGCCAGCCAAGCAGAAAGCAAAGCATATGTCATCTCTCCTTATGTTTACAGGAGAGAACATCACCTGGCGTCACCAGAGACAAGGGCACGTGTTGAGTGATCTCCTCCTTGGGAACCAGTGCCCGACTGTACTGCAGCTCCATCAGCCCAAGGACGTCACCCCAGCAGTACTCCATGCAGGTCACTGCTGGTGGAGCCCATGTACCAGCTGCACCCGCAGTCGGGAGCTCACCTGAGCAGAACTACATCCATTTCCATCATCTTGGGACTCAGAAGGGGAAAATACGTTTCTTCAGGGTACCGCTAGCATAAAAACACCTGAAAGAGGAGCCCAGCCTGACCTATCTGGTCCTAAGGAGACTTAATTGCAGAGCAGTTTGCTGCAAACTTTCCACAAAATGCTTATCTCCTTTGCTGTGTCACCATGCGTTTGGCACTCCTTTTCATCACAATCTCTTTCTTTAATGTCTGTATCTTTCAGAACTGCTTTTCCTGCAGTGTTTTTGCTCTTGTATTTCACACCTCTGGACAGCTCTGGTTGAGATCCTTCAGCATTGCTCCTTCTTGAGCCCTGGGAGAGCCGCTGTCCTATTCATTTGGCCCAGAAAGCCATTGTGGATCAGCAGGGAAATGCATTTATCCTCATCTTTTTTAAGATCTTCACATTCCTGTTGCATATCATACCCTGGCTGGCTTTTGTCTCAGTCACAAGAATACACAGTACCTGAGGGCTCATCTCTCTCTACCCAGCTTTTAAAGCACTGTACTTGTCTCATCACTGGCTCATGTCTGCAGGAGCTAGCACGTCAGTGTAATGTGTTACTAACTGCCACGGTGCCTGTTAGTTATCTGCTCCTTCTTCAGCGTCTGCCGTCCTCCCCACCTCATGCAGTGATAGGCTCTGGGAGAGGGAGCAGTGGAGGAACCTCCTCCTAGAGACCAGTTGCCTGAGGGCTGTTTTAATATCCCAGTGGAGCGAGCTGTTCCGCTTTCATTTCTGTCATGGCAAGGGTAAGGCGTCTTGCAGGGGACCTCACTGGCAGCTTGGTGACAGGGGTGTGCTTGCATCCCATGAAGGATCTGCACTTTTCCACGTGGACGTGGTCTCCTGGGTCAGAAGCAGGCAGGGTGGCCATCTCCTCAGCACAGCAGCACCCTCCCCGCTGCAAGCAGTGCTGCTCACCGTGTGCCAGTGATCACCTGCAGCTGCCAGTGCTGGGGAGAAATGAGCCTGTGTCTGATTTTTCACCATTCCTAGGTGCTCTCATGCCTGCGTGATGGGCCTTTCACCTTTCCTACGCTCCTACAAGACCCCATGGTGGGTATCCAGTCAGACGTCAGAGACAGGCCAAGGGATGCTGAACCACATCAGGACCTGTAAATCCTCTATCTGCATGTTAGGAACATTGAATCTGAATTTGAACCTTTCTATCACATACATGTGCCGGTAGTGCCACTGCCTGAATGATGGAGGCTGGATGTAGCTGAGGACTTTGGTACCAAAACCAGCCAGAGCTGCTGGCCTCCCTAGTTTGCACTGAGAGAGGGTAAAGGTGTCTGAGAAAGCACACTGGGGAGTGTTCCTGTGCGCACGTCTTATCCATACATCTTACCTTAGGCTTACGCATATGTGTGCCTGCTCACCCCGCGACTTCGGCACGTGCGATGCCTTAGGCGTATGCATGCGTACTCCTCCATTTGTGTGGCTATTATGCCTGCTCTTTACTTTGGGTGGGAATATGAGGGTCTCTGGGCTTGTAGGAGGTGTCACGGGCTGGGCAGCGGGCGGGAGGGGGTGAGCTCATGCATGCAGCCCATTGCAAAGAGCCTGACACACCTGTAATGAGGGTGATTGAAGGCTGAGTGCAGGATGATACAGAACAATATAAGTAAGTGGTTTTAGTGTCAGCAATCTTCAAACTTGCTGTCAAAGGGAACATTTAAACGATTTTCCTGCTACTCCAACGCATTCAGGTTATATTTATACCCAGAGAAAACTGGTGCTATAAATGTCAGGTTTGGAGAAGGGCTGGCTGCATCCATCAGAGGAGGAATTAGAAAGTAAGGAGGAATGATGTATCATTGCCAGCTGACAGACTTGTCTGGAAAGAAAATCCCTGGGTCCTGACCCATGCCATGGTATGCCCCAGGCTGGGGTGTCTGCCCTGAGACCCCGTGTTTGCACAGTAGAGCAGGCGGGGCCCCAAGATGGCTAGAGATTTGAGGGGGAAGTGCCTGAAGCATTTAAAAGCCAGCTTTTAGCAGAACACAAGAGAACTATAAAAAATGGTGAGAATTCTGTTTTGCTAGAGTGAGAATAAAAATAAAAAAGATCGTAAAGAAGCCTTGCCCTGCCCACCATCCAGGGGGGCTTCATGCTTTCTTCTAGGCTTATTCTCAGTCTAGCAGCTTTCAGTGGTTTCCAGCCACCACTCCATGGTGTCCCCTGGGTCTCTTGTCCATGTCTCCAGCCCAGCTAGGCATCTGCTCCCTGCTCTTCTCAGAAGCCAGGCTGTGTATCGGGTCCCTCGCCTGCTGGACCACTGCCTTTGGCCTGGCACTGCACTTTGGAAAACCCTGATGGTCCTGCTGCCATCCCTGCAGCTGGAGGGTGGGCTTGGTCTTTCTCTGTCCAAGGGGATTGGCTTCTCTGGTTGGGTCTCTGCTAAAAGTGCTTAACTGGGCTCCCAGCCCCAGCACTGCCCAGGCTGTCAGGTTTTCCAAAGTACCAGTGGTCAGTAACAGCCCCCCCACACCTAAATTATCCCCTCTCAGGAATTGCCTGTGGAGTGGTAGGGTTCCTCCCTTCTCCAAGACATCTCCGTCAGCTACAAGCACCCTCTGCCAGAGCTGATTGCCTGTTCCCCAACGTGGGGGAAGGTGAGAGACACACACTGGGGATTCTATCAGAAAGGAAGCCTACCAGTGTGCAGCTGTTGGGAGGGTGGAGATGGAGGACTCAGCCTCTCTTATCTCTCCAGGGATGTCCTGGCACCTGCTTTCGGGGGAGTCAGACCAAGCAGAGTGGTGCAATGTGTGAAGGTGTGAGGGGAGGTGAGATCCACACGGGGAATTTCAAAAGCTTTATGCAGTTCCTGGGATGTCTGCAGATAGCCAGAACTTTCAGAAAGTTGTTTAGGATCTCTCAGGTACTGAGGGATGATTCTCTGTCCTGGAGCTCTGCCAGAGCAGAGCTATTGGGAAGGTGGACGTCCTCCTTGCAGGTCAGAGTTTGGAGACCCCTCTGTGGGAAAGGAGAGTTGGATGCTTTTGGACTAAGGGCCTTTTCCCAATTCTGACATCTGTTTGATAATTTTGTTCATGCCTAGGCTCTACAATAAAGCCAACAAACTGCAATTTCACTGCACCTGGAGCATGGAGAAGACCTTTTGGTGGTACATATGTTGCAGTGTAACAGCATCTAGGAAGTTGGACAGTTCAGATTTTGCTGTTGACGTAAGACGGCTTGGTAAGATGGCACATCTGATGTCAGTGCCCGACTGTGGGCCAAGGGCGCTGCTGCTGACAGAGCCCTGATCCAGTGCAAACTCGCTCTGATGGTTCAGCTGTTCAAAGCATTCGGTGGAATTTGCTTTTTCCTAGCAAACTTCCTGCCACATCCCGTCTTGCCTGCCCTTTTACAGCCAACGTGTAGCCAGGGTGAAGTTGGAATAAATAGCACGTTGTTTGCTATTGCAAATTTAACAGAAATATGATCATGTATTCAAACATAATCCAGGTCAAATTGGCACTGGCAGGTGAACCAGCAGCGCACAGCTCCTGCTAAATGGAAGGACTCATTGAAATTCAGTTAATTGCTGGGCAAAAAACAAGAAATAAACAAGGGAGAAAAATTGACATTCCCAAGAACCTTTCATATATCAGCGGGAAATCATTCCTAGTTCAGTTAACGGGTCATGTTGACAAGTCTAAGAGCAAGAAAAGGTCAGCACTGCAGGGTGTGTAGGAGGGCAGGAGGGGATTCCAGTGGCAGATGCAACGGGAGCTCATCTCTGCCCTGAAACCTCCTCCAGCTTTGCTTCCCCCCGCAACCATCTCTCCATCGAGCATGTGCTGACACTTTTGCCTCCTGCCTCCAAGCCATCTGCCCTTACAAAATGCTCTGGGAACGGAGCCCATGCACACCGCCGCCAAATCCCACATTTTGTAAAGGCAAAACACAGGCCTGGGTCAAACTGCACCACTGCAAGACCCTCACCTTCATTGTGCACCACGTGGACCAGCAGACTCGTTCTTGCCTTGCTGCCAGGACGCCTTCAGAGGAGTCACCGCTGCCCGCCCTGCACGTGTCCTGGGCATCTTAGCTGGATGTACTGCCTGCATCCAGTCCATGCACCACTGCCAAAATGGTAACAGTCCCTCTTCTATCACAACGGCAGCACTGCCGAGCTCCCCCAACCAACCCCTTGCTGCTCGTCACAGCTTCACCCTATGAAGAGAGTGTAGCTGAAGTGCACGCAGATAAATGCTGAATTTGGATGATCAGTTTGAAAATAAAGGAGGTGAAAAGGTGACTTGATCAGTCTGCAATAGCTTGCTGGGGAATAAAACTCTGATTATTGGTCTAGGAACCAAAGCAGAAAGAGGTCCAGAGCCAGAAGTAGTACATTGGCAAATTCAGAATAGATGTAGAGGTCTAGAGGGCAACTAACCACCATACGCCAGGGCTGTGACGATTTCCATTTACTGGCATCTTAACTTTTTTTTCCTCAGAAAGAAATGTGATTCAGTTCAAACAAAATTTGTTTTAGGGAAGTGGCAACACCAGAATGTCCTATCAGGCTGTCAGTGCTCTGAGTGCATAAAGGCAGCGTGGGCAGCAACACGTGCCTTCGGGCCTTCTCTAGATGGACCGATCATCTCTCTGCATTGACCTGGGGTAAAAAAAAATAAAATAAAAAAAAAAATCATTCAAAACCCAGTTATTTTAGTGACTGTTCCCCATAAATCTGCTGGTACTACTGGCTGGCAGCTGAGGTAAGCAGGGAGAAGGGACAGAAGGGGGAGGACTATTTAAGCAGTTCCTGATGAATGACACTGGTAGGTGCTGGGTCCTGTGTCTTGTGCAGCTGGAAATGGTCATTTTCTTGGCAGACATGGTTTGGCGATGATGCATATCCTCACGCTTCATCAGCACAAGACGTTTTTGGGATCTCCCTTCTGTGGTGCTGCTGAGCTGGACACAGGACAGGCTGGGTGACACCGGAGGGCTGTTGTCACAGTGCCTGTCTCCAACAGAGCCCAGAGTAGATGCCAGGGAAGAGGAAAAAGGACCAGGCAAGCACACACGATGTTCCCCTCTAATAACCCGCCTCCTCCCACAATCTGTAGCTCAGGGACTTCCTGGGCACCATTACTGTGTTGTTAGTAGCCCTCTGTGGACTTCTTTTCCATCCCAGCTGCCCTTGAACCTGTGGGAATTTATAATCTACCCATGTTCTCTGCACACTTTGCACTTCCCCTTCACAGGTTGAAATGAATGCACAGCAGGGAAGTCAGGAAAGCCAGACGCTTCTTTTCTGATGCACCATGGAAATCAGAGATGCGACTGAGAAAGGCAATGGAGTCATGGAGCCTGGGAACATTTGCATGGCATCAGATAGTGGAGGCAGCAAAAGGTGGAGAAGACGGGTTGAAATAAGACCCTGGAGCCTCTCGCCTGGATTCAGTGTCTGTCAGGGTCAGGTTTCTGCAGTAAAAAGCAGAGAAAATTATCGCTGCCCCTTCAGGACAAGCTCAGGAGGAACCACAGCTCAGTGGTGGGGAGGAGAAGCGCCACCACACCCCATCTCCAGCTCAGTCACTGCTCTCCAGCCACAGCCCAGGCAGAGAGATGCTCCAAGTCGTATGGCCCACACCCCTGCCACAGCTCTACACAGCAATGTTTCTGTGTGTTTGGGCCTCCTGTGGTTGACTTTCAGGTGTTCCTGGCAACCCCAACCACTCCACTAGCATAAGAAGTTGCGGGACATCACCCCATCCTACACCATGGGAGGCACAAGCTCCACAGGAGCACTGCAGTGCTCTGGGTTAACCCACATCAACACCTAGTTTCCTCCAAACTGGGAAGAGAAGCTCAGCCCACGTCCATGCCCACTGCCCAGCTCCCAGGTAGCTGCATGAGAGGATCAGGACCCCACAGGGTCTTCTCTTTTCACCGCTGCAGCTTTATCCCATTCACTGGGCTTTTGCCTTCCCACTGCTGCAGACAACTGGGGCACTTCCAGCTGCTACCAGGCAGTCCAGGTCTTCCAGACCTAAGTGCAGAGATACTGTGGAGATTAGTGCTTTCTCCTGACCTGAGCAGCTCACCAAGTCTTATTTTTGTTAGGGAGAGAATGCATTAGAAAGTCATATTTCTTGGTTGCAATCCTATTTAAAAAAAACGCTCTGAATCACATGTCCCTAAGCAGAGGGGACTTGCCTCGAGGTTTTTTCCCAACTGATACACCTGGCACCTCTACCCTTCCCACTGCTTTTTGCACCCGCAGGTACATGCGTGTGATAGTGCACGTATGTGCATGGAATCACCCTCCCTTCCCCTTGGGCTTGCACTGGGAGAAGTCTTCCCACACCATGGCTCAGCCCAGTGCTGGTGGGACTGTTGTTTCAGGCTCTGCACAGGCATCTGATTCTTACCCATGTCCAACCTGAATAAGAAATGCTGGTCATGCCTCTGGGATCAGTGAGGTGTCTCCCACCCTTTCTTCAGCTTCCCAGAGCCTCCTGGATTCAGTTGCTTTCTCTTGTCCATCTTCCTTGCCAGTCACTCAGTCTTTTCTCCTACCTCCTTTCCCTTACAGCAGCTGAAACATCAGAGGAGCAAAACTGGGGCAGCAGAGCACTGTCCCTGCCCTCCAGACACCTCTCTGCTCCCTCTCCATCCCTCTCCATCCACCACCACCATTCTCCACGCATATTTCCCAAGTTTACCTACAAGCATACCGAGCATGTGGGTCAGCTCAGGTCTTCACCAGTAAGATGATTTGTGGAAGCGCCTAAATTTCCAGTCATTTACTCTATCCAAAGGGGAGATACTGGGCTGGAAAAATTAGGAAATTAGAATGTCTTCTCAGCCGCAGACCAAACCACAGCATTGTTGGAATTGCAAACCATCAGATGGGACATGCCTGCAATGCATTTTCTTAGGCAGGGGGTAGCAGCTCCCAGGATTGTCCCACAAAACCTTTCCTGGCCTGCCCATATTGCTGCTCCCTTGGGACTGCAGGCTGGGACCCACAGCTTCAGGGACACCATGGCAAAGATGACGAGGTGAGGAGCTCAAAACACTTCTACGTCTCATGCCATGGAGTGCAGCTCCTTTGTTTTTTGGTTTTTGTTTTTTTTTTTTTGGTTAGTACAATTGTTAGTCTGTGGGAAGGAGCATTTTCTTTTCCAGACATCTCCCCCGCTGTGCAGTTGACTCTGTGATGTATTGGTGGCCACTTAGGAGAGGACACTCCTAGATGTTTCACTAATGAGACAAGGCAGAAAGATGAACTAATGGCTTCACACAGCAGCTCGCATGACAAAAGTCCTGGTGGTCCCAGTCATCCGCCAGAAAACCCTGGGTCCAGAGCAACTGCCATGGTGAGATTGGGCATCACAAAGAGAATCTCTAAGGACACCATGGAGACATGGGACCATATGAAGCAGACCTGTCCACTCAGATTTTGCTGGAACTCTTGCTGCAGAATGCAAATGTGGCAGTATTGCCCCAGAAGTTGTGAAAACCAGGGATTTTTCTCCCATCCCTACCCTACAGAGTCCAGTAAACCTTGCCAGCTGGTCTGGGAAATCTCATTTTCTAACCGCCTGACAATCAGGAGTGCCCTGGTGCAGGGTGGGGAACACGGAGTCTGCAAAGCGTGGTGGTTTCATTTCTGAATCTCATAAATCTCCTGTTGGGTTCCAAAGCAGGTGTGAAATACAGGATGCTCCTCATGTGTCCTGGAGCTGGGCAGGATTTACTCGACACGAGGCTCTGGATGCACATTCCTTATCTCACCGACAAGATTTATAGCAGCCCTGAGATTTATTCTGCTTGTAAAATTCTGTTAAATGTAGGGATGAGTTGTGCAATGACTATTGTTTGGGAATGTATTGTGTCTGCTGGCAGAAAAATAGTCATGTCTCTACCCGATTTCACACAACTGCCAGGTGCGCTGGGACAGCGGCGAAGATGCACAGGGAGGGATGCAAGGAGCCAGATGATGCCGCCAGCAGTGGCGGTGAGGCAGCTGTGGGCTGCACCATCATCCCACCCCGGTCCTGCTAAAGAGGGACACATGGGCAAGGAGCGGGGAGCAAGCAAGGGAAGATGCTGGGGAAAGCATCTCTTTGACCATGGAGAGAGCGAGGGGCTCGCAATGAACCCAGTCCCACAGCAAGTGAGCTCAATTCTGCAGCACAGTGCCCGCTCGGGGCAGGCTAGGGGTGAGGACATCCATTGCAGGACAGGGGCAGATTGCCAGTGGAAATAGCTTCCTGGAGGACAGGCTGCAGGCACCCAGTTCCCCATGCTGGGCTCATTAGCTGGCAGCCTCAGTGTTGGCTGGGGGAGGTGGTGCTGGGTCTCCTGGCAGAAAGGCTCTTTTGATGGAAACGAAAATTTTCGCTTTTGAAAAACCTGGAGTCGGGGAACGAGCCTGAGGGTTACCATGGAAACCCATCGCTGAGCCGCGCTGCAGCAGGAGACACAGCCACAGTGTCTCTGGGTCTGCGGTAGCGAAGCCGATGCGTGCACGAGCCAACAGCAGTGCTCCTCAGAGACACCCTGGGTGCCCGCGGCCATCACCAGCCACATCCCTGGACCCTGCACGAAGGCAGCCATGCGTCTCACCAGGACTGGGGAGGTGGAAAAAGTGATCAGCTGCCGGGATGGATTTGCTTTGTGATGATGGGAATGGGCTGAGAGTCAGGACACGGCCATGCTCATCAGACCACGGGCCACCAGCCCGGTGCGTAAACAAATCACACTGAACAGCAACAGCGAGCTGCACGCCGCAGCCTCGCTGCAGATTGGCTCTGAGTTATATCTCGAGGAAGATCAATAGAACAAATTATACCGGCAGAACAATGTGAGAGAGCCCTGAAAACCCCAATTACTGAAAACCTAATTAATATGTTTTTAAACAAACAGTATGGCAATACTTCAAACAATATTAACACGGCCACAAAAGTTTCACAAGGGTGGCAAAGCAATTCTTTAGCCCATGGCAATAGGGTGGGAAGGAACCCAAAACAAGAGCGAGAATGGAAAACAATTGCTTCGGTACAGCCACAGCTGGGGAAAAGCAAGTGCTCTTTCCAACACACAGCGCAGGGACTCCCATATGCTACCCCAACACCCCACAGGGCTGCAGATCAATAGTCCAGTAGAAAAATAAGAGTCAGAGAACATGCAATGGAGAAGAAAAAAAAAAATAAATACATTGCACCAACTCCCTCAGTCCTTCTAGGAAGAATGTAACCAGACAAAGGGATGTGAAGCCCAACCTTCCCAAAAGGAAACTGACCCGGAAACCTGACCCCCGAACAAAACAGCATCCTTGAAAAAACAATGACACTTAAATACACCGTTGATTGCCAACAAGTCCAAGACAGGAAACTATGTACCCTAGCTCAGACATAGCGGAGATGCTGACATGCAGCCCTGCACACCTCCAGGATCTCATCCTCGCCTGGCCAGCTGGACACATCCCCGGAGCAGCAGTGAGGTGCCGGGCTGCGGGCAGCTGGAAGAGCCTCTGCGTGAGCGACCGCAGCAGTGAACGGTCCTGCAGCAGACAATATAATCCATTAAAGTCCAATTGCATCCCTCCCTGAGAACAAACTAGCAACCACATCTATAGCCTACAGATGTTCAATTACAGAGGGAGGTGTTCGCCTGTTTCAGAGATTACAAAAAAAAAAAAAAAAAAAAATTGCTGCATGAAGGAACTGGTGGAAAATCATCTGACAGCACTGAACCCGTGCACCAATCCACCAGGCATGGGATAAAAATAAACAGCATGCAAACGGGCCCTGGGGCTGGCGGGAGGAGCAGGACCCCAGCCTGGCATGCTGCGCCAACACCGGCCACTGCCCGCCCTGCAGAAGCATCGCTGGCCCCCCACGATGAAGGGCTGCTGCATGCCAGTGGGGCCATGTGATCGCTACATGAACGAGCACTGACCAGAAACCTGGAGCAGCGCGTCTTCCACGGGGTGCTGGAGAAAACGGGCATTCAGTGTGGCTCTTGGAAAGCTTCCGAGCTTTATGATGGAGTGAGATCTCAGCCTGTACCACACAGCCTGCTCCTCAGGGTGCTTCTGGCTGGCAGTGCAAGGAAGGGCTAGGTCAGAAAGAAGGCAGGGGTTCAGTGTAATCCTCCCCAAAAAGTCTACTGCAGAAAGCATTCAGCAGTGCAATTTGATGTCCTGTGCTGTATAGGCAGAGAAACGTGGAGGGTACTGTATTAATATGGGTAGAAAACCACCACCACAATCCTGGCCCGTGCAGCCTAACCCTGCTTTGTGGAAGAACAGTTGCATGGCATGCAGGCAACCAGAGCAAAAACCCACGCAGGAGCAGGAGAGCTACGTGAAGCTGGACACACACACCCCCATACATATGCGAGGAGCTTTCAGTGCAACTGTTTCACATCGGCAAAAAACCCAGTTCACCAAAACTGAGCCCATAGGTGGATACACACAGGATTCTCGTAGACGCTGCTCAGAAAATTTTCACAGGAGGATGCAGGAATGGTTAAAGCAGCTCAGACCAGAGGCCCACCTAGCCCAGGTGCTTTGTGGAGGGTATAAACCGAGGTCAGTGTGATTTCCCCTGACCCTTCTGGCTCCTGCCACGTGTTGCACAGACAATTCACAAGATGGTCATTGTGTTTTGTGCTTAATCTGACTTGGCAAGTTTTTCTCCCAAGAATTTCTGTAAAAGCTGTTAGCGTGGACATGCGTTTTTCAGATTGAGAGTGGATACTGTCGTTGGGAAAGGAGGATCCTGGAAGAATACCATGTTGGTGGCCTGGGCTATCAGCTGAAACATGGAGATGGCATTTCAACTCCTGTTGGGGATTGTCTGTCCCTCTCTAACCCAGCAAGGGCTTATTTATCTCTACAAAACAGAATCACAGCAGTAGGAGGGTCTGCAAGAGGGACTTCACTGCCCTGTGACTGGGTACTGGGTCAGATGGGCCACAAACTTAACTCTTCCATGGCCTGGAGGACTGACCTGGCTCCTGAACTATTTGGGGTATGTCACTTCTTTTGGAACCATTTTGAAAGAATCTGTTTTCATTCCGATGCTGGATAGTGGCTGGGTTTTTGGAAGGTGAATGTTTTTTTATGCAATAAAATTGTTATTCCTGCTATTCCTTCCTAATAATTGCTATTCCTTCATAACCCGGGAGGCAGCCTGGCTCTTTCACGAGCCCACCAGAAAGCAATAGCTTTCTTCTAGTTTACCAGAGGGGGTGGTTGTAGGCAGCTCTGGTGGGGATAAAAACCCATCAGCCCACAGGCATGTCCCACCATCACCGCTGGGAGCCTGGAGGTGCTGCTGCAGCTGGAGGTTTTGGTTCCCTGCTCCTCCTGTCCTTCCCCTGCCTGGGGGTGCGCAATGGGGGCTTGCACCCCTGTTCTTCTGGCAGTTTGGTCCTTTGGATGAAGCCAACCCAGTGCTACACCCAGAGATTATTTTTAGTCAAGCTAACACGCTGTGTTCTGGTTTTCCTTGTGCTGGGGATCTTCCTTTTTCCTCTGCTCATGTCTGTGTGCAGAGCCTGGATGAGAAGGCTCACGGGAGGGATGCTGCAGCCAGCCCCTGTCCTGCAGCCTGCCCTAAGCCTCCAGCCTGCTTTGATCATCTGGGGGCCCTGTGCAAACAGTGTCAATGTTGCAGACAACTCTGGCTTTTGGCTCCCCTTCCCTCTTGATGGTCCTGGCCTGGTGCATGGGACTACACAAACCCCAGAAATCTCATTTTTGGGTCACCTCCTCAGTGGAGACCAAGGCTAAACTCCCACATTTAACCAGCTACCAGCTGCAGGCACCTGCCCTCTCCCGAACCTTGGTACAGCTTCTACTTGCTCCTGAATCTGTCCATCCCTCCCAGACATGGGGTCACCAACCCACCCTTCCTCCGGCGCTGTAAACGGCAGCAGTGCGGGCAGCCCTAGGAGGAGGCAGCCCCAGGCAGGCGGGGGGAGCGCATCGTACACCTTGTGCGTGAGAGGCTCGTGCGTGTCCAATACAGAGGAGCCATCAGGCAGTTAATTAGACCCAGCACTGTGCTCCTGCTGAAGTCTATTAGCAGGGTTTTAGCCGACTGCTCCCTGTTTGGGATAACTGATGTGAGCAGGATGGGAGAGAGGCAGCAGGAAGCCCCAGAAAGGAGGATTTGTGCTCTGGCTGGTGTGGGGGAGTGAAATCACATGCTGTTCCTTGCCGGGGTTTCTCAGCAGCAGAGTGTCTTATTCATCTTCTTCCCTCATGTTCATGGAGTGACGTCCCAGGCAAAGCAGGAAGCAGCTGTGGCCTGGATTACCTGGTCCAATTCAGTGCCCTGATAAAGCCCAGTTCCTTTGCAGCCCTCGGGGAGGAGGAAGGAAGCAGCACAATAGCCGAGGGCCAGAGGAAGGGTCCGTGCAGGAAGACACCCCTCCCTCCTTCCTATCCCTCGCCTTGCGTCTTGGGACGCCTGCTGAGCAGCCCCTTCCCTTGGACACCGGCGGTGCTGGTGGAGGGGGATGTGTCTTGGCACGGGGCTGTGAACCATACTGCTACTTGTTTCCCTGCGCTCCAGATGCCTGCAGGAATCAAGCCCTGGAAGCACAGGTGAGCAGCTCGCCCTCGAGGCACCCCGAGCAGATGCCATTCCACAAGCAGTCAAAGGACCGGGAGCTGATCGTGCAGGAAGGACCTTTGCAGGGGGCCAGGAGCAGACACAAACAGCAAGTGCTGCTGGTGCCCTGGATGGGGCTATATGTGGTGTGGGAAAATGTCAAGCAGATCATGACAGCCACCCCGTTTGTCCTGCTCAGCCCGCAAAGGGTGACTGAGGAGGAAGAACAAGGCACCGTGAGGTGCTCCAGCACTGCAGGGCATGTCCCCCTCCCACAGTCAGGATGCTGGTCTACCCCATAGAGCCTGCTTGCAGCCTGGTAGAGCACACCCAGACTGAAGCCATGGATGGCACTTCAGACCCCACCTTCCTGTCGTGGTCCCATCCCAGGCACCTCTTTCACGTGTTCCTCTCTATCTCATCCTCCCTCTTTGTTTCTCCTGCTCCTCCCTCGCATGCTCTCACTCACGCAGATCCGCAAGGCTCCCTCTCTGCTGCTGAACTGCCTCCAGGGGCCTCTCCCTCTGCTTTGCTGAGAATATTACTTTTTGAATTTTCTCTTAAACAATGGCAAACCCTCCCGAGAAAATGCAGCATTCCAGGCAGGGAGCCTGTTCACCTCCACGCAGCTTTCCTCGTGCGGGCTCTACCCTCCCTTCCCCTCAAACCCCCTAGGTGTTGCAGAGGTGGAAATCCAGATGCTGCGCTTGCCTGCGTAGCTCCCAATAAAGAGTATCAAACAGGAACGAAACACAAAAGCCACCTGGGGAAAAATAAAAGCTCCCGACGCATTGCTGGGAGGGCCAAGAGTGGAACAACCGCCTGCCAGAACATGACGAGGAAGGAAGGGGGAAGCAGGAGGATTCACCTGCTCGGTGTCTGCACAAGCGTGCAGCGGGAAGCAATGAATCAGTAGGTGCTCTCCTGCACATCAGTGTGAACAAGGCCCTGCCCTGGCCTGCCCCTGCCTCGGGACACAGATGCAGGCTGCGGTGGAGCAGTGCTGCTGCTGCTGCCTGTGGGAATCTCCAATTGCTTCCTGAAGCGTGCTCAGATAAATGACGCCATGGGAATTTACAGCAGGAACCCGAGGACAAGCTCAGCGCAGCTCTCAAAGGCTTGGCTTTCCTGGGATCATTGCTGGAGGACTCAGAGGACATGTCATTATCCACTGTAGAAAGCTAGTAGATATTTGCTGGGATTTGTCCATACGTTCAGCCCGGTCAGATTCACTTTCCCCTGGGACGGTTCTGGCACGACTGTTGTTTCCTGTTTGGAGCCAGAGCAGAGGACGGGCCAGGGGCACGTGCAGAGCATCTCAGCCACCCACCCCTGCCTCCACCCCGGAGCCTTTGCTGGGGTGCGGCGGTGGTGCCAGCTGACCTTCCAGACCAATCACACCCTGACAGCGTTTATAATCTGAGATACTGAATGTTTACATCCGTTTTTTTTTCCTGCAGCATGTGTAAAAAGCACCCTAAACTGGAGCCTGTGGTACAAGCTTTTGCAATGAGGCATCCTACGCTACAGGCTCTTCACCACCAACCCATCACAGCAGAGGACACGTTCATCCCAGGACATCTGCCCCTACTCTCAACTTCCTCCACCCCAGTGCCACCCCCAGCCCCTTCCTAACCCACCACCCTGCCCCCCACCATCACCTACCCTCTCTTTGTTCCTGGATGGACCAGCTGTTTCTCCTTCTCTCTCCCAGAACATCCCCCACAGCAGTTGCTTGCTCTGACATCCGAGAGTTATTTAATGTATGTTTTGCTTCTTGTAAATGCAATTTGGTGGCTGGAAACGGGAAGGAAACCATGTGAGCGGCAACCTCCCCATGGACCTCTGGCAAGCGTTCAGCCCCTTCCCTGGTGCTCGAGGGACCTCGTCAGTGAGCGAGGCAGCTTGTTGCTGGAAGCATCCCTGCCTTACAAGAGTTAATGCCGGGTGTGGAGTCCCCGTTCCCCCACCCTGATGGCATTCCCTGTTAATCAGCTATGCCTCTGCCTGGGCAGCACTGCTGTGGAGTGGGTCCCCTCCGGCTGCAGCCACCCCACGCCTGGCATCTCATCATCCCGCTGTCCCACAGCACTCAGGGTTTGGAAGGGGAAGTGGGATGAGGACCAAGAGCATCACTTTTCCCAAACCAACAGCCCTGAACTTACAGGCAGATTAATTTAGCATGAACAAAATGCTATTGCAACACAAATGCCCTGCAGCTATAGGGACTAGGCATTTCTCAAGCTTCTTGGTTTTTTTTGTTTTGTGGTTTGTTTTTTTTTTTCCAGAGAGGATATTAGTCAAAGCGGAGCTGCCATCGGCTTGGGGGTGCCACCGTGCCAAGGGGCACACGGGTCAGCGGGAGAGCTGGGGCTGCTTGGGCGGCACAGGGGCTGAGGGAGGCAGAAAGCAGCAGAGGGTCACTCAGAGAGCCTGGGAGAGGGTCTGCAGGCTGTCCCTGGTGAGAGCAGAGCATGGAAATAAAAGGCAGGCAGGCAAGTGATGCTGCCAATAGCTATTACTGCATCTCGTAGTCCGAACACAGGGCAGAGAGGAATGCAATCCCCAGCTGATCTGGCCCGATCCGGTCTGAGCAAGCAGGAGGAGAAGGAAGGGTGTAGGCTCTGCCCCAGGGTACGTGCCACAGTTTCACCCTGCCACTGGGCATACTCCAGCCCTGGGTTGTTTCTGGGTGGTTGTACAGCTGCATGCAATAGTCGCTTTCTTCGGTAAAATAGTCAGCTCACAAAGCAGTTCAATGCAGACTTTGCACTTGGTGCAAGCAAAGGATATGACAGCCAAGTAAATAGCACTGCGAAACAACTGCACGGGGCTTCCAAAGCGGCGTCCAAGTGGGCTCACACCAGGGTTTCACGGTCTGGAAACAGGGCTGACTCAATGTGCTCAACTACAGTTTGCTGAGACAGGCAAACCATAAGCAGCTATAAAGATTCCCTGAAGGTCCAGGCATACGAGGAAGGCCAATTCTCCAGCTCACAGCCAGCACACGGCTGTCAGGAAGGAGACGCAGGGATCAAGGTGGAGGGTGCTCTCAAAATATCATCCTAGGAGGGGGCAAAACATCTGCTCAGCAGCGAGAGATTATTAGGAAAGGAGTCGAGAACATCACTGCTGCTTCGGCAGACCAGGAGCTGTAAATGTTTTCCCACCCTCCTCCTCCGTCCCACGGAGGTGGGACCTGCAAATGGTTTGTCCTGGCAAAGGCACCAAAGGAGCCTAAACTGACCGTGGGGAGGGAGGACACCAGAGGGGATGAGCGTGAGAAAGGGACTGGGAACAGCTATTGAGAGCACCGGGCCCAGTGTGCTGGACGGGCAGCAGCCTGAGCATACCAATTTATCCAGTGCATAATTAAAACCTGGAACTCACTATGCTGAGAGGTGGTGGGGGCCAAAACCATAAACAGAAAATCTCTGAAAAGAGATTAGACAAAGCTGCAGCACTGGACATGATGATCTGGGTGCAACTTTCCAGCTCCAAAAGCTCCTAAAACTCTGTTTGTGAGATTCTGGGGGAGGGCTGAGAGGAGAAGGACCTCTCTAAACCTCTGTTGTTTCTTACACCCTTCCCCTCTACATCCTCTAACGTCCGACTGGAGGCTGACCGCCAGGCTACACGAACCTTTGGCCCGAGCCGGCATGGCCACTTTATGCTCTTGTGATCTTGATGCACTTCTCTGTTCTCACGCCTGCTCTATGCGAGAGCAGCTCTCTCGTGGGAGCTTTCCCCTCCAGCCTGCCAGCACGCCCTGCCTGCTCCACGCACTCGGCGCTGGGAGCGAGGATTGCATCAGCCCCAGCATGAGGGGCGCTGAGCTGAGCATCGCTGCTGCAGCCAGGGCAGTGCCACCAGCAACGGCTCTGCGCAAGAGGCTGGGTCCCTCCCAGGCATCCTGCTTGGTCACACACACAGCTACAGCCACGAAGGGATCATCTCTCTTCTTAAAAATGAGAATTCAAACGCAGCGAAAAATGCTGGAAGAGTCACAAACTGCTGGGGTTTGCCAGACCGGCCCGAGGGAGAGGAGAGGGCTGTTTTCTGTGAGTAGAGTTACACCCTTCCCAGTCCCCCATTTATAATTTTGGGGTTCAATCTGCAGGGAAGATATCTGCAAGCCTTCCCAAAAGCCAGATAGATACCTTGAAGGAGCTGGAAACCTTTTCAAAGTGATGAAGACGGACTAGTTTTTGCAAGACATGGATGAGATTATATTTTTCTGACTCAAATTAGAGGTTAAACTCCTGAAAGCTGAGAGGTGGTGCCCCTCTTGGAGACAGTCAACTGCGTCAGGGCATCCTCCTGCAGCAGGTCCAAGCTGAGCATGGGGATGCTGCTTCTCACCGATGTGCCAAGTCCTTGGCCAGTCCTGGTCATGCTATGTACCATTTTAGATCTTTGCTCTAAAAGTCTGACTTCTGGGAAATAATTGCTGCTTGCCTGCTTGCCTTTCCCATGCCACGTGTGGAGTTCTCCACCCCATTCAACCCTTCAAAGCTGGCTCCTCTTTTAATTTATAAAGCGGCAAACAAAAGTTGTGTATTTTGCTTTGCATTTCTTTCATGACAGCTCTCATCACTGCCTTTATTTTCCTGCCACCACTGTGGATCAAGGTGATCTTTTTGCTGGAAGCAGGTGGTGTAACTCCAACGTCCCTTCCTTGTGCTCTGCGTATACAGGCGAGACAGTTCTGTCTCCCATGCACATTACTTTCCACTGAAGTCGAATGTCATCAGATCATTTTCTGGCCCAGGCACTCAGTCCCACGACAACATTTGGCAGCTCCTCACAGTCAGATTTTGTTTGCCTGCCCAAATTAATTTTATGCCGTCGGTGAGTTCTGCAGCCTCGCTGCTCCCTGCCTCCCCGGACCTTTTATGCCTATACTAAGCGCCGCAGCCGATCTCCTCATTTGACTTCATGGGCCAACTCCCTCCCACCTATGAAAACCACTGATTTTTTCGTACCCTTTTTTCCTATTTTTCAACCAGGAGAATTACCCATGAAAGGAATTTCCTTTTTGACCCGTAACAAGTTAATCTCTCTATAAGTCTCCGATGAGGGACATTGCCCAAAAGCATTTTGAAAATCCTACCAGATTATATTGACCAGATCACCCCTGTGAACATATTGATCCCTTCAGTGAACATTAATGGATTTCTGATGCGTGATTTCCTTCCACAGAAACTGAAGCAACTTTCTCCTATTATATCCTATTTATTAATTTACCCAATACCTCTATTCTTTGTTACAATTTCTACCTATTTGTTTGACACAGAAGTCTGACCTACTGCTCTCTACGACTCTACATCCCATTTAATACTTTAAAAAAAACCCACATAAAAACCCCAGTGACACATTTGATACCTTCCCTTACTTTGCTACAGAGACCATTTTAAGCTATAGGTTATGAATTACAGTTAGTAGATGGGAAATGTCATCTTTTCCTTCCGTACAATTTTTGGGTGAATCTCCCTGGTTCTGGCAATTAGTTCCTATTCATGCTGCCAATTTGTTCTAAACTCTCTCTTCTAATGGCACTTCCATTTGAATCAATTCCTTTGATTTTCTAGTATCAACCTGGAGTGTTACCTGAGGCTAAGCCAGCCTTGGGGAACTGAGGAGTCCCGTTTTCTCCCTCTTTCCCCTTTCTCTTTAATTTCCTTTCTGACTCCCTAGCTGAGTTTCTCCCTTTCCCTTTTCCCTGAGTCTGGCTCTCTCTCCTGCCAGCCCTGGTATCTTCTCCGAATTTATAGCCTGACTGTGTTCTCAATTAGCATGTTCCTTCTAGCTTTTATGGCTTCCAAGTCACAACATTTTCAAGACTGTGGCAACATATTATAGACTGTACACGTAAAATAGGTATTAACTGCATCTATATCTTCCTAGACTCATAATTTCCATCTTCTGTTGAGCTCTCCAAAGACTACACAAGACTTGGAGGCAGACATGACTTTAGACAGTGCTCTCTAAATTACCTTCCCTGGTGCACCTTGGGGAACAAAAGACCTTCCTGCCATTCACCTCCTACCCCCACGCCTCTTGTGCGACTGTACTGAGTTGCAAATAAATGCAGATGCCCTTCTGACATCTTCCCTGCTGCTCGCCTCCTCCTCCAGCTCCTCAAGAGCAGTGCAAGGCTGCAGAGCCCTGGTTAGGTCTGCTCCTCTCCCCAGGACATCCCCCACTGCTCTCCTCCAGGATAAGGTGAGTGTGATGGGAAGCCAATGGATGAGCTTTCGGGATGCCTCTTTAATAAGAGCAGGATGGAGTGAAGAACCAGTTTGTGGATGGAGACAGAACAGCTGCCTGCTGAGCTGGTATGAAAAGTCCGTGAGCAATGGATTGCTCTCAGTGAGGGGCTCCACGCTGGGGGATCTGCAGGCTCTATGTGTGGGCCTCCAGGAAACTCTTGCAAAATCTCCCAGCGGTGTACTGACTGGTGACTTGCAATGTCTCCAGGCATGTTCCCCAGGCTGGACACCATCAGCACCTTTAGCTGGGCTGCCGAGCTTCTGTGGAGAGAAGAAAGGATGGTTTAGATTGGAAAGACATCCCTGTGGCTCTCCTGGCTCCCCCCATGAGGGAGTTTGATCCAGAACAGCATCAGCAGATACTGAACAGACACTTTGGATTTCCCCTCAGCCTTTGTCGGGAGTCTCTTCTAAACTATCTGCCTGCTAAGGGCTGATTTGTCAGTGCAGCTTTTCTCCTGCTACGTCTCCTTCTCTCTCATTGCCCAACTTTATTAGTTCATGAAATGAAGCTGAACATCCCTTAGGAAAAGACTGTAAACTCTGCCTGACTCACTAACTTCCTCCGCTGTAAACTGGGGTTGCAAGACCTAGCGAGTGTGTGGCTTGATGGGCCATTTCAAGACTAAAGAGATAAATGCCTGGTAAGATAAAGGAGAGTTCTTTGCTGCGGTGGAGAAAGAGTTGCATGTGAGACCGCGTTCATATCTGATATGAGTCTGGAGCTTCTCTGAGACCCTGTTTGTGACCCCAGACTTAGAATCATAGAATCATAGGGTTGGAAGGGGTTGCATAGACTTGCATAGACTTGCAACACATGCAGGATTTAAAGACCTTGCTTTGCTGTCTGAGCAGAGATGCAGTGCAGCAGTAGCTTGGCCATGCTCTTTGCAGTCCTCTCCTGATGGTGCAATCCACATGAGGACAGATGGCTCAAGCAGTCCAGTGACCAAGAGAAATCCATTCTCTCTACAAGCTCAACTTAAACCCAAACACGAGAAAATTCAGAAATCATGAACCATTGAAAAGACAAAGCCACACGCACACCAGATTAATTCACAGGTCATAAATAAAATTAGAAGGGCATTCAACCTGGAAGTGTTCAAGGCCAGGCTGGATGGGGCTTTGAGCAACCTGGTCAGGTGGGAGGTGTCCCTGCCCAGGGCAGTGGGGCTGGAACAAAATGATCTTTAAGGTCCCTTCCAACCCAAACCATTCTATGATTCTATGATCTACGTGACACAGAGAAAGCCTTAAACATGAGCAGCAAGCAGCGAGGACATTACAGAAATGGCAGTGAAGCTTTCGGGAGGAGCACGACGTGCACTTTGGCAAGGTGGATGACAGGATCACTACATTGAAGCTAGTGGCTTTTATTAAACTGTTTGGACAACAGGAATGTAAGTGAATGTCTTTTGGTGTTAGTTCTGCTCCCAAGGCATTTGAAAGAATAATAGCACTGATCTTGGAGGGATTTCAAGAAGCTGAAATTAGAATGAATGCTGTTTTTAATTTGGACTAACGAGCTTAAAGAGCAAAATGAAAGACTCCAAGCAATTTTGCAGAGTCAAGACACTTAACACTAAACTGAGGAACATCAGAATCTGATCTTTCCAAGTGTTTTCCATCTTATACACAGAAACAGCAAACAAGACGGAGTGTTTGATTCAGATTAAATGGTTAATTATTGCTGCTATTGTTGAACTCTGACAGTGTAGCAAATCAGTGATGTACGAGAGAGAAATAAAGCCAGCCTTGCTCTGAACAGCCTGCAAAGCAAGGGAGAATACAGAGAGCACCAGAGACTCAGAGCATTGCAAGCATATCTATTAGTGTCATCTCACTTCCCCTGAGATTGACAGAAGATGGGGATCTTTAGCATGGGCTTGACTGGAATGAGACGATAGCCTGAGGGCCAAGCACTGGATGAGTGTTAATAAAAAAAAAATAATGCAAGAAATACCCAGATTTATTGGGATGGTCACCTGCTCCGCAAAACTCACTCCAAATCTGTCTGTGGTACATAAACCCTGAGGGATTTGCCGGACGGTGACATTGTCTCATTCTGAGCAGTCACGCTGGTATTAAGTTAAAATTAAAATACCTATTGCCTCGCAACAACAGACTTCAAGGTTTGTTTGGAGAGCATCTGGCCATATTATCTAAAAAAAATGTGCAATTACAATTGCGGCAAGGTATCTGCAGCGAGGTGCAAAAAAAAGAAAATAAATGTTCCCAGCTGTGTCAGAAAGTCTGCTTATGAGAAAGCCCTTGCACCAGCTCCCTATTTCTTGAGAATCAGGTCTTTGCAGCTGCTGCTCGAACTGCCTTGCACAATGGTAAAAAAAAGAGGTCTGTGAGGATTGGGTACAATGCTTCCCGTGATCGGGACCTCAGGTGGCTGAGCAGTACTTACAAGATTCGCCTTCACAGAATCGGCTTGTCATTCAGCCGGACATCGCTGTGCTGTGGCTGAGCAGTTTTCTGGTGTCATTAACTGACGCGCGCAGGGACAGAGCGTGGTGACACACAGGCACGGTCCAGCTTAGGTAGTGAGAACAACCCTGCAGGGCTGCGTCCCTGAACCCAGCAAGCATGAACGCGAGCAGGAAGCTGCCGGCTGCGTGAAACCAATCTGAGTGGCTAGCCAACCCCACCTGGAAGAAGCTTTTCTTCTTCCTCGCCTCCTCCTGATACCACACACCTTGTTGTTCATCTGGTTCTGTGGCTGCTCACTCTTGATTTTGCATGAGATCATGCACACGTGCACACAGGTGAACGCGGACAGTTCTTCCATCCTGCGTGCTCTCTGACCATCACAAACTCCGCTTACATGGTATAACTGCCAGCAGGCCTCTTTTAGGGGGTTCATCCCCTTGGAAAATGGTTGCATACTGTTCTAGTTGATGCTGTCCAGGGGGAAATTTAATTGTTCTTTCCATGGAGCCTGAGCTAAGTTTGGCAGGAACACCCAACACTTCCAACCAGGGCTCGATAGTGCCTCTTACCACCTTTCAATGGAGGTTTCTAGTTCAATTTGTTGCGAGGAAAATCTTGTGCCTCATTAACATGAACCTCAGTGTTTCTGGTGGAAACCAACATGCAAGGTGTTTTCTAGTTTGCCAGGATAGTGGTGCAAGATGCACTTCCAGATGTTGGAGAGAGCTCAGAGGAGCCCCTTTTCACATCCAAAAGGTTGTGCTGGTCTAGGCTCCTTGGGATGACACATGTTGACCAGACCCATGCCTTGCCAGCTTGAGAACCACTGCCTAGATCAGCAGGTGCCCTCCTCTAAGCTGCCCTCTCAGACCTTGTCTCTTGGTTCATCTGTTGCCCCTAATGACTTGCCACGACGCACTAATCCCCAATAAGTCCCTGTCTTAAACTGTGCACCCTGAAACAGCAACACTTGCAGCACCAGGATGGAGAGAGGCAGAGTCCCTGACACTGAGATTTGTTCCGGTGCAGTTGGGAAAAGCCACAACCTCCCTTGGTAAAAGCAAGGGACCTGCCAGGGCTCAACAGTGCTCCCAGCTCTTGGACAACATAAGCAAGGAGCAAGGCCCTCCCTTCCAGCCTGCCCCACTCTGTCCCCACATCTGGCCACTGTCCCTCTCTGCCCCGAGGAATCCCCCAGCTGACCTCTTTGACACAATGGGGAGGAGGCACATCCTGATTTCTTATGATATAACAAGGCCTAAAGTGCGGCTGAAAATCACTTGCTTTCCTCCAGGCTCCATCCACATCCCTTCTAGAGCTTTCTCCCTCGTCCTTCCCTGCTTCCTGAACCCAATGACTCTGGTTCTCTCTTCCAAACACCTACCAGTAACCAGAAGTGCCCGGGCACAGAGGAGCAGAGGAAGGGATGTGCATGGAACCACAGGCAGAAACCTGCACTTCCCACCTTAGAGGGTGGCAGCAGCAGAGATCAGGCTGCAGCTCGGAGTGGGAACCATGCCTGCTTCAGCATGGGATGCAGAGGCCTCTCCCTCTGCTCTGACATCCCTTTTCTCCTTGCTTCCAAGCCCTCCTCCAGCCAGGAGCATGCACAGTGGGCTGCAACCTCCCTCCTGCTCTCATCCCGCCAGGAGAGAACATCCAGGTGAGGATGGGATGCCAGGCAGGATCTGCCGGGCTCTCAGGGCCAGCAGGGCGGGGAGGCTTGAAACAATCCAATTTAGCAGGCGCTGCTCACAGGGACATGAATAATGGGAAGCTGATGCTAAACTGGAGCCATAATTTTCATACCAGTGCAAACAGATCCAAATTGTGATAAAAGGTTTTCATCTGCGGAGGCTTGGAGAGGCCCCTGTGCTCTGATTTACTGTGCCTCTTAATGTCGCATCTGACAGCACTTTGCAAACAAAATGTTCTGGCCATAAACTAGCAGGAGAGTGAGTTAGTGAGGCTGGGGGAGGGGCGATGAAAGGAGAGGGTGGGAGAGGGGAAAAGGGGATGCTGTTATTGCACTGTTGCTCGGGCATCACTGCAGTGTTTGTTGATTTACCCGCGAGGGCAGCAGAAGAGCCTGTCGGAAGAGACCAAGGGAAGATGCAAAGGGAGGACGAGACCAAAGGCAGGGAGGCACCCAGATTTGTGAAACTCCACAGAAATCACCCAGCTCCTCCTGCCAATCTCCACGGGAGCTGCATGTCCAAATGCAAATCTGGACTCTTTCATCCCTGAGGGCAGCCCAGGCATATTAGTGCCACCTCCTGCTCTTCCAAGTCAACAGAGACCCCGGAGCAGGGGATCTGGCTGCTTCAGCTGTGAGGATTCATGGCTTGGCAGGGACACACATCAGCCATGGCTGCTTTGCCTGCCTTCCTCTTCCACCTCCTTTGTGCCTACAGCTGCCCCACCCTCTGCTCCTGCCACCTTACCCTTCTTCTGCCAGGGAGTCTGACCCCAAGCTGAGACCAGAGAATCCCACATCTCCAGGGAAAAGACCTCCAGACCAAGAGAGAGCAAGTGAGAGAGATCACAGAGTCCACCAGGAGAGGTGTATGTCATGCCTGCTGCCTGGGAAGGGCTGTCTTCTGCCATGACCTCCCCTTTCTGCCCCAGACGTGGCCAGCTGAGAAGCCCGATGCTGGGAGAAAGCTGGTCTCAGCAAGTGTGAGACACTTCAGGTCCTGGGCTGGAGTCTGGCAGGGGTGCTGGGTTAATTGGGAATATGAGTAAAGAAGCAGGAGCTGCAGGCTGATGGATCACAGCCCCCAGGCGTCTGAGCACGCAGGCTGCTACGTTTTGCACCAGTGGAAGCTTTCTCAGCCTGCTTGGCTTCATTCCCAGATATAATGAGCTGCAGTAATTGAGCCCGGAGGTCAAAAATGTGCGGAACACTGTTGCCAGAGTGTAGAGGGCACTGTCTTCTGTGCAGGAAAGGCTTGGTGAAGGTGATGTCTTGTCTCCATGGATATTTGGATGGTGAGCAGCATGGATGGTGCTGAAATGACTACTGGGAACTGTAGTGACAGGCAAACTGGCCAGGCCCAGAGTCAATGTGGAGGGTGATGCACAGCTTTGTCCACAACGCTGCCTGGGCAGGCACCACATCGGAGCAGTGCCAGGAGGACGCCGGCATTCAGCCTGTGGCTCCAATGTGCTTGCAGGAGCTGTGGCACCTGGCTGGCAGGCAGCCTGGGTGGCAGGGGTGGCAGGCAGCCCATGCGTATTATTTCTGTATCCCCTTTTCTCCCTGTCAGCTCAAGGGAAAGATGGGATATCATCCAGCTTTTGTTGTGTACAATGCCGGGCTAGAGCTCTGCTGGTCACGCTCGGTTTCTCCCGTCAGCAGAGAAGAGTAGGCGACAGTTTATCCGACCTACCTGAGGACAAGGGATTTGTACACTCAACAAGACTGAGTAGGTGCCCGATGGAGCCAAGCCCATGCTAAAATTCAATCAGATGAGTCCTTTGATCCTGGATAATGCCTTTTTTTCTCCCCAAACCAGGTTCAGGATGCTCTTCCTTTACCACTCCATCACCTTTCCCTTTCTCTCTGGCCTGGGCATAACCTCCTGCCTTGTGCGCATCATCACTTTTTTAAAACATCCAGATGTTGCCAGTTTATAGTTAGTTCAGAGCTGAGGTTTCTGAGGGGGTCCGTGGTCCAGACCCCTGAGATACCAGAAAACCTGCAGCACTAGGTTGCTCACTCACTTAGCAAGTAACCTATCCAGCAACGCTCTGACTAAGCACTGACACATTTGTCATCCGAGCTGCCTCTTGTCCCCTGGGAAAAGTAAATGACATTATTGTAATCCAGGCGGTTAATATCAGGCCCTCCTGCCTCCTGTCCCCCGCATGTGCAATGACCACTTCAGCGCTGAAGGCAGATGAGCATGTTCTTAATGACATTCCCAGCAGTGCATCCTCACTCCGGAGAGGACTAATCCCTGTAGCCATTCATAATGTGGCTGAAAGCAAGCAGACTGGGATTTGCTTCCCCATTTTTATGTGTCAGGCCCTGCTCATGCTGAAGAAGCATCAAGCGCAGCAGGGAAGGAAAACTGAATGAAAATACCCCAGGCCTTGGGTGCCTCTGCCTGGGGCATACCCCTCTCTCCCTCATGGTGCAGAATAATCAGCGCCAGCAAAACACTTCTCCATGTCAGACTTTGTTCCCTCTTCTCTGCAGCACAGCTGTGCTCACAGAAGCTGTGTCCCTCCATGCCTGCGTCTGCCCTCACCTTCTCAATTTTCAGGCAGAATCTCTCCTACCCTTCTTGGTGAATTTTCCTCATCTCTACCAATGGGCTGAGATGTTCCCAAACTCCTCATGATTCCTGCTCCAGCCATGATCCCAAGCTCCTCAGCTTTTCTTATCTGAACGGCTGAAGGTATCTGACCTGGCTGAAGACTTTGTATGGGTCTGGAAAGCCCCTTACAAAAAGAAAAGTTTATTTTTGGGGAGATACCTACTGTTGTCCCAGTGAGGCTGTCCATGAGTTGTGATGTTTGTTGTCAGCAGCTGAAGGCTGCTGATGTTGCAGCCTTTTTCTCAGTCTCCATTTGGTCTCCACTTGATCTGTCTCAACATGCATTGCCCTGGAGTGAGACATGGGAATTTCCATGATGTTGGAAATGGTCCTGGAGAATATCCATAACACAAAGGAAAGCTAGACAATGTTCTGTAGGGGAAAAAGGACACCAAAGCCAGGGTCCTGGAGTAGAGAGGAGCGGCCGTATCTGAGATCTAGGCACAGCCACACCCATAGTGACTTGGAAACCAAACCCAAGGTTGAAATACATAGTCTTCCTCCACAGAGACAGCGGGCAAATAGTGCTGCAAATGGGCACTGCACAGAGCACACCCCATCCCTGGCCAAGCGGAAGAAATCACGGTGTGAAACCCTGATGCATGGCTGGGTATAAAGCTCACCAGATATCATGTACTCTACTGCCTGCAGCCAAACGTGTTCTTTTATTTGGTCCAGGTGATGAAGGAATGATGGGCTCATATGCTGAGATTTTTTTACCTTTCTTTCCACCAGTTTGTCTCTAGCAAGGGACTCTGGGTGGGAGACAGGAGTCCTCAGACAAAGACATCTGCTCTGGGTTCAGGTGGACCTCTACCTTCTGACAGACGCAGCGCTGTGTGACTGAGCTGACAGCTAGACCACCCTGGAAAGCAAAGGACCTCTGAGGTATGGTTTGCTCGAAAAAGCAGGTGTTCATAAGGCCAGAGATTTTGTCATCTGCTGGGGCAAGGAAAGGCACATGCTGGGCCTTCAAGGCAGGCCCATCAGCGGGTGCACGAGAGCTGATGGTGCTGGTAGACACACTTGTACAGCTCACACTGAGCTCACATCCTCCCCACCTAGGGACCAGTCTGCTTTGGCTGTTGTCAAAGCAACGGCAGCTGTTCTGCAGTTTCTCCTGGCAATAAAGTTTTGCACTGAACCTCAACGACAGTTACACGTACTCCCAGCCCAGGTGCTTTCATGATATCTCCTTCTCGTGGTACTGTACAAAAGAGCCAGCACACATAGTGGCATAAAGCATGTTTTGAATTGCCCCCAGTGAGAAATCGTGGCAGAGATCATCAGGCCAGTAAAAACAACCCCGTTCACCAGTTAATTCCCCCTATAAACCACACCACAATAAGACAGGGCAGATCATACTCTATTGCCAGCTGTGCTTCCCACCTGCAAGCAGTTTGAAACTGTGAGAAATCAGAGGCGATGGGATCCATACCTTGGAGTCAGGTCTAAGCACTGAGTTTAATTTCACTGATGAGGATATGGCAAGTGCTTGATGTGGGGATTTGTTTGTGTACAGGTCACTGGGACAGATAAAGTGGAAGGTCCCCATCACACTAGCATCCTACAGCATTGCTAGAGATGGGAGTTAAATGTCCTGTCCTCCTGCCACCACTGCTTTTGCTCCTTAGGTGCCACCCTGGGTGCTCAACATTTCTCAGGTAACAAGGGGACCCCTCATGACACTGGTTGCATCTGGCCCTGTGCAAATAGCCTTTCTGAATACCTTCACACTGTAACATTTATAACAGATGTGGACATGGACACCTCACACACACACACAAAAAACTAATCCTGAAGCCCCAGGTGGGAAAAACAGACAGTCTTGCAAAGTCTTTGGGGTTGTGCTTATCAAATCCAAGCATACACAGCAGAGGTCTGGGGTGATGGGCTCTCCATTTCCCCCAGTCTGCTGTTGGTGTCCCCTGGGCATGGTGGACCAGGCAGCTTGGAGCAGTGCTAACAGCTTTGCTGTAAGAAAAAGGGCAAATGTCTACAGGGAGCAAAACAAGCACTAGCTCGATTTTGCGGTAAAGCAGTGGTTCAAGGAGGTTAAATTGGGACAGCTGCCTTCTCTCGGGGTCCTGTTCTTTCCTAGAGCTTCTGCCACTCCTTCCAGCCCCCGTGCCCCTGGGGTCCTGGTAAAACTGCTCGCTCAGAACTAAACCCCACACTGGTGGGCAGCTTTAAGAAAGATGGCAAAGAGGCAACCTCTATTTCTGCCATCGGGAGCACTCAGCCCTGGCCAGCACAGAGGCTCAATAGGACAAATCCCCCACATGTGGTTGCTCTGCATCCAAGGAAATTCCTAATCCACCTGCTCCTTGGAGCTGCTGGCCTGAGTGGGCTTAATGCTCCCGGCACGGAGAGTCCTGGAGCCCTGCCATCCGCCTCCCATAGTCTAGTGCCATTGCAGCACCGAGTCCTTCCTGAGCAGCACAATAGCTCTCCACAATAGTTCTTCCTCTGCCCCTCTGAGGACAGGGCTGCAATCTTTCTAATGAGTTTTCTCAAAATGAATTTTCCAGGTTTTTACCACAATTGCTCCCCTCGCCCCCTCCTTCCCTCTTTCCAGCTGCCTGACTCCAGCACTCCCCAGCTCACCCAGCGCCGAGGCTGTTTCTCTCTTCAGTCACAGTTTAATTATATGAACTGCTTTTTTTTCCCCCTCCTTTTGGTTGCTATTTGGTGTGTGAATTCAATGTTCATAATGTACCCTGGGAACCCCGGCTCTGCGTGTGCTCCGCTGGGTCCCAGCACTGCTGATTAGAAAGGGATCCTTTATCCGTGCCGGAGAGGCTGGCGTGTCAAAGCAGCCCAAACTTTACCATTCACATCTCCCCCTTTTCTGAAATGCCTGTGGGTCCCCACCACACTCGGAGTCTCTTTGAAAACCCTTACAATTCAAATAGCCAGACTGATGCTTTCATCGCTGGGGTCATGGCTCCTACCAAGAGTTATTAGTGTTCCTTTCTCTATTCTTTAAAGCTCTTTCATATAACGCTCTGTCTGTTTGTATTTAGAAAGGATTTTGTATAGATTTGCCACTGGTGCGGCTCTTTCTGTGTGGAGCTTTCTCTGGGCTGGGGCTGACAGTGCCCTTTGCTCTCCCCGTGGCTGGAGGGACCGCTACCTGCTGCGGGCATCCTCCCCGAGGGGCTGTGGGACCAGTGCTCCTCTGGTGACTGTGCTCTGCCAGGGGATCTGTAAGCAGCACTGGTTTTGCATGATGCCACATGTCCATGAGGATGTGACAGGGCTCCTCCCAGAGACAGCAAGCCAAATGGGCACTGATACCGGCAGCTACAAGGCACGGCCTCTGCAGGCGGACTTCTGTGCTGGAGGCGGTTCCATTCCCATTTAACTATTGGGGTTTTTGAGATTTGTAAGCACAGCTGCATTCTCCTGTCCGCATCAGCCTGTCTCCGAAAGGGCTGAGTATCCCTGCACCACCAGAGCTTTTCCCACCCTGCCCAGAGTCCCCCTGCTTCTGACAGCCACATCCACTTGGAAACCTGCTCCTGCTGCCTGTTCCCTCCTCATTTCTGCAGTCAGAAGCAGATGCGTGTTCTCCTTTCTCCACATCTCAGCCAACAACCAGTTTTCCCCAGAAAGAGGGAGCTGGCAGCCCTCGGGATCCTGCAGTAGGAACAAGGCATCTGGTAGATTCAGGGACCAGTGGGACCGTCCAGCTTTGCTGCGCTTCTCCGTGACCCTCTCGTTTCCTTTCCCAGTCTTGACTGCTACCCTTGCAGCCTGCATCTCCTCTTCAGGCTGTTGTCTGGCCTCATCTCCAGCCTCCAGACAAAGTTGTGCCATATCCCCAGGCAGGGATCCCTTTCCTTGCAGATGCCTGATAGCGTGAACAAGCGGTTGGTTTATGGCCCAAAGCATGCAGGCTTATCTCCTGGCTAAGCCAAATGTGCGATCCTGTCCAAGGGTGGCCACCAGGGACCTCATCTAACCCATTTACAGATCTAACCCTCTTCTGATCCCTGCTAAATCTACATCCTTAGGCATGCCTCGTGGCCATGAGTCCCTCCAGCTAAGCTTTTGCTGTACATATGAAACCGTTTCCTTTTATCGGTTTTAATTAGGTTGCCTTCTGGTTTAGTGGTCTGGCACTTTCTTTTTCACTCTGAGAAAAGGCAAGCAGGCAGACAGTCTGTTCATGTCATGATACCTGCAATGGACAGGTACCTTGAGCCACTTCCCCACTCATCATCTCTTCCCCAGACAAAGTGATCCCAGCCCTTTGCAGTTCCCTGCACGCCAAGTCCCTGAAGTGCGACACTTCCATCACCCTGACGTTGGCTGCTTCCTGGCATGCTTGCTTCCATGTAACATGACAAATAGGAACATCTAGCTGTTTCTTACAATTTGCCTGGAAGAAAGCAACCTGTGAGCTTCACTGGAGCTTGTGATCAGTTGCAACTCAAGGACCATGCCTGTGACAGCTTTTGCCCAACCTCCAACATGAAGACAGATCTACAGCATCTACCATCCCATTTTTTCTGCATCCTGGCATGGTTGGTGGGTCCCTGATCAAAGAGGCTGCGAGTGGAGGAGGATGTCCATGGTAAACCATGGCCATGGGACATGAATTCACAGTGGTGCTCACCTCCTTTCTCAGATGCATGCTCCTTCTCTTGCTGGTGTGTATATTTACACTCAGATCATTCTCCTTGTGCTTCTACAGGCCTGGCTTGCCTTAATTATTCATGTCTTATGCAAGGTCACTGTTGCCCTTTTCCCCTACGTTATTAGCTAAGGCTTTGTGCCACAGCTGCTACATTGTGCCACTAGACAAAGTCTTTCAGATCTTCCCCAGCAAGTGAGAAAACATTTAGCCTTGGGAAGGCAAGGCAGTGCCTCTGGAATAAGGGACATGTGGGATGAGAGCGGGTGAGAGCAGGACATCTATTAGCTAAAAGCCCTGCAGGAAAATCAATTCACTGCTGCTGAGTTCCCCTCTGCAGGTGCTGATATTGTGCTGTGGTTCCTGGAAAAAGACACTGCCCTGCCTGATGCAGTGTGGGTGTGGGTATGGGTGTGAGTGTGCAAAGGAAGGAGTGTGCTCAGACGCCTGGGCAGAGTTCATCTCACCTGGCTTTACATGTCTGTAGTGTACATCTCACCAACTGGGCCACTCATTTCTGTTTCATTTGCACTCACTGCAGAGAAAAATAAACTGCCAGACAAGATATGTCTAACCTACTCTGGCACACACCCCAAAACTGCTGCAAGAGGAGCTCAGGGTGATAAACTCAGGCACAGATGCCTACCCCTGGTCAGATTAGACTGACCCTGCACCTAATTTCATCTTTCCAGGAAGCATTTTGCAGGGAGGCCCAGTGACAAAAAGAAGAGGCTGTACAAACACCGTGTCTGAGGAAGGTGGGAGCTCTGATACCTAAATGAAGAGGAAGCAAATAGCTGAAGCATATGAAAAAATGTAGGAGGGCTGGAAGGAGTTCAAGCTCTGTCTAGAGGCTTTCTAGGAGACACAGGGAGATGCCCTACAGCTTCAAAGAGGCCAAAGCCAATTGCCTGGAAGTAGAAGCTTGGCTGAGGGCTCAGATGTTCAGGCATAGTTTCAAGTGCAGCCTCAAACTGCCCAACCGTGGCTGGCAAAGAGGGTTGAGGAGCTGACCCCCAACATGTCTCACTGGAACCACAAGGCTTTGTGGAAACAGAAAGAAGCCAACATGCCCTGGCCTCCCTGGCACTTGCTAAGAGATGAGGGGCTCAGAGAAGTGCCTTGTGCAGAACCCCGAGGGCTGGAAAAGTGCAGGCAACCATCCAGCACAGCCCACATGCAGAGCCCAGTGAAGGCATGGCAAGTCCTGTTCTTCCTACTCTCTCTGCATCCCACAGGAGCACAAAGTCAGGATGCCCTGGCATGGCTGTAGGGCACCCCCTTCTCTTCCCACTGCTGCTACCGTCCCCATGAAATAGTGACTCAGGTCCATGTTGCAGTTCAAATGGAGAGGCGGGGAGATGAACCAGAAAGGAAGATGAACTAGGCAGCGAGATGAACCAGGCACAGGGATGAACCAGGCAAGGGGATGATTCTAGGCTGAGCAGCCAAGCCCTTCTGATGCTGCAGAAGTTCCCCTGGAATGACTTATCCAGAGCTGGCACCGATCCTTGCATGCTGCCTGGGACCAGATGACTGTGTTGGTCAGGACCCAACAGAGGTCCAGGTGAGGAGGTTCAGCAGGACTTCCACCTGCGTTAGCTGGGGACCTGAGGAGCACGGCACAGTGGCACAGCCAGATCTCAGCAAGGAGTCCAGGGTAACATGCTGTGAACCACAGCCAGGACAGCAGCCAAAGTCAATGCAGAAGAGTAGGCCCGTGGTGAGACTGCAGGACGTGCTGCAGAGCTCGAGCTTGGTGATGCAAAGGAGAGGCTGACTTCCATGGGGCTGCACACACGTACAGCATGGAGCAGGGGCTGCTCATTTGATTAATGGCCCTTTTGGACAGTTAGAGAAATTGTTAGACTCGGCTAGTGAAACAAAAGAGATTGGCAATCATGTGAAAAATAAGGACAAGGGTTCAGTGAAATCCTGGCACTGTGAAATGAATGTTATTAATTCAAAGCGAGCCAGGCCAGAGTGTCACAAACATCAAGGCCAGGCATTGCCCTGCTCAGGAAATGGGCAGGCGCTTAGCGCAGAGAGCAAAGACTGGTAATGTGGGCAGTGGCCCCACTGTCTTCCCATAGATCTGGGCAGCTGAACAACACGGGTGGGAGCTTGGCCACAGCACGCATCGGTGTCCCTGGGAAGCGCCCGGGAGCCGCAGCCGGCAGCTGATGGGTAACGATGATGAGAGCGGACGTGTGAGAAGCGCTGAGGGCTGGGATGCAGAGTGCGGGGATGCTTGGGCAGGGCGGCGGTGAGGCAGAGCGTGCGGTAAAACAGCACCCTCAGTGCTGCAGGGAAGGAGTGGTGAGATGGGGGAGAGCTAGGAATGGCCCCAAATTTCATAATGGCTAATTCAACGTATGGGCGATGGGAGCAACTGGGTGGCAGGTGATCGCTCTTGCCGTGAGCAAACTGTCCCACCTCCAGGCACTCCAGCACCGGTGACACCCAGCAGGGACACGCACGGGCAGCAGGGTCAGGCTGGGAGCCAAGAGCTGTAGCAGCAGTATTAGCTGCTGCTGTGTTTGTAGGCTGAGAGCAGGTCCAGGTTCCCGTCTGGTCACAAAATGATTCAGTTTCACGAGAACTGAAAGAAAAGCCCAAAGCAAAAAAACCATCCAGGGACAAATAGTAGTTGTCAGCATTTTGAAAATGAAAAGGAAGCCAGAGACAGCCACTTCCCAGAGTGCCTGATGATATGCTTCTCTGAGGTTTGCAAGAGCAACAGGCCTGAGGGAGCATGGGCAGCTCCCGAGTGGGGTGATATGGTCCCTGCTGGACCTCTGTGGGACTTCCCAAAATGCCTCCTTGGATATTAAAGTCCCCTGTGGCAGCCAGTCACTTTTCAGCCCTGCCCACGAGGTTATCCAAAGTCTTCACGGGGCAGACCCCACTGCAGACGTGCACAGACCTAATTTCCATCCACGCATGGCTGATTACAAGCCAAAAGAGCTCCTCAGCTGATGCCCCGTTGCTGCCAGCTCCTTTGCAAGAACCAGGGAGGACCCAGTGAGCTGCATGGTGTGATGTCTGAAGGACACCTGGGGACAGCTTCATCCCGCCAGTGAGGAACTTTGGTGTCCTGACCAAGGGAAGCTGGGTTTGCAGCCTGTGACGTAAAGCAAAGAACAGGTTTGAAGGGAAAAGAAACACTCTGGCCTCCAAATTATGGGGGAGTTGAGGCAGAAAGGCACCTTTTGGTGTCCCTCTAAATGCACGTGTCTTTTTGAATGTTTTTTGGACTTGAGATTGTCAGCTTCTACAGGAAGATGGGCAAATTGCTTGGCCTGGGGAGTTTCTGGTGGCTCTGGAGGTTCTGGAAAGCGGAGCAAGAGTGAGAGTTCAGTTTGCAGAAGCAAGCCAACCTGGATTTAACACATCACAGCTCCACACACCGTCCTTCACCACTCGTGACCCAGAGTGCTTGTGACCCCAAATGGCTCGCTCCTGTCATCTCAGAGCTGTGGGGGGCTATGCCTCCAACACAAACATTTCAGCAGCTGCTGACAGCTAATATTTAAAAAATCAAGTGTTTAGATTGATGAGATGAATAAGGCCAAAGCATTTCCAAGTAAGATACTCTAAAGACATTTGTGCCACTTCTGAGACCTGGGACCACCCCAGCAAAACCAAGATACGTGGGAGTTGTGTGGAATGCAACAGGCAAAGGTGTCTGTGAAACTGAAATTCTGGGCTGATGGGAAGGAGCAGAGAAAAATGAGTCTGGAGCACCTTAAAATCTCAGACCTAAATCACAGGCAACTCTACAGATACAGGGTTTCTGTGCTGGCATCAGCTTAAGTGATTTGGAGGACTTTGTGTTCAGAGTTTGACAGATTGTCATGTGGAGACTTTATCTAAAATAGCTCATGGAAGCACATTTGTGCTAATTGCAATCACAAGACCTGAAGTAAGGACTGTAGGTACTCCTCTCTTGTTCTTGCCAGTAACCATACTTTGCAATTCTTCAAGTGGACCATAGGTTTTAGCAATATCTGCCAAAGCAGAATGAGCAAAAACCTCTGGAGCTTGTGAGAGCATGCTGGGAGCCTCCTGGGACGGAGGACCAGGTAGTGGCATGGAGCCAGAGGGAGCCCTTTGCACTGTACCTCGCCGAGGCATGGCTGTTGCCTCCTGGCAGGATTGCTATTTCCAGCCATTGGGCTGCAAGGCTCCTCAGCTGCGGTTTGTAAGCCAGGGGACTTAGATGTCACAGATAGACTTTGACAGTCATCCCAGAGGAGTTTTCTTTCCAAAATTTGTCTTCAGGACCTGAACTGAGAAATCTGTTTTCTCTCCTGGGAGCTGGTTGCTGCCATGGGATCCTTCCTATGAATCATGGTGCTGGGCCAAATGGGTCTATGGTTGAAGGAGCTTGCTCTTGTTGTTAAGGAGGGTCCTTTCTTCCCCAGCCCCACAGACACTGCCATTTTCCCCTACTGTCCTTGAAACTTTAGTGAAAATGTGCCCTTTGGACAGGCAGCAAATAGCTGCAATATCAAGCCATAGGGCTATATGTTTTGGTTGATCATAATTCATTAACGAAAACCAGAGAGACGTGGGCACACGGAAAAAGTTATACGAGCAGGCAGTTGCCTGTTGCCACTTGACTGAGGTTAGCATCACAGTTAAGCTACTGGTTTTATAATAACCTCATTGGGAATTTTTGATGGGAGGAGCGCCTTGCTGGTACACAAATACTGACACATTATGCCGGCAACACCCCTTGCACTGATGAAGCTATCCCAGGGAAGCAGCCGTTTATACCTACCACAGGAAAACCAAACCAAGCGAGCCAACCCACCCAGACCACAGAATGCGCAGCTCTGCCCAGGAATTGCTTCTGCAGGAGGGGCTTCGTGTGATCCCACACCGTCCCCTCTGCCAGCAGCACTCCTGCCTGCAGATGCCTGCAGGGTTTAGCTGCATGAAGAGCAATGCCAGATCTCAGCTGACAAGCTGCAGCATCGTAATTTAACATTCAGGAGAAACACCTTTAGTTTGACAAACCCTGCTCCTGGTGCTTGCTTGTACACTGGGCAATTGCACCAGCTGCAAAGATCCCCGAGAGCCAGGGCTGTGCACAGGCGTGCCTGGATGGCGGGGACAAGACCTGCTGACACCAGCTGCTCGTTCAGCTGCATGAAAGCCCTGGTTGTTACTTGGAGTTGTCAATGGGGAGCATGAAGAAGTCAGCAGGAGGAAGCTGGAGACTGCAAACTTGGACAGCCAGTTTTTGAAAGTTGAGAAATGGGAGGTGACAAAAGCTGGGCTCCATTTGGCCAGGGAGGAGATGTTCTTGGCACTAACGGTCCCCTCAGCATTTCTCACAGCTGCAGTTCAGTGCTGGAGGCCCTGCCCTGGAGCTGATGCCACTGCGGCACAGGCAGAATCAGAGAATCCCTTTTTTCCTTCCAGCAGATTTGCTTCTGCAGCCGGTGAGGCACAGCACGTGTGTGTGTGGTAGGAGATCCAGGCATCGCTCGCAGGGAAAGGCAGAACTAGACTGATGACTGTAACAGGTTACATGCTGCTCCAACACGTTTTACCAACCAGGTTGCAGAGGAGTTTCTTGTCTTTAGCCCAGAGCGCATGGTTTAGCCCCAGCACATGGTTGCAAATGCTAGAGGCAACCAAGTCATCTGGAGAAACTCCAGAGATGATCAAGAGGCTGTGTGGGATCTGGACAGAGAGACTGAATTTTCCACCGCTGTCCTGCCCCTCCAGTCACCCTTACTGGTACATACTGGTCCATACCATGCCTCCACCTTCTGTATTTAAGCATGATAGCAGCAAGGAGGAGGAGAAATGGAGGAGAATCCATGTGGGATAGTGGGACACCAGCCCAGTCATGGAGATGTGCTCCTGAACCAGGGAGCTCCCCACCAGTAGCCTCCACTTTGGAGCTCTCCGTGATTCTGGGCTTCAGGAGCCAGGGTCTGGTCCAGTTACATGGTATTTCCAAGTTTTTTAGGAATAGTTGGCAAATTCTTAGTGTCTGAAGAGCACATATTAGTGACAGGTGTCCAAAATTCAGGCTCTGGGGAAGCTCCATGAACTCCTTTGACTCTTTCATTCCCTAGTTCAAAGATGTGCAATGTTTCCAGCGCTTCAGGCTGCTTTGGGAACTAACCAAAAATTCCTAGGCTACACCTCATTTGTATATAATCTGCATCTGAGTTTTGTTGCTAGATAAATGCGGGCTGGCAAGAGGACACAGTTGTTTATAGACCGGAGCTGGTAAGAATAGATCTTTGCAAACACAGAGAAACTTTCTGTGCAGGGTGAAGGGGCTGTCAGGGTGGAAATGTAGCTTCCTGAACCTCTGAAAACAAATGTTTGCTCTTCATTTTCCCCTTGGGTCTGCACAGTGTGGAAAGAGGGTCAGGCAAAGGCGTCCCTTCTTTGGTCACATTCCCATAGGAAGCATCTGCTACTAAACGTATGTTGCTGAAAAAATCCCCCATATATACAAACACAGTCTTTTAGTTTGTTTCTGGTTCACAGGCACTTCTGTCAATTCGGGACAGGGTTCTCTGAAGCTGGTAGATGACCTGTCGGTTGTAGCCTGCATAGCAATATCAGAGTCAAACCTGCTGGGACTTGGGAGCAGCATCAGTGGAATCTCTCCATGGATCCATCAGTTGAAGGTCAGGAGTAAGCTCAGACCAGCTGTAGAAGAGCTGGTGTCTATCCCAGCTGTGTCGGCTTCCCAGGAAAATAGAGCAAGAGAGTGCAGGGAGAAGGGTGAGGGAAATGGAGGAACAGGGGCTGGCATGGTGCAAGCGTGATGGAAGACAGGGGGTTTTCTGAGGGTCTCCAGTCTGAAGTGCATCTTCTGGGCAAAGGGCTTATTATAGCTGCTGCTGCTGCAGACATTTGATGCCCTTATTCAACACTGGGACCTACAAGAGATGGGAACATGTCTTCTACACAAAGCTTGGGCATGAGCCTAGAGGGATGTGATTTTGCACCCCCAGTGTCTATGGCATGGTGCCTCATGGTGTCAGGTAACTTGTGTTTGGGAAGAGACCTGGGCCTGCTGTCTCATTCCTGTCCTTGTGGCGGGACACTCAGTCTGGGCACAGTGGTAGTGTGAGCACCACCTCCAATCACGTGGGATCCTTCAGAATCAAGGTCATGCCACGTCATATGGGGCACATCTGTTATCTTCTCACCCACCCATCACCACCACTATACTGCCTCGTACCAAACCCAAATAGCTGCTTGGGAGTGATTTCCATTCCATCCTGGATGACAGTGCCGGTGGCTCCAGTGCCGATCCTCTCTCACAAAATGCCCACCACCTCTGCCTCTCACTGCTGTACCCACTTGCATTTCAGGGGACCCTTTCCTGATAAAGAGATTAGGAATTTAAAATAATTTTACTTGTCCTGATTCAGCAGAGAGCCCAGCTTAGTGGAGAGTGGTTTCTAGTTGTTGCTAATAGAAAAGAAAAATTTCCCTTTTCTTAAGCAAAGAAAATCAAGAGCTGGATTAGGAAATAAGGAAAGTGCAATGTTCAGACATGGTAATTCCAGAGGTGCTGGTCCCCACAACTCTTTTCCCACCTCTCCAGAGGAAAGCTTTGAGCCCCACAGCAAGGCACAGCACAAGCCTCCCAGGGCATTAATGGGACCTGAGAAAGGCAGAGGGATGGGGAAGCAACAGAACGTGCTGTAACTCCTCCTGTGTGGACCCCCAGAGTGTGGGACCCTCCCTCCTTGTCCCTGGCAGCAGGGTGACCTGCACAACCCAAAAGGCTCTCTTTCCTAAACAGCGAAAAGGCTCTGAGCCAACCCCTCCCTGCTCCTCTCAGGAGGCTTTTCCACAGCCACCCTGATCTTCTGATGTCTTCAGCAGTTTTTCCAATTTCTACTCAAAATATATTCATGAATAGTTTATCCCATTTGCTCTTGTGCCAGCACTGGCCTACAGTTTAAATAATAAGCTGCCGTGCTGATGTTTACCCTTCCCTCCCTTTCTTTCTCCCCAAAATATTTATAGAGAGCTATCGTATGTCTTTCAGTGATCATTTTTCTGAGTTAAAGATTAGGGGCAGTCCCATGGCTTATACATGAGTTGAGCCAGGAGAAGTCTCCTGCAGGGCCAGCAGCTCGGGAGAACGTGTGCACTAAGCAGCCTGAGGTGCACGAGGAGGAAAGCATCCCACAATGGAAGTGGCTCAACAGCCTCATGAGATGCCAACACAAAGGGGCAGAACAGTGGTACCCACTTTTAAAGAGAAGAATCCTGTGGGCACAGTGCATCCCTGAAACGGTTTCCAGCAGGTGGGAGGCTTGGAGGGGGGTTCAGGCCAGGAGTCTCAGCAGGAAGGGAGGGTAATTTTGTGGTTGTTCCATGTCACGTGCTGCACAAATTGCCCTTGGTTCCTCCTTGCTTGTGTTTCCTGTTTCAGTATACTGCTAACAGTCTCTCTTCTCCAAGCTCTGCAGATGTCCTGGCTGAGCTTTCCTCAGAAGGGATCCATCTGGATGCTGTCCTTGCAATTGTCCATGCTTTCTCTTTCCTGGATGTCCATCCATTCTTTTTTTTTTTAAATTTCTTCTCCATGGGTGTTGAAATCAGAGGCAGAGATGATGTCGGTCCTTTCAGCCTTACTCTGGTGTCATCTGATGACTGATTCTGTCCAACATGCCAAGCTTGTTGGACCAAGCCTTCTGGTGCCCTCTGAAACCTCTAGCACAAAAACATGTCTGCAAATACATGATCTTTGCATGCAACAGCACTAACTGGCACCATCACCTCCGTGGCACTTGTGCTGACCTAGACTCTGAACTGCCCAGCTCCCCTGTATGGAGATCCTGCTACCTGCACCGTGAGTGGTGGGGAACCACCCCTGGACAAGAGGCTCCATCCTGGGAAGGTTTAGACGTTTACTTGCGGTGGGTGTGTGGGCATCATGGTTCCCTTGCCCAGACTGCATTTCCAATAATTCCCTTCTTCTAGACCACATCAGTTCTCGTGCCCACGGGAGTCTTTCACTGGGCTGAAGAGGTGGCTGACCAGAAAGAGGAAAAAACAGGATCTAGAGAAAAGATGACTTGAGACCTGACCTGAGCAATAGGCCAGGCTTTAGAATAGATTTTAAAGGAAATTATGATTAAAAGCATGGAAGTAAATAGAAAACGGGATTAAATACCACATGGATTTACCAAAGGTATACTGTGGCAGGTTGGCTTTATAGCTTTCTTTAAGAAGGTATCTGCTTTCCCAGACAAAAGGATTGAAGTAGATCTCATCTCCCTGAACCTCAGTAAAGCAGTTGATGTAATGCACATGAGAAATTATTAATTAAACTGGTGAAGATGGGGATTAATGGAGAAATGATAAGGAACAGGGGTAAGATGGGAAATGGCTGGAGGGGAGGCAGCAATGGATAGTGTTAAAACAGCAAGCACTAAGCTGCAGGCAGGCTACTAATGGAGTTTCTCAAATATCCATTTGGGGTCTGATTTTGCTTAATATTTCCACTAATGATCTTTGCACAAAAGGTAGGAGACTGCTGATAAAACCTGCTGATGATTCAAAGGACGAAGCCAATGCATGGCAGCAGTGGAATATCAAACAGAAGCGATTGGGTGACCTTAAAGACTGGAGTGAGAGACCTGGAAGGAAATTCAATAGTACAAATGTGAGGTCAGGTACTTAGGAACTGATGCAGGAAGTTCAGCTGTAGCTGGAAGTAAATGAAAAGCACAGGGAGCTTGCTGGGGGAGTCAGTCACCTAAAGGCCATAAACTGCCAATTTTGCTCAGCAGTGAAAAAAGGCATGTGTGAGCCATGCTGAAATATTTCCTGGAGAGAGAAACCCATCAGCGCCGCAAACGATGCATTAGTGAGGCTTCATCAGGAAGAGTCTTGCCAGTCCTGCTCACCCCGAGACTCCCAATGTGGCCTCCCTCTCCATCTTTGGAAGGATTTGGCCTGTCTACCTACCAGGATGGCTCAGAGGGCAGCCTACTCCCCAGAAATGCTCCAGGGAAGGTGATGGAGGAGAATCCTTTGCGCTAATGGGTAATGTTGGCACAAAGGAAAATAGGCTTGAACAAGTCACAGGTCCTCTGGGGCTGTTCTGCAATAACCTGCTAGCAGCAGGGGGAGGTGGGGGGACAAGAAAAGTCACAGCAAAGTGTATTGGACGGTTTGTGCGATGGGCAACATACTGTGGTATAAATGCGGGAAGGGGTCTCGGACCCCACAGCTCTGCTGACCCCCACGATATCTCCAGCCCTGTGACCATGTAGAGCTCCATGAATGAGCCAGCTGGTATAATGCTGTTGCCGTCCCATATAACTGCACTTTTCCCTGCCTGCTGTCACAGGGTGTTGTTTGGCACCAAAGCAGGTGAAAAGGACATCTATGAAAATATGTCACCTGCCACGCAATTGGTTTCTTCTCCCAAACCTGACATGACGAGCCACTATGTGACGTGGCGGCCCAGTCATCTCCTCCATGGCTACTCATTGAGAGCAGGCACGTCTTGGCTTTTACTGATGGGTGATAGAACACCAGTGGAGCCGTGCAGGTGTGAAGCCCAGCTGTCACCCATCCCCGCTGAAAACCCCACTTCCCTGTGCCAAGCCGCAGTGACGCCTCCCTTCAAGATGTCATTTCTTTTGGCCTCCCCAAAGCCCATGGGGCCCTGCAGCTGGTGAGAGCGGTACATGCCGCTGCTGACACTCTGTGTTCCCGCCACGACGTGACCTGATGAGGCTGACGTGGCACTTCTCCATCTGACCTGACAGCTCAGGAAATTCAGTCGGCTGGCAGGACTCACACGCCACTCACCGAGCACAGCGGGTCCCTGGCACCGGCACCAGCTGTTTCTGCTTCCACTTCATCACTCCTCTTGGACCAGCTCTTCAGCACTGGCAGCAGCAGCAGCTCCTTGACTCAAGACCTCGCGGACGTCAGCTCTTGGAGAAAGCCTGTGCATCTGTGTCAGGCCGGTGACAGGGATTGCCAGGCATCCCGCAGTGACATGGCACTACTGCGGCACAGCAAAGCGGCTGCCGGGGTGGGATGCGAGCCTGGCTGTGGGATGCCTGGAGAGGAAGCTCTGCTGGGAGAGGGCTCCAGGTGCTTACAGCTCTTGGGGTGCCTGGGTCTGCAAAGCCCAGCCCAGAGAGGATGGGGAGCCCCATGGCAGGTTGGCTGGAGGAACGACCCCTTTTCCAGGGCAGAAGATGGCTGCTAATGCTGCTGCCTCCAGCTGAACTCTTGGAGAAAAGCCACGAGGCAACCATCATCCCCCCGCCTCCTAGAAGGGTCTCTCACCCGTCTTCTGAAGCTTATTTACTCTATGTTTTAGGGATGAAAACACAGCCCCACGCCTCTACTTGTGAGCAGAGAGTGAACCCAAACTGCCACCATCCCTCTTCAAAGCAAAGCACTGTGGACTGCCTGGGTTCTGCTCATGGGAGCAGCCAGAGCAGGCTCTTGGCAGAGAGAAGTGTTTTCAAAACTGCCTGGGCATCTAGTTTGGTCTTGAGAGACACACATCAGCTGGAAGAGGAGCCCCAGATACCTGCTGAGACTCATCCAGTCCAGGCTGTCCACATGAGCTTTCAGCTCCCAGCTCAGCCATGGCACCCATCACCCTGTGGCACAGGGCTGTCTTAGCCAGTGCACCCACCAGGGGTGCAGCATCCGCGCTCAGCCTGCACCCCAAACCGCCTGCCAACGGGCATCTCCCAGCAGCTTGCCCTGCGAGCCACCACCTCTGCTTCCCATGCCGCTTGCGCTGGGGAGAGTTTGGGAATGGGGGAGGGTTGAGGGGTGCTTCTGTCCCCTGGTGCTGAGGGCACGCAGCATCCTTGTTCACTCCTGCAGCCCTCCCCTGGCACCCACCGCCCTGCATCCTCTGCAGGGTGACCCGGCTGCTGCTGCAGGTGCAGTGCTCACTCCTGACACATCAGCGATTCCTCCATGGTATTGCTGTTATGATGATCTCCAGAAACCTGATTTGAGATCCTCGAAGCCTAGCTGGGAAGTCAATCCCACACAATATTGGCTTCATTACTTGCTATATATTCCCAAGTACACGAGAAGAAACAGTCATTCAGCGGCTAAGCAATTCTCTGCCACCTTGACGTGCCTGTAAGTGCTAGAGAAGCAAGTTTGCAGCTGGGGTGAAAGGATGTGCCCTGAGAGCATGCAAGATCTGGGAGCGAGTCCTTTATAGCCTTTACAGCCCATCCTGCAGAGAGGAATGTTTTTCCACAGTGTTAAATATTGATTCATGGGTTAGGAGGCACTGAAACGATGTCTAGCTGCCTGTACCAGGGTAGGGAAGGGCTGCCTGACGTGAGGCACGGCTGGTGACGCAGGTACCTGCCAGCACCCAGGTGGACTGATGTGACACCTGCTTGTCATCACTGTGTGTGCTCACTCGCACAGACGGGGACATTTGTTCCTTGGGGTCAAGTGAACCGTGAGTCAGCCCAGAGCAGCGTTTGCCTGTTTCTTTTGTCCTCCCGCCTTCCACTCTGCATCTGCCGGTAGAAATATGAATCTTTGCCTGGTTAGATGGCTGCTTTTCTCCTCTCTATAATTAGATCTTCTCATTGTCCGTTTGGTGTTTGTGCGACCATATCTGAGGTTGGCTTCTGCTGTCAGGCAACCACAGGGCATTCCAGTCCAAGTGCTGCTGATTTCTGCTTTTATCCACCCCAAAAAAAAAAAAAAAAAAAAAAAAAAAAAAAAGAATAAATACACTGACATGCCAGTCCTGGCACTTGTTCACGCCGCAGCCAGACGCCTGTGGCTCAGCCCTGCTTGGGAGGAGCTCTGGGAGGGGATGAAGCCAAGCTGCCCTTGTGCCGCCCAAGCCAATTCTGCTCATGGTTGTGGGAATTAGAGATGCTGTGTGTTGCGTGGGGTTGTGCATGGGATAAAGTCTTTGCCCTTAGCCTCTCGGTGCCTGTGCTCATCCCTCTCCCATTTCCCTTCCCAGGGTATGCTCTGGGAAAGGGAGCTGGTGTTTCTTCAGCTTCACGAGCATGGCAGGAGATTCTCAAGTGCGTTGACGGCCAGTAATGAAATTACAACGGCTCATGTGGGAGACAGGCTCCCGCCTGGCTTCTGACCAGGATCCTGGCTGCTGCAGGGTGAATGATGCCGTCACCGGCACGGGGCAGGGCAATGCAGGCAGCGGCCAGCAGTGATCAGCAGGCAGGGAAGCACGGTGCTCCTGGCCTGCCTTCCGTATGCAGTCTTGGCTCCCTTTTAGGCAGGGTCTGCATTTTACAGCTGCTGGCAATTTAGATGAAAAGTCTCATCGCTGCAGTCAAAACGCGTTGGCTAAATACCATGTAACTCTGAGTAAAAAAACCCACCAAAACAACAAAGCCATGTAATGCTTTGGTCGACGGATAGAAAACCTGGGGAGCCTGGAGATAGAGAGACATAGGAGCTGGAGAGATGGCGATATTTAGTGCTCTGGACCCAGGACTTCTTGTGAGGATGGCTGAGCCCAGAGAGGAGTGAAGAGAAGAGCTAGTGGGTGGCAAGGTGTCTCAACCCCAGGGAACAGTCCTGATGGGGAAGGCAGGGATCCTCCGCACCGGGGGAATGGACATTGCAAATACGAGGGGCTGACACACACATCAAAGTTTGCGGCATGGGGAAGGGCAGCTGCGTCGCAGGGAGAGACCTAAAACCATCCTGAGTGAACAACAGGGGAGAGGATCCCCAGCTGCTGCCGAGGAGACTCCATTTTGCTCATTTCTAACTATCTGGACACACAATTTGTGCTTTGGCAGCTCCGGCTCATGATAATATTTTTTTTTCTCCTAACTTGATTTTGCTCTCAAATGAACTGACACAGAAGTTCATCGGTCTTACAAGACCAGAGTCATCCTAGAGAGGCAGCACTGGGGTGAGATTCCTGCTTTGGGGCAGGTTGCGGGTGTGTAAAGGGTGAAGAATTTATCGGCAGTGCTGGTGAAAATCTGACAGACCTGAGGTGCTCTGAGCAAAATATTCCTTGCTCAACAAATCAACATTTCATGATGTGTCCCGAAAAGGGATGTTTGTTTTGATTGGATTATTTCAGAGACACTTTAACAGCACAGCGTGCAATGTCCATGCGGTGACGCAGAGCTGCTGCACCCATGGGATGATACCGTGGGTGCACCCAAGACACCGTGGGCAGAGTTGGCACCTCCCAACACAGCATCCTGTGGGAGGTGGGATGGTGGAGCCCTGTAACTGCTTCCCCCCTCCTGACCCGGTCACTGCTACAGCCCCAAATGCCTCCAGCACAGAGTAGGGGTCCCATCATCTTGCTTGGAACACACAATGCTAAATGGCTCTCTCAAAAACTTTGGGTTTTTATCTTTTATGATGGTTTTGCCCAAATCAAAAAATGGAATAAAATGTGTCTATTCCTACCTTATTTTATTTTAATAGGATTAATGATTCTGGTGCTATCAAAATGTCTGTTTCAACATTTCCAGGCTGAGGAATTTCTCTCTTTGTTCAAAATGACATTTAGGAACAAATTTAATTTAAGTGTTCTTTCTACTTCTGTTTGAAAAAGTCCAAATTGCAGTGACGTATTTTGGCTTTGTTGACACCGAACTGTTGGACTGATCCAAAAGGAATGCTTCCAGAACTTCATTTCTAGAAAAAATTCAGACTTTGATGGGCCTGTTTCATTTGCAAATGAAGGAGGAAAAAAAAAAAAAAGTCACAACCTCAGCATTTCCTGTAAGAATACAGCTCCTTTCCTTCCCCCTGTGGTCTCGGAGGCTGCATGGAGCAGAGGGGAGATGCTGTTTCCTCAGGGTAACCAGCTGCTTCCCGCCTGGGGGTACATTTGCAGCTGGGGATGTTGGTGAGGAGCCCCGTGAGTGGTGAGGAGGGTGGTGGGGATGCAGGTGCAGGCAACTTTAGGGCAGAGCTGAGAGGTTGGGGTACTCCCAGGACCCCCCCAGCACCATGGGACCTCCCGGTCTGATCCAAGTTGCTTTTCAGTAGAAGCCACCCCTGGTAGATGCCACCCATCCTTCTCCCAGACGACTCTTCGGTAAGGCCCCGTTCCTACAAGCTCGGTCACCAGTGTACCAGTTATTACCATGTTTCAAGGGATGGGGAGCTTTCACCCCCCCACACCCTCCCCCTGGCTAGCCCCTGGAGTTCTTCAGAGGGATTTGCAGCCACTGGGATCTTGTGCCATAGAGTGGACTTCAACTGGTGATGGATTAAGCCTAATATATTTACTGTTGCAGGTCAGTCTCGGCACTTTTCTCCTGCTCTTTAAGTGATGTTTGCTTATCAGCTTACTCCATTTATCATGGGTTAGATGGTGTGTGCTAGCAACTCCAGGTCTTGCCTGCAGAGTACAGTTGATTAGGAGAGATTTCCTCTCAAAGTCTAGGGCTGCCCTCCCAGCTCGGGGAGGGATGGCCCTTTGCTGGGCTGTAATTAATAAACCAGCAAGCTACGGACCCTGCATTGTGCCCGTCGCTCCCCTGCCTGCTGGCGAGAGCTGTGAGGAGGAAAAGGTGTTATTTTTTTGGGGTGGCATGGGGGAGAGTCTGACATCCTCCTTCAACAAGGGGGCAACTTCCAGCAAGTCACCTAACAAGAAGCACCACAAAGAGCAGGCAGCAAAAGTGCTGGGAGATCTGCTGGGATGGGACGTGACTGTCCTGGAGACAGGGAGGACAGTGACTGCCTTCAGCCTGCTGGAGACAGGGAGGAAAGACAGAGTGAACTAACGCTGCCAGAGAGGTTAAAGGGAATAAGATGGTTTTTACAAATATACCAGGGGAGTCCTAAATACTGGAGAGAAAGTAGGAGCCATTAATAAATTAAGAAGAAGATTAAATTAATGATGACTCTCAAATGGCTGAACTGCTGCACAGCCTTCTAAAATCTGCCTTTAACCAAAAAAAAAAAAAAAAAAAAAAAAGAAAAGCTAAAGAGCATCTACAGACAATAAGAAAACAAAGAAAGCCTTGTCAAATTGTCTAATATAATTCTTGAGCAAAGGCAGGGTGAACCTGTATCGGCTCAGCAGGGCTGGGGGCATGCAGCAGGGAACGGGGTGGGACTGAGCTTATGAAATAAAGCAGGGACCGACAATAGAGTTGTTTAAGTTACAGAGAAGCAGGAAATTACCAGAGGATTTGGAAAAAGGAAGTACACCAGCCTTCATGAAAAGACAGTGATCCCAGCAGCGATAACTTTACGGCTCCATCTTCAACCCAACAATAGAGCCCATAGCTAGGGAGACTTCTGGAAAACAACAAAATTGCAGCAGTGCCCAGTGGGGCCGGGAGGGCAGAGGGGGACAGCAGGCACAGGACCCGCAGCGTTTTTGCCCTCATGACTTACCCCTGGCACTCCTGCCCTCTCCCCACCCAGGCTTTTGTGCCTGGTGCTAAAAGGTTGGTGCTAAAACACACCCCTGGTAGTTGGGGAGATGTGTTTTCTGCTTTCAGGCCCTCTCCCTGGCAGCCAGAGGAAGGTCCTAATCAGATAGCAAGGTAGAAACAGCCATGGTAGGTACATCTGTTGGATGACTGTGACAGAAACATTGAATTCTAGGTCATCTGGACAAAATGCCTTATTGCACAGGAATGGGAGAAGAGTCCCCAAAGCCCTGACCGAGACGGGGAGGACAGGTTCGTGCTCCTTGACCTACAGTCTTGGTCTCTGCGGGATCAGGCAAGCCTCACCAGATCAGTCACACATCCTCACCGTCATGAGAAACATGGCTGGGTTTAGCCTGGAGCAGAGATTTTGGCCCAAACTTTGCAGCGAGAGGACTCAGGAGCAGTGAGTACTTATGAAAGCAGAGCCCTGGGTTTGCCCAGAAGCAGCTCTCCAGTGCCCGGTCCTTGGCTAGAGATGGAGCAGATGCCGGAGCGCACAGAGGGGCTGTGCCAGAGAAGGGATGCTGTGGCACGACAGGCACCAGCATGGAGACCTGTGCGATCACAGCTATGCCGCATGCCTCCTCTCCCTGTCCTGGTGCTGACGGCTTGGGCAGCTCTTTTCTGCAACACTCATCAAGGAACAAGCGATAAGAAGGATCTGATGGGGGCGCTGAGGACTGCCCATCGCATTGGAGGGTCTTGGGCTCGGAGCAGCATTTGCAAAGGAGGCTTCTACAGGCAGAGGGGATAGCCATGAGCAAACAGTGCCTGGCATGCAAGGTGCCCCCAGGCATCTTTAGGGACCCCACAGGGACACGAGGTGCCCTGGTGCAGCAGTTGTGCCACATGCACCAGGGCTGCCAGGCGTCGTGGTGGCCCCGGCAGCCCCTGCCTGCAGCTCGTATGCCTGGGCACAGCTGGAAGCACTGCTGTCCCAAGGAGATACAGACACAATAGAGAGACATAGGGAAAATGATGAAGGGGCTGAAGGATGGGATTTAGGAGGCAGATTAAATGAACTAAATCTGTCTAGCTTTGCCGATCAATCATGCAGGCAGGAGCCGGATAACTGTCTCTGAGTGCCTGAAGGGTGCAAACACTGAGGGAGAAGGAAATTACTTAGGGGACTTCAGGGTGTCAGAGGGGGAAAAGGAATGCCAGAGCTGCTGACTCAACTCTTCCTGCTGTTCATGATGGGTCTTCAGGGCCAGGGAATGGGACTGTGCCCCAGCCACAGCATGCCTGGGCTGCAAGAGAAGCTTCTGGCCCATGGTCAAGGAGGTCTGCAGAAATCGTATATGGGATGAGAGGAGGATGATGGAGCAAGGAGAACATGGTGGGATAATGGGGCCATGCAAGAAGAGCAGCGGGGTGAGGAAGGTGGGATGGGACTGCTAAGCAGCTGCAAAGACTGCATTTTCTGTTGCGTCTGTGTTGTTACAGACCTTTGACAACATGGTTCCATGGGATGCTGCCATCATGCCTGCATGGAGTTTGTCCAAGTCAGCTGTCTGTCCTGGAGATCTCTGGGCAGGAGCTGTAGTGGGAGAGCCTCGTAGAGCCCAGCACAGGGGAAGCTGGTCCTCTGCACAGCAGTAAATACACAGTCCCTGGCCATACCCTCTTCAAATGCTACAGGGATGAAGCTCACCCAAGTCTTCATCATCACGGAGAGACCTTGGCCCAGTTGGTGCTGGGGAGGGATGGATTTGGGTGCCCTCCCAGCAGAGAAGAGCCACCACTCCTCCCCAGTGCCATTCATAAGGCACACCTCCCAGCGCTGTGGACCGAACCTGCTGCCCTCCATGCTGCCTTCCCCAGCTGCAGAGCAGGCAGCAGCGCTGGGTGCGGGATGGATCATTTTAACTTAGCCCGCCCCATGCCAGCCTCCCCTCATCAGCCCAGCCTGCTGGTTTATTAGGGCCTCTGGCGGAGCTCTGCCTCGTTCAGGCTCTTTATCCGTTTTCATTTTCTATGCACACCTCTGGGGCACTGTACAGATATAAAATAATCAAAATGACAGTCCCCAGATAAAGGCCACTTTTGCAAGGAATACACCAAGTTCTCACGTAAAAGCGTACAAATGGTGGTTTATTTTCTACCTCAGCACCTTTTGGGTCTTGCAAAGCACTGAATACCTTGTGAGTCCAAAGAAAAATATCCTGGTCAGCTCTTTCACACCCGTGAAACATGGTGCAGTGCATAAAGTTCAGAGCCAGGAGTGAATAACAGCGACTTTCATTAACTGTCAAGTGAAACCAGAGGCAGGCTGAAGTGCTAATTCCAGTTGGGACCCGTTCAATAGCAAATTAACCTGCCAGTGATCTCCCAGTAGGCTACTGAACAGAGCAGAAGGAATAATTTGAAACTAGGTTTGTAGAGGTAGGTAATATCTTTTTTATTAGATCAGCAGATAATTTGTAGCCAGATATTTATTCAATGAGCCTCTGTGTGCGTGAGTGGCCGTCTGCCTCTCCTTCTCCCCCTCACATCTGAACAAACAACGAAGATCTTTTCAGATCTTGCCGTGAACCGTTCGCACATAGGCAAAATCTGAGCGGGAGGTCCGTGATGGACCTCGCACATCGGGAGGCAGGGCCGGCGACCCGCGATGGGAAAGGACCCGAAAGCACTTTTGGTGCTGACGCTGAAGCTGGTTTCTGCAAACCCTTGCTCGCTGCACCCATAGGAGGGGAGGGAGTGCAACGCAGGTTGAGGAAGGCCACAGGAATATCTGTTAGGGGTTTTGAGTTTTTCCCCTCCATCGCTGGCGTGGAGAGACAGGGCTGGCCGGCAATGAGCGGCGCCGGAGGAGCATTACGTCACCGGTGCAGAGCCGTGTTGGCTGCGCAGCGCCCGAGGAGGAGGATGCTGTCTCCTGGCAACCCCCGCGCCTGTCACATACATCAGCATCAGCAGCGGATGCAATGCAGGACTGCTCGCCTCTTGCAGCACCCCTCCGCCAAGAGGGGAGCTCGCTGCCGTAAACCAAGGGTCCTGCGGCTTTGCTGGGTGCTAACGAGGTTTCCCGTCTAATGTGGCTTCCTGGCTGCAACTCGGCTCCCCACCACCCCTTGGAATGGGCTTTTCTGACACTGCGGGCAAGAGTAAAGGCAGCTCTGGGGCTGGGCAGTGACAAGGCTTCCCAGCCAGCAACAGGAGCAAGCGCAGTGTCAGAAATCAGACTCTAGATAGAATGGCTCACTCCCGAAAGTGAGCACCGCACTGGGCCCAGATGCCGAAACGCTGTGATGCCCCAGCTGATGTGTTTAAGGCACCCATCTTTGCTGTCCACACACAGCATAGAGGGGGCTGCAGTGGCATTGAGGGTCTTTCCCACAATACCAGCTCCGATTTTCTCCATGCTGGGAGGCAGGGACAAGGATGCAGAGAACTGCCAGCTGCAGCCAGCACCGGGTCTTGCAGGTACCCTCTTCCTCCAGGGTCAGGGGAGGGCAGCAACTGAGCAGATACCATCTCCACGCAGAGCTGCCATCAGTCTGGGCCGATCGATTCCTCTGGGTGCTTGAGGCATGGAAGCCACTGCCAGCCCATTTCACTTATCTGAGTCCTCCAGCACTCCAGACTTTCACTTTCTGGCCCCCAAAAGGAGGGAGATGAGGCAAAATATTTGTGCCTTCTCTGCTGGGGGATGCAGGTTATGTCTTCATCCATCCTCTCCCTTTAGCCAAAGGTGCCTTCCAGAGCGTCCCTCCATGCTGTGCCTTCTTCCCCTGCCTCAGACCAGATCCACCAGCAGCTCTGCTCGGGGCCGTACCCTTGCTCCGATCTCTCCCATGTGGGGTTGGCGAGTGCAGGGCTGTGCAGGCGGAGGCACCCGGGCAGGAGCAGCACAGACGCTGGGATAAGAGGCAATAAAGGCTGTGAATCGGCCTGGGGCTGTCAGCCAGGGCCTCTTCTGGCAACTGGCAAGCTGCCCTCAGTCTCACAGATGAGTCCTACAGCACCAGCCTATTCAGGGACTTCTACTACTAGCCTGGAAAGGGAATGGGGATGAGGCACAAGATGAGTGCTTTCCCTGCCGGAGAATGCATGCTGGGATGGACTGGAGGAGAAGCAAAGGGATGGGGAAGCGGGAGTAAGGCACGAGCATCCAAGGGGATCTGCTCCCTCTCAAAGGAGATGTCAGCTCCTGAGCTGCTTCGAGCCAAGGGCTTAATTTGCAACCTATTCAGCAGCATCCACACCAGTGGGGGGACCGGAGGCACTCAGCATCCCCAGGCTGCTCCTGGCAGCTGGGAAAATCCCCAGTGCCTGGCAGCCGGGGCAGCGATGGAGGCAGAGCGGGAGAGCTTGGAGGGCTGGTGACTGAGCATCCACCAGCTCCTGGAAAAAAGCCACAGTGGCCCCACACTTCCTGACCACTCCATGCCCAGGGGCTCCCACAGCAGCAGGGGAGATGAGACAGAAGGGAGGAAAGCTGCATGGAGGGGAGACAGAGGGAGAGGAGGAGAGGGAGAGTGGGGGAGGGTGGGAGAGGGAACGCCTGATGAAGAGTACGGGAATGGGAGGCAGACAGAAAAACTAATCGAGGATGATTGAGGGAGAGAAGGAGGATGAGTGAAAGATTGAGACAGAGTGATAAAGAATATGTCAGACGGACAGGAAAACTAATAAAGAATAATAACCGCCCCAGCCGAATGCAGCACACGCACCTGCCTGTGGCTGTGTGTATGAGCCCAGGCAGCGTGCCCCCCCGGCCCTGTGCCCAGGGAGGACACAGAAGGACATGCTCTGCGGCCGGCCACATGCACGGCCCGCCCCCCCAGGACATATGGTCACACATAGAGCATCTCTGCCGGTGCAGGCTTGCCCGCACACAAAGCCCTATTGGTAGCCCCACAGAGTGCTCTCAGCTGCGGGGGGAGGAGGGTGGCACATGTACGCAAATCTGCCAGTAGCCACTGCCCACACACTGGCGCTGGTCACTACCTCCTGGAATGTGCTGTATGCGGAGTACCATGTACCCCCACGGTACCCAGGTTGCTGTGGGCATCCCTTCATCACAGGATAGGGGAAGGATGAGGGTGCTTGGAGGAAGGTTTGCCCTCAGAGCGGTGCCTGGGTTAGTGGGCAAGACCCAGCTGCACAGCCCAGGGTGCAGGACCCCACAAAGCCTGTCCTACCTTGCTGAACAGTCTTTCCTTCAGCAGATCTACACATGCCACCTGGTCTCTGCCCATCTCTTCAGCAGCTACATACACTGGCTGGTCCTGGCATTGCTCCCCTGTTTCTTTTACAACCTGAGATGCTGAAAGAGCATGGGCATGCCCTTTCTGTTCCTCCCTTTTCATAGCCAGCCTCCCTGTGCTTCCCTCCATCCCAGCCCTTGCCTGGCTACCCTTCCTGCCCCAGGGATGCTATGGGCCAAGGGGAGAGAGCTGCTCTGGCTACCCTTCCCTTTGCACAGTGCCAGGCTACAGAGCTGTCCCAAAAAGGGCTGCATGCCATATTTGCTGGAGGGGCAGGCACAACCTCCCACTCCTTTGCTGTCTCCACTGAGCCTTGCAGGATACTAGTTTAAACGGGAGCTGACAGGGTAAGTGGAGGATTCCTCCCGGAGCAATGTCTACCCTGCATCGATATCCCCCTGCCACCACTGACCTCTGGCCCTGGAAAACTCCCAGAGAGTGTCCAGCTCCAGACAAGGGAGGAGTTGATTAACTGAGCCCAGCTCTGGAGTGTGTGGGAGCTCTGTTGCCTCTCGTTTGGCTGGGGGTGGTGGGATGCTGATGTCAAACCGGCTGAGAAAAGTCCAGTGCCACAGGATAGGAATGAGGAAGGGCAAACCTCAGGCTGGTCAGGCTCTGGATGGTGACTCATTGTAGGTCACGAGGACTGGGGACAGGCTGACACCTCTCTCCAGGCACTAGGCAGGCTTGGGGGTCCTCAGGGGCTGGGTGCTGGGCAGACCTCGAGGAAGAGGATGGGAGGAAAAACACAAGGGATGAAGAGAGACAGGAGGGAGAAAGCCGAACGAAACAGCCCATGATTTCAGCATGAGAACTGTGGTATTTGGTGTTTCCTGGTACCTCCCAGGCAGGGTGAGGATCTCACGGAGCAAGTGCTCAGCTTTGCCAGGAGTGGGGAAAACCAGCTCCCAGGAGGCTCAGCTGTGGCTGTTTTTATTTCACGTGTGTGACCCATTTGGGATCTCACCATGTCCCAAAGGCTGTTTGACAGGACACATCTGCGAAGGGTTCAAGCATTGCCTGCGGTGTGCTGCTGCGCTCAGCCGTTGCTGGTGGCTGTGCTGTTGGAGCATATGCCAGCATCGCATCGGGCTGGAGGCGGAGCCCTGGCACAGCAAGTGGGATTTTATCATCTCTTCATCTCCTGCAAATTTGAGTCATGAGCATAATTCAGCAGGTTTCAGGCTATGGAGAGCTACGCAAGGCAGGGGAAAACAGCCTCTCCTTTGTTTTCTGCTCTTTGGAAATGGCCAGTCCTTCCCTACCTGCCTTACCCCTAGCAGAAGCATTTTGGGGTGCAGGCAGTGTCGTCAGCATTTCGGATGAGCTTGTCCACATGGTGAGGGGGCTGTGCCGTGGCAGACCTACTTTGGCAGCCAGAGAGGCCCTGGGAAAGGTGCCATCCTCTCCAGCAAGCTTGCAATGGGCTGGGATGAGCACAGCTTATCCCAGGAAAGGAATGCCGTGCCCTCGCAGCCGTGCTCGGAGGTGGCTTCTGGGCTGCGCGATATAAATAAGGCAGGGGGTGTGGTGCTGCTGGGCCTCCCACACAGGAGTGACGGGTCTGCTCGCAGTAAGCAAGCATGGCGTGTGGGAGCTGCTCAATCTGTATGCCAAGAGTGCACAGAGGAGTCTGACCTGCCAGGGCCGGAGGAGGAGAAGGTCCCCTGCAAAACTGGAGACAGCAGGAACACCGGGCAGCACCAGGAGCAGAGCAGTAAGTGGGATGGGATGGAGAGCACGGGGAAGGCTTTAGTTGGAGATACAATAAAGTAGGGAAAGAAGGCTCCATCCTTCCCAGCACCTTCCCACTCCCCTCACTGCATCACCCTCCTGCCTCGTTGCTTCCCCTGGTCATCCCTTCCCTGCACACAAGCCTGACCCCTGGACACGTCCAGCTGTGTCCAGCACCATCCCCACTGTCCTGCCCAGGCTTGGCACAATTACAGCCAGTCACCGCTGGCACACAGCCGTTTGCTTCCTTCAAGGATTTCCTCCTGCTTCTGATTTTTGTTGCAGCAAGGCAGTACATACGCAGGGGTAGGGGGAAGTGGTTTCTCGGAGCGGAGCGCACAGGATGCTCCGTCAGGGTGATGTGTTTAGTGTGTAGGCAAGGCAAATGACCTTTTTTACCCATTTCCTAATGACGGACACCCTCCATTTGCAAACCTCCACTGTGCTTGGGTAGAAAGCACTGAGCTTTGGGGGTTTCTCTGGCTTTGCGAGTGGTTTACGAAGGATGTGCCACTGGGCTGCGATATAGCCATGCAGGCAACAAATTGTGAGTGAGCAAAGCAGCCTGCCCCAGTGGTTTCTCCACATCAGATCCATATATTCATAGGGAAACTGAGGCCTGACCCACTCCAGCTGACTCCACAGATGTTGTCCAAAAGCCACAAAAAATCCTGGGAGAGCCCATCATCTGCTGGACCAGTAATGAAGGACTATCCCAGGTCTGTGAGGTCTTTGGAAAAGCAATTTAAGTCACTCACTCCCTGCTACCTTTCTGAGTCTGGAAAGCAGCCTGTGCAGCCCTTTCCTCAGATCTGGAATTATTTCTTAGGGCTGGGAGACACAGCAGCAAGACATCCATGAATTTCCCCTGCTGACTGCGAAGAGGCTCAAAGATCATCTCCAATGGGTGTGGACATGCTGCTGCAGCTCACTTCCATGATCTGGCCACGCAGCTGCCCGCAGACACCTTCTCCTGTGTGGTTGGAGACCCAGGAGCAGTTTCTGCAGCAGCATCCCTCCATCCTCTCCAAGCTGCAGCAGCCAGCAGAGGGTGGCTGGCACCACACTGCCAGGACACCACCCTGCCCAAGATCGCTTTGTGTGACAATCACTATCAACTTTGCCTAATTGCAGCCATCCTCCAGCTGACAGCTATCTTTGTACCATCTCCAAGGGCTCATCTCAGCTGTAGAGTTACAACCCCTGATGTCCAGGTTCAGCCTACATGTGCAGCATCCTGCTCCCAGCCAGTTGAGCTTCCCAGGCAGGGTAGATGGTGGGGAAGGTGTCTGCTTGGGGTTGTGGTTGCGTGGGTTGGTAATCTGCCCACACCCCAGCATAAGCATGTTATAAATCACGTCAGTGTGGCAATGCCAGAGAAGCAAACATCTCTGGTCTGTGTTTGCATGGGACTGAGCATAACACCGCAGTGGTTTACCATGGGAGCCTCCATGTTATTGCAACACTAGCTAATCAACAGTAGGTGCTAATGGTCCTCTGGACCCTTCTCATGCTGCCCAGAAAGCAGAGCATTGCGGGGCTCCAGAGCACCCCAGCTTCCTGCAGCACTGGAGCCATGGCAAGGCTGCCGCACAGAGAGAACTGAGGAAGGGCTTTGTGTCCACCCTGACATTGCAAACCTCCATTTTAAAGCCTTCGGAAAAACTTCTCTCTCCAGAGTCAGATCAGGTAGTTTTGCAATTTGGGGCTGTTTCACAAGTGAAAGTGGGACTCAACAGAGTTCTGCAACAGAAGCTGTCTGTCCGTAATGAGATCAGGGTGGAGAGACAGGCTCAGGGAGCTAAGGTATCTGATGCAGCTCATCTGTTAACTTGGAGGAGCCCAGGACTGCGACTTTTAGAAAGCTGCCTTTCCTGAGGAGTATGGGTGCTGAGATAGCTGGTGATTGGCACCCCGCTCGGGGTTGATGGACAGGCGCGGAGGGAAAGGCGAGCTCAGGGAGGAAAGGCAGGCGCGCTTCCCTCTCCGCTGGAGTAGAGCGTGGCTCCCATTTGTGCTAATCCCATTAGGTCTGTTTGCACTAAGCCCCCGCGAGTGCTCCCTTGTCGAGAGAGTCACTGCCTTTGTGTGGGCCAGGCTCAGCTCCACGATGGCCAAGAGCAGATGGGGAAGAGGAGCACGGTCCAACTGACCGTGCCTCCTTGTGTGATTAAATCATGGTGCAAGGCCATCCCAGCATGGGAGCTCGGAGGTTCACGGCAGGATAAAGTGTGCTTGCAGCACTGCAGAGGGGCTGGGATCAGCTCAAGAAAGGGATGGGAACAGCAATATGGGGTGAAAGCTGCTGGGGGCTGATCAGCTGGCTGTGGAGGAAACTGATAGACTCTCCCTGTCTTGGATGATGCCAATTCCCTGCTAGCAGAGGGGGGAAAGCTCCTGCTCTTAGATTAGTTGCTGTTAGCGGCACCCCAGCCTTCTCTCTATCAATCTGCCCATGGGAATAAACTGAGCTACGTATTCTGCTGGGGCTTCAATTTGAGACCCCCCCGGAGAGGGGGCTGGTCTTGCTCTAAATCTCCTAATCCCCTTCATCATACTGCCAGACAACCAGAGACACAGCGGCAAAATGCCTGGGGCTGGGCCCCCCTGCCTCCCCTGAGCTGCTTGCAAATCCCAGTCATCCTGCTGGCGATTACAGGGGCTTCTCCTGTAGCACAATATCCAATCTCCCCCAGAGGCCACCACAGCATATGCGGGGCTGGGGTCCATGTCTGCCGCAAGCAGAGGCAACCCCGCTCATCCTATTAACATCAGTACATGGGAGGGATGAGCGGGGCAGGGGCGACCTCCCCGCCACCCTAGAGCCAGCCGGGGAAGGATGGCTTTGCAGCTTCCCCATACCATGGTCCCGCTCCTCCTGCACGGTGGGTTCTGTTCTTCAGAGTCTCACTGTGGGGTATGGTTACTGAAGCCCATCACCTCCCTCTCCATGGCCAGCCCTGCTCTTGTGGCTCTGCAGCTGCCCGTGGGCATCATGGCATAGAACACATTCCCTGCCAGAAGAGACGGTGTCAGCTCTTAAACTGCTTTCAGCTCTTTTTGACCCTCTACCCCGAGCTGGCACAGCAGGAGCCCAGCGCCCTGCTCCCATGCCAGCAGTGCATCTGTGGCCACCATCACAGCACAAGTGGGCAGCAAAGGCTGTGCTATCCCATCGCTCACCCAAGCAAGAAAGCTACCCTGGTGGGAACTCATTGTCTGGCCACTCCAGACGTCTCTGTGCAGAGCTCTACTGGCTCACTTAGTCCTCCCACCAGCTCTGCTTGGCCCAGGAACCATCTCAGGGTCCTTTTATTTCTTTAAAGATTCAGTGAAAATAGATCAGGCAGTTCTGAGATTTCCACTTGGTTCCCTGTTTCTGGCTTGCAGAAATGCCCATTACTCTAGAAGTGACGAACTGAGACAAGGAACCAAATAAGCACAGATCTTCTGTGGTTACTGACAACACTGCTTTTAACTTCATGACTGAGCAAATCCATGCTGGGAAAAAGCCTCAGGAGAGGTAACCTCCATGAGGAAAATGGTCCTGCTGCACCTGGTCACTCCTGATTAGACCCAGACAGAGATCCCAAATCTTACCCATTTTACTGTGCAAGCACCGAAAATGAATCTGCCAGATCTGTGCAGGCAGCTGGACAGCTGAAGCTGCAAGGTTCAGCTCATGAGACACGAAAATTAAGTTTTCCATCAAAATGGATGTCCCTGGCCTGGCACATTCCCAGTTCCTGCTATAAGCCGAGGACCCTATTAAATCAGATGTACTTGAAAAACCCAGGTCAGAACAAAGCTTATGCAGCAAATGGTTCCTTGCCCAGCCCATCTCCCTTCACATGCTGTCCCCACCTGGCAGCCAGTCAGACCATAGCCCCTCTTTGCAGATGCCCCCACCCTAGGGGAGGTTGCCAAGGAGCAGGTAGGAGGAACAGCTTCCCATCTCTCCACCTTAGGCTAAGAATGATTCTTGTGGAGCCCCAGGCTGTGCAAACCTCCAAGGACCAGTGGACTCGGCAGGGGCACCAAAGCCATGTCAGTTAATTCCATTTCGGTTGCTCATGAGACCAGCCTGGTGGGACCATGAGACCAGCTGCACCTCCACTGGGCACTGAAACGCATCCCGAGGGCAGTACTGACTGGGAACCCTTGTGTCGAAACCCCAAGCCATTCTGGGCAGCCACAGCATCCTCACCAGCAGCATCCGCGAGGCCCTGTCCCACCCCAGTAATCGATGTGTGCTGCCATGGAAACCAAACAGTTTCCAGACCAGCACATAGCTGTCTGGATGTGATGCTCAGGGCTGTGCCAGAGGACCAGGAAGGTTCACTGCACTGGGGTGGGGCAAGAGGAGGGCAGAGGGTGCCGAGGTGGGAGCACAGTGGAGCAGGGAAGGATAGGCAAGGAGGAACTGGAGGATCTGGGGGAGTCGGTGGGATGGGGCATGCTGGGGGGGCAGAGAAGGGTAGAGCAGAGGAGGGGAAGGAGGCACAAATGGGGAGCACAGGGGTTCTGCACAGACTGGGCTCACTGGGGAGAAGGAGGGAGCATGAGGAACAACTGTAGGTCATGGCACAAGGCCAGGCGTGTTCAGGAGGGACAGGGATGTCATGGGACTGTGTCTCTGCCTGGAACTGTCACCATTTGGTGATCCCAGTTATCCCAGGGGCAGGTGAGTACTGACAGCTCTGTGTGGGTGCTACCTGCCCCCCCTGTGCCAGCTGTAGGACTCTGGAACCATCCTCAACATCTGGATCCTCTTTCCCTGGCATGAGCAGGCAGCAAGGCCGCTTGGTTCCCCGGGACCCCTGGAGATACATCCCTGCTGCCCAGCTGTTGTGTGCCTGCACAGAGGGGCAGCTGAGAGCCCCCCACCCCCTAACCTGTGAGGACATGATCCCTTGGCAATGGGGGGCATCAGTTCTCCTCTACATGGCCCAGAGGAGAGCCCAGGGAGAAAGGAATGGTAGAAAAGGAGTCTCTACAAAACCCCCACTGACGGGACAATGGTCTACATCTTCGCTTGGAAACTCTTCCTTCCCAGGGACACTTGCCGGTGTCTTCCGAGCTGAGGGTGAGCCTTGCCTTTGCCTGGTGCTAAGGCCGTGGCAAGCCCAGTGCCTGCAGCTCAGCAAAGACAGAGGTATGGTGTTGTGTGCGAGCCCAACACGGCCGAGACACATAGCACCCATACGTAACCCGACTAATGAGGGAAGCATCTCTACCCTGAGCTATTGATCTTGCCTAGCACAGTCCTGCACAAAGGCGAGCAGGAAAACACAACAGCCACAGCTGAGCAAGATCCCTGCAGCTGCGGTAGGAAGCAGCCACAAATGTGGCCTGGTTTGAAGTGGCCCGGCTGTTTCCAAAGGGTCTAAACTACCTAAAAAAAAATCAACCATGCTTGGTAAAGGAGATGGTGAAATGGTGGGAAATGGCATCGGGTCTCCAAGGAGCAGTGATGGAGGTGGGAGGGAGTCTGGAGCTGGTTGGTGGGTCTTTCCCTGGTTTCCACCTTAGCTGGTGACAGGCACAAGTGCAGGCAGCTTTGCGGCTGAAGATGTCTTTTCACTGAAACATTTTGGTTTTAAATAAAGGAGACTGGTCAGCGTCAAACTGCTTTGTGAGGTTATCTTACTCCTACCTGTGCAGAAACATCCTTAAGCTGGAAAAGAGGAGTGGGGAGACAAGAGCGGCCACGCCAGGGCTCCTTGCACCTGAAGGAGGGCAGCAGGAGCAGGTATCTCCCCACACCCACCAAGGCTCTTCACTGCCTCCATGTGCTTTCTTCCCTGAGAAAGCCCCAAGCAGCCCCCAAGGATGCGACACGTAAGAATTTGTTAGGCACAGGCACCCGGGTTTTCACACTTTTATTGTAAAGCTTTAGGAAGGGCTAATTACAATGGAGTTGGTCATCTGACAGCTCAGCAAACAAACAGAACAGGAGAGAACGGAAAGGGGATCACGACGGTGTCATGCTCACTGCTCTGAACAGAAAGAATTACAAGGGAATCAATTGTGCTCACAGCGCCCGGGGAAAACCAAGCCCAAGGCCCAAAGCCTTCCCCGCACAGGGAAATGCATCACACATTGAGAGCAATACAACCTTAGCAAGAGGCATTGCCTTAGACATAGGTCACCATCTGAAAAATAGTTGGGTACTTTACTCTGCCATAGGATTTCTCCTTTAGAAAAGCTACACCTGCATGTACATAAAACTGTACAAAAAACAAGGCATCACAAGCAAGGAAATGAAATCTCGTATAAATAGAACCAACACTGAAGAGCTACAAAGGGGTCACTTAGATCCTTCCCACGCAGCCCGCCTGCTCCCTGGCTTCCACCTTTGGTTTTACCCCTGGCTTGTCCTAGTGCAGTGTGAGATACAGTGAACCCCTCCACAGAGGCATTGAACCCCCCTCCTCTTCCCTGTGCTTGTCTAGACTGGAGCCCGTGGGGAGCTTCCCCCTCCACGTGCACAGAGGCTTTATCCTTCTGGCTTATAATTGTGCAAATGAGCTTCTTTCCAACAGCACCTCTTCTTCGCCCTCCCCCAGGACTGATCCCCAGTGACACTGTCAACTTCACCCTGGGACAAATCCCCAGCACCCCCTTTCCCAGGACCAATGTCCAACGCCTTCTCCTCCCCAGGGACCCATCCCCGCTGCACCCCACAGAGTCTCCCACCCCTTGGCACCCCACCGAGGACCCAATCCCACTCTGTTCTTCCCCACAGACCCGCCCTCGCCCCCCCCATGCTCCCCCTAGACACCCATACCCTCGCCACCCCCCAGAGACCCCCTCCCCACTGCGCTCCCCTCCAAAGACCCAGCCCCACCATCCCTCTGTGCACCCCCATGAGAATCATCCCCTCAACCCTCCCTCCCCATGGTACGCATCCCCAGCACCATCCCTCCCACCCTTTGGGGACCCCCACTGCACTCACCACCCCCCTTGCGCCACGCTCGCACTGAGAACATCGCCAGGTGCTCCAGGAGACAAGACAGCAACTCCAGCCTCAGGGCTTCGAGCTTCAGGGTTCCTCTGGTGACCCCCAGCAGAAGGTAGGGAGACCACCTGCAGGCAAGGGGCCGGGGGAAGCTGGTCTTGGACAAGCACCCCTCAGATGTAGCTACGTCGATCTCCCAGGGGGTCCCCAAGAGGGGCACTGGACACTGCCGCTGCCTGAGCCAAGGGGAGGCGTGAGCAGTCGAGTTGGCAGTGGAGTCAAAGATCCTGGCCAACGCGGCCAAATTGCACATTCTGCCCAGTTTGGCCCTGAAACTACAGAGCTACAATAAAAACAAGTTCAGGAGCGTGACCTGCTCAGGCAGCCAGGCCAGGGGAATGCGAGCCCTGCCGGGTGGCCACCACGGGCAAGGGTAGAGCAGGAATGCCTGGACGGGCGGGTGGACATCCACCAGGAGCATCATGCCTGCCTTGAGGGACCCCCAGCCGGTCGGTGGGGAGCAGCAGCAGGAGGCTGGGAGGAGGGTCCTGCCTCCTCCCAGTGGCACCCCGAGGTGCAGGGGCTGAGGACAATGCAGTGTGGTGTGGTGCCGCCGGGGGAAGGTGAGGAGCAGGGCTGGGGCACGAGGGAGCAGGCGCGAGCAGGCACCTTCTGCCACCCTTCCCTTATCACCCGGGCTCAGCTTGCACCACATCCCCTCAGGTCAACCAGGGAGCTGGCTGCATCTTGCCACTGCCACCGAAGCAAAGGGAGAGGAGCTGCTCAGAGAGAGGGATGCTGGACGGGGGGAGGAGGCTGGGTAGGGGGTACCCCAGCGCACTGCACCCCAACAGGCACTACAGCTATGGCAGGGCAGTTTCTGACCCACAGTGGCTGGGGTGCCCTGTCCCTGCCGTGTTCCCATGACAGTCGAGCCTGGCAGAGCCATCCGTGAGCCCCGCGGTGATGGACCACGTGGACCGAAGATGAACTGCGGGGGAAAGCGTCCTACAGTTACCACTGGCCTCGCTCCCTAAGGAAGATCCCAGAGATGAAGACGATCGATGCGCGCGCGAGTACGGGAAGAACAATGGTGCAGCACAGTCTCTCCCTGCATCCTGGCGGGGGAGGACCAGGAAGGGCTACCCAGGAATGAGGCGTGAGTCCCCCGCACCCCTCCTGCCAGGGGTGCACATGGAGCCCCCCAAAACAGGATTGTGGCCCAGCTCCCAAGGGAGAAGAAAGGCTCAGGAAAGCACCCAGGCATCCCCTTCTGGGGAGTACCTTAAGGGGCGAGGGGCCCCTCTCCCCACCGCATGGGCAGCGTTGCCCTGCATGGGTATCCTGCAAGGGAGCTGAGGATGCCGGGGCCACGGGGATCTGCTGGGGAGACCGGTTGACCTTTGACAATGGAAGAGAAAGCTGGATCCCGTGAAAGTGGCCCTGTGGCCGAAGGGCAGCGGGAGTCCAGTGGGCAGGGGCTCGGTGGCCCCCGGTGTGACCCTGAGACAAAGCTCCTCCTCACAAAGGCAATGGTGGCTTACAGGCGGACGGGATGGAGGTCGAAGGCATGGCACAGCCGGCCTCATGGGCATCCCCTGCCCCGGAGGAGGCACAAGGTGATGGGCTGAGACACCACAGCCGATGACGACCTCCCTGCCAGCAGAGTCAGAATGAGGGCTTCTCCGGACCCAGCCGGTCCCTTCACTGGGGGCTTCCCCATCCCTCCTCCACCCGCCGGGTGCAAGGCCACCACCAGGGAACCTCCCCCCGCAAAGCAGACCCCGCCTATGGCACCAGGCAGTCCCTAGGGACCCTGCAGCTTGTGGGCACAGTGACAACGTTCATAAAGAGATCCAGGCTGAAAAACAGCAAAGTCCCTACAGTCCGGCTAGGATGCTGCCCCTCTCCTCCAGCTCCCCAGCTGCTGTTTCAGGGACTGGTCACATCTCTATTTACAATATAGAACATGAGTGTGGGCCGGACGCTGCGCTCCTGCGGGCTCTTCCACGCAGCAAACCGTTCAAAGCTGGAACTTGCTCCCTGTGGTTTGTTTGTTTTCTTTTTTTTTCCTCTTTTTTTTTGTGTTTTTTTTTTCTTTTTGTTTAAATGTCTTTTGTTTCAAGGACAATAAAAAGTTTTGATCAGGCAGGACTTGAATGTCATTCCTAAGATTCGTATTTACAGGAGTCTACAGCAAAGAGACAGGCAGCTTGCTCCCCGTGCGCGGGGACACCCCTCGTCCTATGCCCCAGGAACTCCACCAGCTCTGCATGGACCTTTGGTACGTAAGCCCTTCTCCCCAGCCATGCCCTCCGCACCAGGAGCCTGCCCAGCCCTCCCCGGCGACACAGCAGTTCGGAGACATGCACCCGCAAGTGCTTGGAAATCGGGTTTCGGATGCTTTCATCCTTCCCACCCACCCCCGGCCCCAGGAAACAACAGATTAAAAAGACGCTCCTCTCATCCCTGCCTTGCCCTGCCCTGCTGTCCACCGAGCCCACTGCCTGGAGAATCGGCCGCTGGAGCGATAAAGCATTGAAGTTTAAAATGTTCCTCTGGACACTGGCCTCAGAAGTGTGTCTGCTCCCTGCCCCTCACGCCCAGCCTCACAGGTATATCTCCCTCTTGGTGGTCTGGGACGAGGGGGTGGTGGCTGGCTGGAAGTCCGAGGTCTGGGTGAGAGGAATTTCCTCCATGGGAGAGTCCTTGCAGGGCTCATGGCTACTATTGGAGAAGGCACTGTACGTGGGGAGCAGGCGAAGGTTGGCCATTTTGGTGCTGCGCTCTTCTGAGAGTCTGGGGCTGCCATTCCCGACTTGCTCTTGACTCCCTCTGTCTTGGTAAGGCACAAAAGTGGAGAGTTTGAGGGCGTTCTTGGGCCTGCGGCTGGGGGAGGACTGGCCGGGCATCCAGCAGGTATCGGAGTGGCCGAACTCTGTGCACTCCCGGGTACAGGTCCCAGTCATGGCTACATCGGGCAGAGGCCGGAGGTCTGCAGAGAAGCAAGCGAGAACATTGTTATGCACACCCGGGTATCACCGGCTTGGGATGTCAGGATGAAGCACAGGGAGAAGCAGCAGAGCCTGGACATCTCCATCCTACCCGCACCCTCCCACGGTGGGAGGGGACAGCTGGACCCATGGCCACCCAGGGAGATGGACCCACGGCCACTCGGGGATCCAAGGCAGAGCTGGGAGGGGAACCCAAGGCTCCTGGCAGCCATTGCCTCCCGTCCAAGCTCACAGCCCCAGCTCCCCCTGGACAAGCATCTTCCCTGCAGCAGGTGCGTGCAGAGAAATGGGAGGCAGAGCACGGGGCAGAGCTCACTGAGCCTACCCCCTTTGGAGATGAGCATTGCACACGAGGGGCTCCACAGCCTGGATTTGCACAGCAGGAGACAGGCTGCCACGAGACTTGTCACCCCACAACTGTGGGCACCACCTGGACCCTGCTAGACTCCAGGAACTCCTTTGGTCCAGCACCTTTGGATGTCACTGTCAGCTTCACCATGCAGAGAGAGGGAACAGCCCTAAATGCAGCCAGGGTCTTCTCTGCCCTGAGGTACAACCATATTTCCTGGGCACCATCCTTAGGCAGCCCTGCCCTGCTCACCATCAGGCATGCCAGGCCACCTGCAAGCCTCCCTAAGCATCCATCGGCAGGAGCCCCAAGCCCAGCCAGAAGCCTCAGACATCATCTGGTCTCCTGTGGAACCTGAAATCCCTGAACACAGCAAAAAACACATGGGCAAATCCATGTCTAATCCCAGAGAGGTTGGACATATCTGATACTCATGAGTCCCTGTCCCAGGAGCATCAAACACCTGCCCCTGAGAGCCAGGTATCTGAGGGCATCAATAGCTCCCTGCTCCTGGCACGGTCAGGAAATTCTGAGCACCAGCTACACCAGTCCCTGGTCTGGTGTCCTCACATACCAGCTACTGCCTACCCCAGACACTACAAGACCTTCTTGAGCCTTGGCCATGCATCCTTTATACATGGAGTAACTGCCACAAGTCTTCAGAGGCCGAAACTTGGTATTTCCACGCAGACATGAGTGTTTCTCTAAAAGCCATCCCAGACACAAGCCATTCCTTGACATCTACCGCAACTTGGGACACAACATAGCCCCCTGTCACTGCCCACTACCATAAGCACCTGCTGGCAGATCAAGCCTGGTGCTGATGCTGGGATGAAAGGGGAGGCTGCTCATGACCTTGAGACTGCTCTGACTTTCAGACATCTGTTCTGGTTCACGGAAGTCCTCTCCAATTCTCCACCCAGCAGCTCACTCACTGCATTGCTGACAAACAGCCCTGCAGGTGGGTGGAGGGAGATACTAAGGAGCTCTGGGGACTTGAGACATATGGGGCTTTCACCAGCTCAGGGGAAGCCCCTTTCCAGCAGATACACGCTGGTATGCCTAATCCCCTCCTCTCGAAAAAGGACAGACCCACTGGCATTCCCTCAGCCCTGGGAAGAAGCAAACCAGAGCCATTCACACTGTGCTGGGGGCTCTGCCCTCATCAGCACATCCCACATGCCACCAGTTCAGGACTCTCAGACACAGGCATCCGCAAGTCACTCTGGCACAATTTTCACACACAGGCAACCCTGGGATGTGAGGAAGGTCTCTGCAGGAGAAGGCTCCATACAATGTCGGGAACGGTTGACAAGGGTCATACAAGACAGCTAAAGAGACGGGCGTGGAAGAAGGGGCAAAGTGAGCAGTAAACCAGTGCGTGAGCATATCTTGCCCTGAAGCAACCCCCAGTGACTGTATCACAAATTCTCAGCTCAGCTTTGGGGGCTGAGGCACCCCAGTTTTTCCCCTCTGGTTCCTGTGGAGGCTCTTGCATCCATGCTGCTCCCCGTGCTGGGAGCCGCCTCCCGTGTCCCATCCCCTGGCACACAAGTAAGCTGTGATATCCTGGCAGAAGCCATAAGGACATACCTCAGCGCAGACCCCCTTCACAGCCTGCTCCGCTCAGGGGACTCTAATGAGGAGCAGAAAAAGGACGAGAGGTTCACATCATTGCACAGTCCCCATCCTCCACACCCACCCTTAGGATCCTTCTGGACCCTTCAGCCTCTGCCAGCCCTCCCCATAGCATTGCATCGAGCCCCACAGCATCCCTCTGGTACCCACTGCCTTCAGGAGTCCCTTGGCCTCTCCCGGCCCTGCTCCAGCCTCCTTGAGGCTGCTTGGCCACCACTGCCGATCTCTCACTAGTTTCTCCAGCCTTATCCTGGCCTCCCTGGAGCCCACTGGCCCTTGCAGGATTCACACGGGAACCTGAGGCAAAGCTTGAAGCCACCTGGCTTGTGGCACCCCAAGCCCCTGCGTGCAAAGGGACTGGGTCTGTGTGCCACATGGCAATGTGCACACACGCACACGGATACAGCCCAGTTGGATGCACGCTGACGTGCTCATGCACCACAGACGGGCACACTCAGATGAATTCGTGCGCAGGGGACAGCCATGCTCACGTTGCAGGGTTCAAAAGCAGGAGCATCACAAGGGACAAGATGCCCACACAGGCCAGTGTGAGGGCACAGCTTGCCTGAGCAGGTCTTTGGGGTCATTCTCAGGGCTGGCCACAGGCCAACTGTCCTGTTTCCTGAGCATGGTGAGGGAAAGTTGCCTCATTTCTTTCTCCTAGCTACAGATAGAAAGCAAGATACAACACCAGAGGCAAGACAGCTCAGTTTTCATCACTGCTCTGTGCAAGTTAAAGCAGAGACCGGAGCCCATGTCCCAGTGATCCACCAGGTCTTCCTCTCAGGTCAACAGGATGCCCCAGTGGCCACTGGCCTTGTCATTTTAAGGTTGTGTTATGTTGTCTTTCACTTCTGTTCAAGAGGCAATATCGCTGTCTCTCTCTCTCATCTACTTTCCGGCCAGACAAACAGGAGGGCTCATCATCATTTCCACTTCCAGAAATGCCTTGGTGCTCTGCGCTCCCAGGTTGGGGAGTAGACAAGGGCCACCTCTTCTTGCTCTGGTGGAAGGTGCTTTGCGGAGGGTACTGGCGGGACCGAAATAAAAGCTACCTCTCCAGTGAACAAAGCTATGGTGATTTCCTCGTGCCAATGGCGGCTTAGAAATCGCAGGATCAAGCAGGAACGCTGTGTTCAGAGTCTTTTATTCTGCTTTTCCCATTGTCTGTTTCTGGCACTAAAGTCTTTTTCCAGCGTTGTCCCTTCGCTTGCAGTGAGATGCTGGCATGGGAGCTCTGCCACTAAAGGAGCGTATTATGTGCCATGAACACAACCCGCTCTGCTTTAAGAGCTCGGGAACGGGGCAGGGTGTAATTCCTGAATAGCTGTGATTTAGAGCAAACACGACCCTACAGCCTAATTCTCAGCACACGCTGGTGGTTCAGAGACTTCAATGTGCCTCCGCAGACAAGCAGAAATCTTCCTTTGAGGATAAACTCTGGTGGAAATTTTACCCACAAAATGCTGATTCTGGATGCCCTTCAGTGTGGTGAGGAGGCAGAGCCCAAACCTCACCTCGGGATCAAGGTGCCCACTTCACCTTACAAAGTGTACTCGGTGTGTCAGATCCCTCCCCCACCCCAGGAATGCAGTTTTGTGGCCCTGAACTCCTGAAATCTGACAAAGTTCCCAGGTGATGAAGAGTATGGTCATGCCTCTCCAGCATCTTATTCCTCCACAGCATCCTGGCCATGCAAAATAAAATCTATGCCTGAGCAGCTGCCATGTTTTCCTGAGCTTTGCCCTCTTGCTGTGCTCCTTCAGAGGGCTGGCTGTTCCTGTTATCAGCATTTCCATGCCACAAGGCTGTACTTCACTGCCAGGAGGGTTGGGTGGTTGTTTGGACATTCACAGTCCTCACAGTCTTCTGGCTCCCCACTTTCTACAGCTTTGCATTTCTCTGGCATCCTCTTGTTAGCTGCCTCCGGGCTGCTCTGCCTCGGCACATTGCATAGGAATGAATCCAGGGTAGTAAAAGTCGCATCGCTTTGAACTCTTCAGATGAAAAGGGGGCACGGTTGGGGCTTTACACCAGGACGAACCCTGGGCCCTCCTTCTGGCTGGAAGGAGGGGGAAGTTCTCTGGAGCCACGGCTCTATTCTGGATGCTGGCATGGTTGTTCTCGTCTCCTGACATCCAGGGCACCTCTGCTCTTTGTGAAGGAGACTGTGCCAGGCTGTCTCCTCTGGGAAGAGGCACATATTGGTGCCACTGCTAATTATTTCTCTCTATATATCCCCATGCAGGGCAGGAACACATCTTGTTGCAGCCACTTGCAAGGGCTCCTCTAATAGTATTATTGCTCTTAGTGGGGAATTTCAACAGTGCACTTAAGTACTGTTAGACAGGAGACAAAAGCAGGCTGCCTCATTCAGCACGCACTTCTGTCTCCTGCAGTAGATGTGCAGAGGTTCACTCGCCCACTACAAGCCAGGTAGCTTCAAGCAGAAGCCGAAAGCCAGCCTCAATCACTTTTTTTTTTTTTTTTTTTGCCACCATCTGCAACATCCGCAGTCTGGTTTGGTTCTCCTTGTCTTCCGTTCGCGTCAGACATCAGCACCGTATGCGTGGTGTACAGCGGTGGGCGAGCAGGGATGATGCAGCACAGGGGGCCAAACCTTGCGGGTGAGGGGATGTAGTGCAGACGCTCTGGGAGGGAGGACAGTGGGACTGTGGGGATGTGACACAGCAGAGCACGGCAGAGGACGCAGAGAAGCCCGGGAAGGGTGGAGGAGGGAAGCGCAGCATGCTAGGAGGGACTGGAGAGGTTCAGCACTATAGAGAAATGGGGAATATGAGAGAGTGGGGAGAGCAGCTTGGAGGCAAAGCAGGATGCTTTCCTGAAGCGTAAGATCAGAAAGACTCCTCTTCCCTATCTGGTGGCACGGGGCACATCGGCCACTAATTTCAACCAGCTACCCCTGTTCAGAGACAAAAGCACTGTACCTCTTTTAGCCTTGGTCAGGGGGTAGGAGGGTGGAGCACGCCCCACGCTGCAAAATGAGGGCTGGGGTGCAAGGCGCTTCTTTCAAAATGTCTGCCTTTCAGCCAGGGAAGGATGCAGCGTTTCCAGCACAGGCAGCTTTACCACCTCTGTTGCCCTGGTGTGGACACCTGAAAACATCCCTTCTCCCACACTGAGCCCTCAGGGCTCTGCAGATCACTCCTGGGACACCCTTTACAGTGGTGACCTCCCAATGACATCATATCCCAGCAGCACTGTTCTCCCTGCCTGTTCCTACAGCATCTGTGTGATGGGAACAGCCTCCCTGGCGCTGCTCTTTCCAATTGTTCCCTTCCTACAGCACTGCTCCTGAGAGCAGGCCCAATTCCCCAACTCCACCATAGCTTACTGGTGCCATTCTCCTGCACCATCGCTCCCTCCAGGTACCACTCCCTGGAGTGCTCACACCTACAGGTACCGTCGTCTACAGCGCTGTTCCCTACAGGCACCATTCCCCTACCGCGGTACTGCTGACAGGTACCATTCTCTCCCATGCCACTCTTCTCTATAGGTACCACTCCCCTACAGCGCGACTACCTACAGGTATCGTTCCCCTACAGCGCTCTTCCCTACAGGTACTGTCCCCCATGGCGCGGTTACCGAAGGTACCACTCTCCCGTGGTGTTGTTCTCTACAGGTGTCGTTCCCCCGCAGCGCCGTTCTTGGGAAGCACCATTCCCCCACGGCGCTGCTGCCTACAGGTACTGGTCCCCCATGGTGCCACGTCCTCCAGGTGCCATGTTCTGTGCTGCTGCTCCCTCCAGGTATTGCCTCCCCCCGCTGCTTTCTTCCCTTCAGGCACCGCGGCTCTAATGGTGCCATTTCCTCCAGGTACCATGTTTTACAGCGCTGTTCCTTCCAGATACCACCCCCCTGTGGTGCTGCTTCCTCCAGGCACCACTGCTTCATGGTCTGCTCCCTCTTCACTATGCCCTAACAGTACAGCTATTTGGATAGTGTTACCCCAATATCCCATTTTCTTATACTGGCAGCCCCATTGCTTTGCTATTCTATTCTATTCTATTCTATTCTATTCTATTCTATTCTATTCTATTCTATTCTACTCTACTCTACTCTATTCTATTCTATTCTACTCTATTCTACTCTATTCTATTCTATTCTATTCTACTCTACTCTACTCTACTCTACTCTACTCTACTCTACTCTACTCTTCACGTCTTTGCAACCTGGCAGTGCTAGGATGACTCCCTTGTACTATCCCACCCCTTAACTCACCCCTCTGTGCCTTTCCCCTACAGCAGCACGCTGGACCCAGTAGCCCGGAGGAGTTCCCCTACATCGGCAGCAAGAGATGCTCAACAGCCCGTCCCCAGCTAGCCAGCTCAGCGTGGGCTTCCTTTGGTGTACAGGAGCTCGGTGGCTCCTTCCCAACATACCTTCCCCTCGCTTTTGGGAGAGGGGAGCTGTGCTGTAGGTGGCTGTGGAGCCGTGATCTCCTTTGCAAAGCCCAGAGACAAGGTCCCCCTTCGTGGTCCACAAATGAGGTGGGCACAACCAGTGTGTTATCCCCAGCAGGGAATGCCCACCCTCCAGACACAGGGGACCAGAGCGGGCAAGCTCACCTTCTGCAGCTCCTCAGTCCATCTCCTTTCTGGCCCCTGATTCCCACATCACATGTGGACGTGACCAGAGCCCTCTACCTCCAGAGCAGCACAAGCACAACACCAATTTCACTTTCCAGGCCTTGGGGAAGGCTGTTGGACTGCTGCCCATTTCCACAGCAATGCTCCAGAGATCAATGAGTACAGAACTATTGGAAGCTGAAAGCACAAGCAGAGAGCTCCCCGCAGTCCATGTTAGTCCCTATTTTTCCTAGACTGAGCTAACATCATCCCTACAACACCCAGGCAGACGGTTTGCAGGACCATTCCTAGCACTACAACACCCAGACAGACGGCTTCGGGGACCAATTCTAGCACTACAACACACAGACAGATGGCTTTCCAAACTTAACACCGTCACTACAGCACGCAGACAGATGGCTTCTGGTATCTGAGACCGACCCGACACTGCCCATAAAGGTGGTTACTGCAGTCCAACGCCACACCTACAGCTCTCAGGGCAATAATGAGCAACACCCGCTCTTACAATAAATACCGAGAAACATCCTCAGACTCGTGCCAGCACACAGATGGATTTCTCCTAGGCACCAAAGTCAAGAGATATAATGTGCACAGCCATTTCCTCCAGACCCTACAGCACTAAGCATCTCTCCCCTCATGCTAAACAATAGTATCTAAACACCAGTACAGACAGCTTGCTCCAAAGTTAATGGCCTGTCAGCCCCCAGATGCATGCGCGGATCAAACCATGGCCTCTGGAGTATATTACAACAGCACACACTAACTGCAGCACGGAAGCAAGTGACTTCCCAGATTCCGCCGAGGGTATCACAGCAGAACCAGCATGTAACTAATGTGGACAGATGCACCCACCAGCCTCACCGGCACAGGTAGCGCTAAACCACTTTGTCGGCAGCGAGGGCCTGAGCCCAGGCTCCCAGAGGACGTGTTCTTCCCTCGCTCGCCGTAGCTGGAGCTTGAGGGACCACCTCCCCGCTGCCGCTATGCCTGCAAACTGCAGGCGGCTGCACGACGGCGGCTGGCTGGGAAGCACAGGCATCCCACAGCCAGATCGCCACAGCAACGGGAGGTGATCCGATCTGTACCAGCAGCAGGAGCACCCAGATGGATGGCTCTGGACATTGATGGTGTTCCTGTAGGGACCAGGCAGGGCTCAGAGACAGACTATGGCACCCGCAGGACTCCCAAAAGCACCATCTGCCCCCCCCACCCCAGCTTCGCTGCAATCCCTGTGAGACCCAGTGAAACAAATTCAATCCCGCTCTAACAGATTTTGTGCTTGTGGTGCCACTTACATGATCTCCCACCCTGGCACAGTGGGGCTTCAACCTTCGCTGGACTATAAAAAGCAGAATTATTACATTAAATTACTGAATAATTATGTTAAGTACTACCTTAATAGGATTACGGGGTTCAAAGGTCAGGAAATGCCAAAATTAGGATTGTCCGTGCTGTCTTAATGCACTTCGTGAAAAGTCTGCTTTGTGATGCAGACCAGAATTATGCTCTGGTGGAAATTATTTTCCCTGGGGTCCCTTTGTGCCACTGGGGAAGAGGACAGAGCCACCTGGGAGATATACCAGGCTTTTCAGGAATAATAGGCTTTGCCAATGAGACTCTACCCCACAGGCTGCAGAAATTGGGGAAGGTACAATGAAAGGCTCAAGAGACCACAGAAAATTACTTCTCTAAAGCATGGGGCTGGAGGAAAGGGGGGTTGCTTTACTATTGAGAAAACAACTAGCAATTTCCTTTCCTACTTCCTTCTGGAAGTGAAATATCTGGACAGATTTTAACTGCCACTTTTTTAAATATCTGTTAAGTGGCATATGTCCACTATGAAAAATCGTGTCCTTGCAGTTAAAGTTTGCCAAAACTTCAAGCAACTGAAAACAGTCAGGTAATGAGCATTACTGGGCAATCCTCTTCACCCACTTTGTATTAAACACAGCAACAAGTCTAGCTCTACAATGAAATCCTGTTTCCTGTAATATCCAAACACTGTCCTCTGGCCAACCAAGAACTTCTCGTGACACCTACAGACAGCAGATATTCAAAAAATAACCACCAGAAAGGACAAGGAGTCACACAATAACCAAACCAAACCATGCAATAACCGAACCATCCTCCAAGTTGTGTGATTTTTTCCTGCAATATCCAGCCCAGGTGAGCAACTATTTCTCTAGTACCTTCAGGAGTGCATGAAGGTCTTGACAAGAAGTTGTGGGCAGCGGAGCAGCCACCTTTCTTCCCGCCCTGGCAAGGGGGAGGGGCAGGTAGGAGCACAGGGCTCTTCTGGCTTTTGAGTCCTCTCTTGCAAGGGCTAATGATGGTTATGTAAATTAGCAGAGGAACACCACCTGCTATCCCCAGGGGCTGTCAGCTCATGCATGCCTTGTATGCGCATTCCTGCTACGCAAATACCTACACAATTCCTCCTTCCACATTCCCACCTTGCCTTTGCTGATGCCTCCAGTGCATAGGATTTCTCCCAGCCCCTCCCAGTGGGGGTCCCAGCCTGGGTCTGTGGGGCTGGCCTGTCCCCCTGTCCAGCCAGAGCTCCCCAGGGACACAGGGATGCATGGCCCAGAGCCTCCTGGCATCCACCAGGTACTGGTATGCTGCCAGACGATGGGAGGGGGGTGACCAGAAGGGGCTGGGCCACAAGGGCAGAAGCAGTGACACCCATGCCAGTGAGAGCTCTGGCTACCCACCGACCCAGCTACTGGGTTTCTACAGCTGAGGCGCCCTTGCCCAGCCCGCCGGTGCATTGCATTCTCCAGCTGGGGTCTACTGCACCTGGGGGAATGGCAGGAGAGCTGAGGTTGTGGTCTTTGGGGCACCAGGTCCTGGGGAGCTCCTGGTCCATATTATGGGTTGCTGACACACTGTGGTCCTTTTACCCCACCTCCCTCCTCCCCTCCCAGATCATCACTGAGACACATAGAATCATGGAATCATTGGGGTTGGAAGGGACCTTTGAGATCATCGAGTCCAACCATTAACCTAACACTGCCAAAACCACCACTAAACCATGTCCGTAAGCACCACGTCTGCCCGTATTTTAAATACCTCCAGGGATGGTAATTCAACCACTTCCCTGGGCAGCCTGTTCTGATGTTTGATAACCTTCCTGTGAAGAAATTTTTCCTAATATCTATCCTTAACCTCCCTGGCACAACTTGAGGCCATTTCCTTTTGTTCTAATGCTTATCACTTTGGAGAAGAGACTCACCCCCATCTCGCTACAACCTCCTTTTCAGGTAGTTCGTGGCTTCTGTAGGGGACGGGAGACTTGTCCCATGGCTCCTGCAGGAGGATTGTGCCCTGCGCTCCTGCCACTGCTCGAGAGGCTGGTGATACAGGTCTGCTTGCAGTGAAGGCCTTGGGGCAGCAGCGAGGACATGTGCAGCAACCCACACGCCCCAGGTCACCCCACAGCTGCCAGGCACAGGATGTGTTAAAGCAGCAAAACGCTTCTTAGGGAAGGAACTTGAGCTTTACCTTGTGCCTGAGCCTTGGAAAGGCAGGGATCTGATCCTCTCTGACCCAGCCCCTCTGCTCAGGCACAGGGTTTGGGGGGAGCGCACGGAGGGGTCCCCTCCAGCCCACATCCCACACATGCTTCCAGGGGAATTGCAGCCCCCCATCTCTGAGGCTGGCCTCCACACCCTCCATCTGCTGCAGCCCACCGCTCCAGCCAGCCTCCCTCCAAGGGTTAATCTTCCTCTCTAGAGCTTCTCAAAGCTAATTAGAAATAGCCTGGGCAAGTGTGGTGGCAGACACCGCTGCTGCACTTATCTCTCCACTTCCGGGGCTCTGTCCTTATCATTTAATTAAAGCTGCAGCCGTGCTTCCCTTCCTGGCAGCAGCTAATCAGGGAGGGCACTGGAGCTTGAGGCAGCCTTTGCCAGTTCGCCAGGGAAGAAGCAGGAGAAGGGCAGGGAACATGCCCCAGGAAGGACAATAAAAGGGAGAAGAAGATAAAGAAAGAGTCCCTTTGTGGTGGCAGCCGGGGGACAGGGAGGGCAGCGAGGGATCAAGCCTCAGCCTCAGTGCTAGTCTGCCAGCCACGGTGCTGTGCAGGGGGGAAGACGCAGGGCCCGCTCGGCTCTGGATGGACTTCTGCCATGTCAGCCTAGGAGTGAGCCAAGAAAGCTGCCTCCACCACAAGCTGACTCCATCTCCCAGCAGGAACAGGACCCTGGACCCTCCGCTCCAGCCCAAAGAAGCTCTCCCAGCAAGGCACACTGAGATGCACCCTGACACCAGAGCCCATGCATGCCACGTGCCCCAGCAGCAGAGCAAGCCACACTCAATGCTCCCATAGGCAAGGAACAACCCGTGCCATGCAGTACCCAGCATCCCAAAGAAACGTGGGGACCCCCAGAGTGCTGGGGAAGGACCATGTCCAGGAGGGATGCCACCAAGGAACAAGAGTCATGTCCATGAAGCAACAGGAGAGATGTCCAAGACGCAACAGGAGAGATGTTCAACAAGCAACAGCAACTGCAGCGAGCTCCTGCACCAGGTCTCTGAGGGAAAGCAAGGATGCATAAGCCCCAAGAAATGCTGTTGTTTGAAGGCCACACAATGGTGTGTGGGCGCAGCTACACAGGGATATGTGCTGGCATACATTCAATGAAAGACTCAGCCATTTTGGGGCAAACAACCCCCCACCGACAGCTTCCCTGCCAAATTCCACACCTCTCTTCCAAAGCATGGTTAGGCTAATGGGTCTTGAAAAGAAACTCATAACCAGTTTGTTAGCTGGGCTGAGACAGCATGTCACGTTCTCAAAAAACAGCTGGAACACCTCTGCTAAAACTTAAGAAAAAAAGAAAAAGAAATCATCCTGAGGGACACCCAGCATGGAAAATTGAAGTTTTAGTGTTGGAAATCTGCTGAAGTGACAAGCAATCGAGAATAAGTCTGTATAATACAAAATGTCAAGCAGCCTAAGGCTGCACAGTCTATATAATGATCTTCATTGCAGGTTCCAAAAGCTGCTCTGAAGGCGCAGCCTGGTTGAGATGTATGCGTGTTCTTGGCATGCTCTGAGTGGGAGGAACAGTGCAATTGTTTTCAGCCTTATGCCAACAATGTCCTGTCCTTGCACTGATCCTGCAAAGGGTGGTCTTCTCCCACCGTTGCTCACCTGCTAGCTCCTCGGTCGTCCTACTGTCCTAATCGTATGAGCAAGCATTAACGCGTGATATTTTGACTTTTTTTTTTAATTAGTTTTACCAGCAAGACCAGTTTTCTCGCCTCACCTACAGGCTTGTGTCGGAGCGGGCAGTCATATGCGCAGCCTAGGAGTGTATTGCAAGGTGCGCCAGTTCATGTGCACGGGGACTCAGGAATACGGGTCTGGTTTTATGAGCACTCTCTGTGTTTCCTCCTTGGTGGCTGCCTTTCATTGTACGCTTGTATTAAAGCTCTTGTGTCAAGGAGAATGGACTGGCATACGCATGTCTGCCTTTGAACAAAACCATTGTTAAGCTCCATCAACAATTTAATAATCTTTCACTAGCAGGACAATGGATCGGGGGAAATTATTCTTGCAGGGGGGCCAGTAGCCACACAGCAAAGCGTTGTTCGAGGCCTTTGAAGTCACATAGGTGTTTAACTGACAAAAGAAATCACAACTTTATGAAAAGGGCTTGCCTCAACAAGGGGATTGGGAAACAAAGAAAACCAAGACCACTCGGAGAGAAGCAGAGCAGGGGAGAAGGAAGAGCCCTTGGAAGAGAGTCAAGCCAAACCCCAAGGAAACTGGGAGAGGAAATGACAGTATGGATTTGCATGCATACGCTTTGTTTTCTTTCCACAGATCTTTCCTGGGCTGTTTAAGAGTAAAGTGAGCACATTCACTTGTCATTTCAGCTTTTTTACAGTCTGTTCTGACTGTAGAAACATGCTGGTTGCCTGAAACATAATGCCGACATTGAGGAGGAAGAAGACAGATCCTTGCCAGAATTTGTGGTGAATATTTGAAGGATCAGGGAACGGGCACTAAACCCAGGACTGATGGTCTTGGGCTGCCCTGAGGAGGAAATGGCTGTCTGCTGATGGAGAATGCACACATAGACCCGGACACCACACCCAGGCACAGAGAACCAAATGCACATGAAATCCAACGTACAGCAGTTTTGTGAGCATTAGACCGGGGGGTATGGTCATGAAAATTTGGAGGAATGATCCAACAATCTGACACCAAATGAGGGTGCCTGACTGCTGATTGCTTGAAGATCAAGAGCAGCCCACGCAGGAGAGCCTGAACTGCTGAACTACCCAGCCCATTTCTCTGCAGTGAAGAGACATGCCATAAACCCAGCTGAAAATGCACGTTATTGACACCTCAAACACCCACAGACTCAGAGGCTGAAAATCTGCAGTGGAAGCTAAATGGGGAGAGATTTTTGTGGCTGGCACGTGGCAGAAGCAGCATATGCACTGGTCAAATCCTCCTGTGGTGCAGCCAAAAATACGTGCCAAGAAATCAACCCAGGTGGTTAACATTTCAGAATTGAAGCTCTTGCCATCTTGCTGGCCTGATTCCCCACTGAGGCATTGAAAGGATTTGAAGTGCTGATGGCCATGGCTGGGGAGGAGTCACCTTCTCATGTAAAAGTAGGAGGTATCGATGCCAATGCGGCTTGCTAAAGGTGCAGCTCTGAGCAAACGGGAGGATATCCGTGTGCTGGATGCAAATGGTGAGGTTTGGGAATGGGGCAGACTGGTTATGGTTTGTTTGGGAAGACACAGGAAAAAAAAAACAGATCCTAGTGAATACTGCTCTGCCCTATATTTGTTATTAGGATGGCAGAAAGGCGTTCCTGTGGGAGAGTGGAAAAAAGAAGGATAATCGCTTCCGATAGGGAATATCAACCTCCAGCTACCCCTGGGTGCTGCAGTTTACAGACTGCTGGAGGTTAGATGCAATAAAGTTTGCACCACTCAAGGGAGACCTGCCAACAGCAGTCCTAAAGGCGCAGAATGAATAAAACATGCTTTAAAGAACAAGCGAGGATTAAACCTGCTGCCTAACATCCTGGCAGGACAACGGGGATACATCATCACCTTGCATTAGAGGCAGGTTGGCAAAGGGGATTTGCCAGCTCTGTCACCCCCAAAGCACAGCACAAGGGAACAGCAGGATGATCACGAGAAGATTTTGATTTCATGGTCCAACAGAGATGTATGAAAACTTCCAGAATCAATCCAAGGGCATAATTTTTACAGATTATTTTTCGAAGGGGAGAAGACGGTAATAGCAGGTCTGCTCCTTGTGCATAGTCCATAGCAATAGAAAATTTGTGTGTGGCATTGAGTAAAGCAGCGGTGTACCTGTTTGAAAGAGCAGCTCAGAACAGAACAGGTAGAGAGCTCAAAAGGACCTGTGATTTGAGAGGTCTAGAATCAGCAATTGACCCTCTGAAGGAAGCCATTAATCATCATTAAGGAGGTTTATGTCCCAACGGACCAAGAGGCACAACAACACCGGTCTCGTGTCCTATGATGTGGGTTAGCAAAGATAAAAAACAGGGCTTGGAGAATGAAAAATAAAATGCATGTGGGCAGCAGGGTTTACCTGCAGCAGGGAACTGCCTGAACACGGGAAGGGTTCGGGATCCAGCTGCTGAGGGAAACTGATAGGGCGAACAATACCTTCGAAGCAGCATTGTTTTCAGGAAAAGGCAAGATATTTGCCTTCTCTCGCTGATTTATCTGCATCTCTGTGGGTGCCCCTTCCTGTGTGGCTAATAAGCGGTAAGACGCTAGACATGGAATACACAATTTCTTTTGCTTTTATTCATTTTCTTTCTCAATATAATAAGTCTTGCTTTTGTCAAGGTCCCTGTTGTCTGGGTAATTTCATCTAGAGATCCTCAAGGAACAGAGATCTCCATATCCCTCAAAGTTTAATATCTTGGTTTTAGCTGGCATATTTTCAAGCAATAACTTATACAGCTGAAGAAGAAAAAAAAAAGATTACTTATGTCTAATTGGCGTTATACTAATTACCAGCAAAATACATCAGGCAAATATCACATCTACTCACTCTCTGTCATTTTACATTCCCTACTCCATCTTCTCTTTCCTCGGTAGCTATAAAACAACACGACATGCTGTTCTGACACTTCCCTGAACAAAGATCGTATCCTAACCCTCTCCTCCTTTCTCTCGCTGCCTCCTTGTTTTTTCATTTCCAAGCAAGGTCGTTTTAAAGCAGACACAGACATATAACTGATTGAGAACTGATGGCTTTATGAACTTGTGCCCATTTACTCCAGCATCCTGTTCCTCTCTCCCTGATCCCTTCCCCAGCCTCTCCCAATGTTTCTTGTACAGACGGTTTATGTCTGTTTTACCTTTACCTTACCTTAAGAACGTTTTACCTTTTATATCTGAATGAGTATATGACTACAGATAGACTAAAACAGGGACACACATCCTCTCACACATGGGCCATCTGAGCCAATTTATTCCTGATGCACAACAGTTTTGCTGGTTTACCCTAAATGATTTTAAAAGTTAAATAAGTTAAACCTGATAATGCCCATCTTATGCTAAACTAAGGGTCCTGAATGTAAGTCTAAGCATCTCTGGGGCCCACCAAGAGCACTGTCCTCATCATGCAGCTCATTTTGAGGTTAGCCTGCTTTTGCCCAGTGCAGAGCACCTCTCTGACAGACAGAGCCCTGGCACAGTTTGGGGGTGAACACTGCGGAGGAACCCTTCCCAATGGGCAGGAAGGATGAAGCAACCCCGACTGAAAGAATTTAGCCGAGTGGACATGAGCTGTGCTGGGGCAGTTGGCCTCAAAGCCCAAGAACAAGCTCTGGCTATTTGTATTTAATGATACAACAGTGGGAAGAGCACCCATGTAGGACTCGGTATCCATCAGACTCTGGGCAGTCCCGTTCTTCCATCAGTGAGGTGCAGCCCTCTTTTCCCATGAGGAGCACAGCTGAAGCCCGTCACAGAGATTATCTGGGAATTCTGGTACCCAGTGCAAAGACAGAGCCCCTTCTCCATGCCCCTGTGGTCTCCAGTAACAACAAACATGGACAACTTGTCTCTGCATGCCTCTGAGACCTGTCTAGATGTGCCTGCCTGGGAAAATGGAGCCCGCCAGCTACAAAGCGCATAATTTTCCCCCATTTCTGCTTGTTGAAAGCCTGTCGTCCTGCTGAGACAGAAGAGAGGGCTGAGGTGTTGGAAAGGGAGCCCAGGTCCAACCACACTGCCCGGGGAAGAAGGAGCTGACCACCATGTGACTTCTCTATACTGCTGTTATGTTGGCCCTGAGCAGACTGCATGGTTGCATCAGCTCACATGAAATGAGCCCTGGTTCCTGCAGGGGAACCTCAGCTCTCCGAAAGGAAAGGCACATGCAGGGGCTGATACGGTTAGATAACCTCTGAGTCAAAGCAGCCTATCGTTGGTATCTCTCGCCAGATGCCATGACTAATGTTAGATTTATGGAGTGTCCTCTCTGCAAGTAAAGCAAAGAGCTAGCGTTACAACCACTTAATGGAGGTGACTTCAAATCAGGATGGATGAGAGCTTGTGGGAAGGAGACAGGAGGAGAGATTCATTGATAGTGAGAGCACAAAGGATAAAATCCTGGGGAAGAGCGAACAACTGAGACTGACATTTGACCTGTCTCAATAGCAAAGCCCACATTGATTTCACTGAGGACAGGAATGAATCCCTTATCCTCTATCTCATGCCTACGAGAGGGATTTTCCACCTGAGGGATCTACACCTGACCAATCCTTCAAACTCAGGCACATGCTATTTTTATGAGAAAGAAAATGCAGTGCGAAGTCCTCAAGAAGCTCAAATAGGAGACTTCATAAGCTTCCCTAGCATTAAGTTTGAATCCCACACTAATGCAGGTCCCTTTACATGGGAAGAGGTACTGCCAAGCAGGAAGGTTTATAGAGATATTCAGGAGCATTCAGAGACAGATGAAGGGGAAATAACTGAGTTAGATCACACAGGAGCTGGAAATGGCATGTCAAATTACTTCAAAAGGAGCTTTCTAAGGAAGCAGGTCTTTGAAAACAACAAATAGTCTGGGACTGCTGAGGGATCCTAGTTGTCTGTTGCTTTTACACTGGGTTGCTTTTTCTGGCTTAGACGTATTCTAAACCTGAACGCCAACCTCACCCGGCTGCTCACTGCCCCTCTGCAAAATCCCTGCTTTCTGCAAGTTCAGCTCTTTGTGGAGCCACCGAGTAGTCAGGTTAGGAAAATTGCTCTGACTGAAGAGTAATATGGCAAAAAAAAAAAAGATCTAGCAAAGCTTCAGTCTTACCAGCTCGTCAATCCAGTTTGCCATGCAAGCAGACAAACAGCTGTGTTGGCACAACAGAGCACATGGCACAGGGACAGTGATGAGCAAACCAAGACAGCGAGGAGGGGAGCTGCTGATTTTGGCACTCTTGCTAACAAAACACGGAGGGTGCTGGCTGTGGTTAACAGGTTCATCAACAGAAACGCTCATAACTCAGCTGCTGGCCCTTCCCCATGGATGTCACATGGGCCATCTGCAACTACTCCAGGGCACCTGTCCAAAGGCAGGACACTGGGTCTCAAGCCCTGTTCAAATGCATATTTTAAAGTGTTATAGGAAACCCAAAAGAAGAATCTGAAGGAGCTTCATCCAACCCCTCCTCATTCTGAGGAAGTGTCCTCTCTGGAGAGCAACATGGTACAAATGAAGAAGGAACCCCCCCTCTTGTTCCTCTGGAGGATCTAATTAGTGAACTTGAGTTGAACCCATGACTAGTTTGAGGATGACATAAACTACTCTTTGGAAAATAGACTTTATACCAAAGAAGGGGTGTTTAGATTTGGTCCTGATAAGAATAGCTGTGCATGACCATTTGCATGACCATTTTCATGGGCATTTGCATGGGTATTTGCAACCATTGCCAGGCAAAAGCAAAAAACGAAAGTCCTGTGCGGACTGAGTGGCAGCAACCTATATCTCATCTTGTAGCCACCTTGTGAAGGTAATGAGTTCCCTGTTTTAATGCCACTAGGGCTGCAGGAGCGCATGTCCTGCCAGGTGAGAGCTACAACCCAGCCCTGGGCTTGCTGAGATGAAATGGTGGTGGAAAGTGTGCCTGCCCTGGACTGGAGGAGGTACGTGACAATGCTTGGTCTCCCTAGTCTGGAAGACTGGGAAATCGTCCTTCCCCTGTGAGAGTAGAAGTCATCTTCCCTGCATAGGCTCATTTATAATTCTTAGATAAAAATTACATGCTTCCTCCTGTTTGCAGTTGGTTCCTATAAGTCTCGAAGTTTGCTGTGGAGCTGACCAAGCCTAGTGAACAGGGGAGAGTGATTCCAAAAAGCAAGGTGACTTTTGGGCTAATTCTCAGCACGTTTTCCAAGCCTGTGTTCTCTGCAGTATTGCCCAGTAAATCAGCAAATTTAGAGCAGGGTCACCTCCCTGAGGTGTGCACTCACAATAGTGCAGGGATAGGCTCGTGTTGGGTAGGGCTTCCAAATGGAAGAAAGAATAAAGATTAAGAAAAATGACAGGATTTTCTCCATCCAGTAAGTTCAGAGCAGGAAGAATGTGAAGGACATAAAAGAAGGGAGATGACATTCACTAATTTTCATCGTCTTGCCACAGACAGCAAGAGAGAATGGAAGATGTTACAGCCCAGACCAAAATCACAAGGAATAGCAGAAAATTAAAAAAATTCAAACTCGAATGCAGGAGGTACACATACAGCCATAGGGACCTATACATTCTCCAAGAGAAGGCACGTTCCAACCGAAATATGAAGCTTTTTATCTCTTGAGCATTAACTCAGAACAATTGTCCTGCCTAGATTTTTCATAATCACATAATGCAACTACAGTTCAGGGACAGAAAGGGTGAAAAAAGTCATCAGAATCCAACAGAGAAATTTGGGTCCTTCAAATAACTCCTTTAGAGATGCGCAGGATCTGCCAAGGATCTTTGGAGAACTTGAGGACAATCTTACATGTGCACTACCACATAATCCTGTGAGACAAGAAAGACACTGTCAAATAAATTATTAAAGCTATTTTGGACAACCTCTGAAGCAAGTAGCATCCTTCTTAGAAGGTCTTGAGAGGATTAAAGGCATTCTCTGTAGCTAGTGGCAATGTACTTGTTACTCAGCCTGGGGAAGAAAAAAGACCTGTACCCTGTTTACCCTGGGATCTTCGGTACAATTAAAGAAGGTGACCTGGTTGACGTGTCATGCCACAACAGCTCTGACCTAAATGGCTCTTTTGTAAGAGAGTTTATCCAGAAACGGGTACTGGAAAATAAGGAAAAGAAGAAATAGGGTGAGAACAAGTTTGAAATTACAGCTCAGACAGAAATGGCATGTTGAAACCAAGATGGTGTAATCCATGACTATTTGCAATCTGTCGGATGTTGTCCCTCGTGATAAGAATCTTTTCCCACATCCCTCTTCAGTAGCGATTAGGAAAATCAGAAGCTGTCTTTGGGGATGAACCAACATTAAGTGAAGAAATAGAGAAGCTTGTGATTTCTTATGAAGAAATAGAGATGCATGTAGAGCTGAAGATCACTGAGAAACCCAGACATAATTCGTAGAGGTAGATGAGATGCAGAAGACGGTCACAGAGAGTACGCATAACCTTAATAAGAGCAGGATTTGGAAACTACTGGTAATGACAAAACATCTGCAATAAGTAATTCCAGCCCTGATGTCAATAGTCAGTGTTAAAACGGAAAGGGCTGCAAATCAGTTAAAAAAATCCCACAGTGTCTCAGCTAGAGAGGAGTCCAAGCACCAGTCAGACCCAAGCCAATGGTCCTCAGCTGGTCAGACGTGTGACCTGCTGGTTCAAGGAGGAGAGTGGTGCACAGTGCCAGAAAGAGACCGTCTTCCTTTATTCCACACACAGCAGCACTTACCCTCTCCTACACCATACCTTCAGGTTTCTCCCACAAGGTGTGAGACCTTTCAGTAACAGAAGAGGTCTGTGTACCAGACATCCTATCTGGGCTCACCGGCGTTTGACCGGGAATGGCACAGAGCTAGCTCGAATCCCACATCCCAGACAGCAGCCCAGTCAGAAGCATTCCTCAGCACTCTACAACAAAGCAAAAATGCTGCAGGGTACAGCTGAAAAAAAAATCCCCAGACTGAACATGTGCCTGGAACACTTTCTGCAAGACAAAAGGGACATTTAAAGATAATGCAAAAAAGAAGAATAGGTTTTAAGATTTAGAGACTTCACTCTGCCAGAGGAGGAAGCAGAAAGTAATTTTTTTGTCCCATCTGCTGGCTGGAAGGAACTGAACAACAATAGCAGTGAGAACCTTAAAAAGAAGCTCATGACAAGACTGACACTAGGCAGAAGACAGGAGATAGTGGCTGCCCAGTGCTGCAAATCCATCTCAACAGCATGAGCAGTGAGAAGGAATCATTGGCCTGGCAGTCCTCTTCTGGGCCACCCGCCTTCTCAAGGTGCTGTGAAATTGCAGGGTGGACACGCAGCCCAGTCCTAGCCAGAAGCAGCTCTGTTTCATGCGATGGACACACATGCCTGTCGTGAGACTATGAAGACAAAGACTAGCAGTCACATTATCTCTGTGCCTGGTGCTGCTATGGATGCCACTGAGTGCTGCGGGCTATCTTCTGGACACACCACACTGCTAAAAGGTTGTTGGCAAACTGGCAATCATGCAGAGAAAAAATGCTATGAAGGAATGGCAGACTTGAACTATAATCAGAAGTGTAGCGAAGGGGAGCAGGAGGAAAAAAGTCTCCCCAGGCTGCCTTTGCAAGGGTTGCCAAAAAGCAGCACAAAGATCCAAGATGTGCCAGATGTTGCCGCTGCCCAGGAATGGGGCTGCAGGTCTGTGGTGGCGTCACGAGCAGATGGCAATGTCTGGGAGGAGCCCAAGGAAAGGTAGGAGGAAAGGAAGTGAGACCCAGCTGCCAAAACGTCTTGCCTTGGCTCACAGTAAGGAACTTGATTCGGTTTCTGAGTGTATCAAAGAGAACTTTAAATGTTGACTTGCTTGCATGTGATCTACAAGCACACATGAAGTGCGGTGTCTTCTAAGATTATAAAATTCAATGGAAAGAAATAGGAGCTAGAGCAGCATAAGCAGAATTTAAGTGTAGGCTTGTGAAACTGGGGGCAGAGAGGATCTACTACTGGAAGGGCTCACCAGGGATCTCACACACTTGCCACAATTTGCAATTTGCTATCAAAATGGGATCTTTCCAAAGGAGTGCTCCTTATCAGCCATGGTGAGATGCAGAAATCACAGGGTGAAATTTTATGGCCTGTGTCACACAGGGGTTAGACAAGCTGTTTCTTCTGGCTTTACAATGCATCAATCTAACAGCCTTTCTGGAAATAAAGAAAAATCTGGACTCAAAAGGGTTTTATTAAGTCCAGCAGCCAAACCCTGGAAATGGTATCTCAGTTCATTTGGTCAAGCTGTTCTGAGGTGTACAGAGGAGATAGGAGACCACAAGAAAAAACGCTGGTCTTGTCAGAAAAGCCTATGGCTATGAACCCGGCGAGAGGGTTTTACATCCAACTCCGCCACAAAGTCCCAAAGTCATGCTGCTCGCTCCTCGTACGTCAGCAGCTGCCCGGAGGTGGCCGATGCAGCCTTGGCTTCACCGTCCAAGAGCAGCTGGAGACCTGCCTCGTGGCTCAGGAGCACTGGGATCCTACAGCAGCTTCCTTCCGAAAAAGAGCAGACCTTTTCCTTCCAAAAAGAGCAGACCGAAGAGCTGCCAGCTCATCTGGGGGTCACACAAAGCTAGCAGACATCTCAGAAATGCAGATTATAATTTTCTATTTCATTCCCCACCTATGGTGGAATTTCTTCCCTGGAAGGGGAGCTGTGACGATAAACTCATTAACATCTGTGAAGTACAGATACAACTGCACTAAGTGCATTGCAAAAGCTCAGGAGATGATTGTTAATTACATATTCAGTGCGGGGTTTTAATGGCATGCATTAAAAATGGCATGGGGTCCTCACTTTAAATAATGGGGATAAACCAGATTAAATATTTGCCCCTGTTCTGTGGGCTGAAGAATGCCATTCAGAAATACTTCATCCAATATATTGTCATCTCAGGTACCTTTGTACTACAGAGGGACAGAGTGAAGCAGCTGTAACGTTTCCTAAATTGAACATATTTGGTCCTGTAATCTTACTAAATTCTCTCCACCGTCAATGGAGAGAGACTGGCACTTTCATAATCCAAGCTCCGCATGCATTATGGCAGGGCAGATCCTCTGCAGAGCAGAATCACTCCCAGGCTCCTTCCAACTAAAGCAAATCTGTGATACTGGGGGAGCAGATGTCGTTAGTGAAAGCAACGGGTGGCCAAGTGGGAGACTAAGCTCAGTTCCCAGCTCAGTGTACCCCACAGAAGCAGATAACAGCATGGCAAAATGTTGGGGAGGAAACAGTGGGCAGCTAGGTAAAATACCAGGGATGACAAATGCCTGGGATGACTGAAGAGCTGACACATCAGTGCCAAGATACTGGAGAAGTCTTCATCAGAAACATCGTTAATTCCTCCTGAAAAGGACCTGGCTCAGCCCCTGCAATACAGCGTTTTACTGCAGTCTGCACTGTAAAAGGTGTCCAAAAAAGGAGGACACTGATATGTGTGTTAATCAAGTGAAGAACCATCTACAAAGAAAAGGCATGGATCTGTCTTCCAGTTGAAAAGCTATAAATAGCCTTGCATACTTGCTTATCAGATTGGTTCGGCTGCAGGGATAATCTCCTGCAGAAAGCAATGGAAGCCGTGTTATGTTGGATATTTATAACTAGATGAAAGCCTAGAAAATGCACAGTCGTGTCAGTCTTGCGCTCGTGCCATGAGATAGGGTGCGCAGGATCCAATTAGTCTCTTCAGTTTAATATAAGGTCAAGAATGGCTTAGTCTTCCCAGCTCCACGAAAAAAACAAAATCTGATCTCTGAGGGGCTGGTGCTGCTTGAGTAGTTACAGAAGCCAAGACAAGGCCATGGTGAGACAGTCCCCCAAAAGGTCATGGTAGTCCCACATCACTAGATACTCTTTCCAAGGAAGCAAGACATGACCCTTCTCTGGACAAACAAGACAGAGAGGTCTTGTTTGCACCACAGAGCGGTTTGATGTGCCACGTCTCGGGCAGGCGGACCATGGGAAACACAACTCTGATGAACTGATCTAACGCGACTCATCACCTCCAAATCACCTGGCCCGGTGCCAGGGTCCCCTAATAGTCTGCTTAACAGATCACAACCCTGACCCCAGCCCCTCAAGTTCATTGAACTGCCTTTGTCAGATTATCTGCAGAGCATGAGGACCGACTAGAGTTAATGCTGGTGAATTCCCCAGAGCCTTGGCCTGCTGTGGCCTCTGCACTGAACTGGGTTTATCCAGGTCAGGACAGCTGCTGAAGGCACCAGAGCCTGATTCCAAACCACTGCCACTTGAAAGGAGCCATGCCAGGACAGGCTGGGGGATGGCGAGCAGAACAGGGTTACGGCTGTCCCCTGGGAGCCTCTGCACATGTCTCTGTCACACGTGGATTTGTTAGTGGACAGGTCTGTGGTGATTTCTGTCCTCCTGGGCTGGGAATGTACACAGAGACTCTTGTGCAAAGGGAGGGAGCTGCCTCATTTATAGGAGAGGTTGGGTTTTGTGATGCTGTGGGCAGGGAGCCATGCCCAGGTGCTCTGTCCCTGTGAGAACCACTGCTCCAGGCAGTTTCAAGGTTTCTCCTAGCCTTCCTCGAGTCTGCTCATCCCCATCGGGCAGACAACAAACGTCGCAAGGACAACAGGATCCAACAAGCCCTCCGTCTCCCGCTGCAGACCCTCCAGGTCCTCCTCTTTCTCTCTCCTCTTTCTACTTTTAGCCCTGCTCCTCCCTCATCATCTCTGGGTTGCCTGTCACCTTCAGGGGCTCAAACTTTCCTCTTCCAGACCTGTCACCACCACTGCCCTGCTATAACCTTCAGCATAGCCATGCGGCATGTCCCTGCCCACATGTCCTTCAAGCCTCTTTTGCAGGCTGGTACTCAAGGGCACTTTGAGAAGTCCAGTACTGTTGTCCTGTGCCAGGACTCCAGGAATCTCTCCATACTGCTCTTCCCGGTTGACTGGCTGGTACTTCTGGGCAGAAAGTGATCTGTACGACTCTCCTAGACAGGAGTGTGCCTCGTATTACAAGAGCAAGAAATGGATTTGGGAACCCTGCCAGACCTGGCACCGCCATGCTTTGCTTCAATGATTGTAGCGTAGCAAACTGCAGCATTACTCCAGGAACTAATCTGGGAAGAAGGGAGAGATCTTCCACTAGACCTTTGAGACCACAAATTACCCTGGGCCCCATGTGCTCTTAATAGGGGGGACCCAGCAGGTTTGCAGCTCCCTAGATGAGCTGAACACACTCTTAGCCATTTCCCCACCACATACAGCCCTTTTCCAAAGTCCAGGATGCTCCCAGAAGTAGGAGAAGACTTCAGAAGAACCCTTTGCACCTCCTCTTTTTCCCTGCCAGAAGTTCCTTTGAACTTGCCAGCTCCACTACAACCTCCCCTCAGTACAAGAGCACAGAAGGCAGCAGATACAGGAAAGTAGATGTTATGTGCACAGCCAGAGCCAAGTCCAAGGAAGCAACTGAAGCTGGCCAGAGAAGATAGCTTGGAGAGTGGGCTCATTGAGGGTAGTCAGGCAGGCAGCACAGAGGCAGCACGAGGAGCAGAACTGGGACTGAAGCTGCGCCAGGGCAGGGGAAAGCCAGCTCTGCCGCAGTGAGATTGCAGACACCTCTGGTGGGGTTCTCAGGTAAAGGTGGACCCGAGCAAGAGGTGACCTAAAGGGCCCAATGAAGGCAGGACACATCGCTCTAGGGTTTGCCACCACCACGCTCTCTGATCCTCCACTCCACGTATCTCCCCATCCCAGTTTGTGCCACTAAACCTGCACTCCCCCTCTGCTTGCTGGGAAACTCCCACAGCTCCAACACCCACCATAGCATGGAGAGCTACATCACACCCCAACCACCCCTACACCTCTGCCCTGCCAAGGGGACAGGCACCCACGGGACCACCTGACTGCGGCACACAAGCTCACCATGGGCTGGGCTACACCCCATTCTGTATGCTGCCTTTACTGCTATCTCAGACCATCCTGTTGGGCCCCCTGTCTACATCATGCCAAACCCATCTGCCTCCTACCAAACCCATCTGTTTCCTTGGCTCTTCCCACTCCCACATATCCTGGCTTCCCCCAAACCTCCTCCCCCTCATCCATCTCTCCCCTCCCCACCATGTCCTTGTTGCTCTCTTGCTTTGAACCTCAGCTCCTCTCCAGCCTCCCAGCCCCACCAGACTTGAGCGTGGCAAGCCTGTCCCAACCGAGCTCCTTGCCCCATCTCACCCACACCAGGGGAGGGTCGGCATTGAGGATGAAGAGCCTCAGGTGCAGGGTACTTGGGAGGGGGCAGCCACGCGTGCCGCGAGCACATACCATTCTCAGGGTGCTCCATCTCCCCGATGCTGCCATCGGGCGTGGTGCGTTCGTAGTGATCCTCAGGCAGGGCTAGTGGCCCAATGCGGGGCCCAGATGACGATTTGCTGCTTGGGGTCTCTGATTCCTCCAGCCCACTGTCGTAGTAGCTGTGCTGGGAGGGATCTTGAAGGTCCTGAGCCTGGCTGGCTGCAGAGAACGTCACTCGGCGATGAGGTAACTGGGAGAGAAGAGAAGAGAAAAGCTATTGCCACCCAGCAGATGAAGGCAAAGGGGGGTGGTCATCAAACCTGACCCCTAAACAGAGGCAGAGTGCTCCTGCCACTGCTCCCAACACCAGCAGGGTCCATCATCAGCCCCCTGCAGACAGCCTGACAGACACAGCACCAGGCTCCACCTTAGACAAGAGCAGCCCATCAGACACCACCCCATGCAGGGAGCACACCTTGCACAGTCCCTGTGCACCCCTGACCCCACAGCTCATGCCCCAGCCTCCTCTTCCACCCAGAGACAACCCTGGGCAGATGCCCTCTCCATGACAGGTAGGCTCCAGAAAAATCTCCCATTAGCACAGTATCCTGAATCATTGGCCCCCACCCTTCACCTGGGGTCTCCACTTTGCGCTCAAACCCTGCATGCACCTTTAGTGCTCTCAGAGACCCACCTGTCCAAGTCCACCTCACCTGAGAGCCTCTCTAATACCATCACTGCCTAGCACAGAGCTATGATGACATCATCTCTCACCTTCCAGCCTCTGACCTGACTCCATCTCTCATTCTAAGAGGTTCTTCATCAAGGGTCACCATCGTTTCTTTTGTCTGCTTGTTAAACATTTCAAAGACCTTACTTCACACTTTCTCTCCCCAGCTTTGCCTCATGCTTGGGAGGAGCTCCCTGCAAACAGCCATTAAGCTACATCGTTATCCTCCTTCAAATCCTTCCATAAAATCCTTCTTTGTTGTGATTACCAAGGAGTGGAAAGGGTAGTACAAGTTCATAGGGCAAGAGCAGGATGATGAGTGCAGCGAATGAAACACAAACACCACAAGAGAGAAAAAGACAAAATCACCCATAAATGTAGGAAGGAACCTAAGAAAGGAGCTATTTGATGGCGATCTGAAGGCGATCAGGAGGGAGAGGAACCAACACACCATTTAGGCTGAATATTTTTTTTGCTGATGTCTTTACTACAACTGAGTGGCAATCAGGTGTCCCACACAGCTAGCACCAACGAGGAAGGGGAAAGAATTGAGACTAGCAGAGGGAAGGAACACACAGGGAGCATTTAGATGAGCTAGCTGCTTTTAGGCTGGTTGGACCTGATTAAATTCACCCCAGGTGCTTAGAGACCTGATTTAAGTAACTTCAGAGCTGTTAGGCCTTTTTTTTTTTTTTTGCTTCTTTTTTTTTTTAATACCTTTTTTTTAAAGAATTTGTAGAGAATCAGGGAGCTTCCAGAAGACTGGAAGTGAGCTAAAATAGCGCCTGTCTATAAAGATGAGAAAAAAGAAGAGCTGGAGAATTATAAAACAGTTAGCTTAATTTCAGTTCCTGGAAAAATACTGAAACAGATAAAAGAACTCTTTGTAAGTACCTACGAGATAACAAGGAAATGAGTAACAGCCACTGTAGGTTTGTCACAAACAAACATGTCAAGCCATTGAACTTCTTCCTTTGAAAAGACATCAGGCCTTGTGGATGGAGGAGGAGCAATAAATGTTATATCTTGACTTTAGGAAGTTTTTTGACACTATTTTAGACGATATTCTCATAAGTAATGCAGGAAAACAGTGTAGGTGCAGCATAGTACTTCTATGCTAGGTAATATAGTGCAGTTCACTGCAGGGTGGATGCAAAGCATTTACAAAGTTGTATTTGGAAGGTAATTATTGAAGACAGGCCTTTTAGCTGGGACGATGTATCAAATGAAATTCTACGAGTTGTGTCCCAAGTCCATCGCTAGCCTGTATTTTCATTAACTGCTTGGATGACAGATGTGGAATATATCTGTCACATTTGCACACTTGGGAAAAATAATCACTGCTCAAGCAGCAGGCTGGCTGAAGGATTGGGGGTTACAACAGATCTTGGGTTGACTATCCGTCAACGGTGTCAATCTCTCACCAAAAAATGCATCTAAATTGGGATGCGTAAACAGGCGCTTTGTCTTTAAGTCACACAAGGATCTGTTTGCTCTGCTCAAGTAGGACTTCAGAGGCAGAGCTGTGTCCAGGCAAAGGCAGCAGTCTTCAAGCTCATCAAAGCCTTCTGCAAAGAGAAAGATGCTGCTTTTGACCATGAACACACAAGAAATGGCATTCATCTGCAGCGAGGAAGACTGAGGTTAGCCATTTGGGAAAAAACACAGTGGTAGGTTTAGCCAAGTGCAATAGGTTGCCTAAGCAGATGGTGCAATCTTTGTCATGAAAGGATAGGCAAGCACCTCTTGGGAGGTCTTCATGCAAACTTCTGGAAGAGCTGGGGTCAAGGCAGTCCTGCCTGCAGCAGAATTGTGTGCAGGCCTCCAGAGGACATCTCCCAGCCTACTTTGTAGGCTGTGCAGCTGTGTAAAGCCTGCAAAAGTCTTCACTACATGGACTCCACTGTCCACCAGGCCAGGCAATGCTGTCCTACAGCTTCGTCCTACACCCCGACTGCCTGCCTGAAACTGTTTTCCTCCATCACCATGGCTCATCCCCAGCTCAAAGCTTCTGCTTTCACTCTGTGCTTATAAAACCCCAGACAAGCAACCAGGGCTCCTTGGGGTGCCAGCAATAATACAAACAAACAGCCTCAGAAACCCAGCCTGTGACAGCTAGTATCTCTCCCCTGAGTGGTCTCCTTCCAAATAGCATCACTTTTACCTAAAAAACACCTCCTTTAAATGTCAGAACCTGCCTGGCAGCCCTTGAAAGGGCTCGTCTCTTCGCTGCAGGGCAAAGACAATCCACACTCAAGCCCACTCACCACCAATCCCGCACAGCAGCGTGGCACCAACAGGGGTTAGTGTCCCCCTCGTACACTGCGCAGTCCCCACGATGCTGTGATCAATGCACTTCAAAAATAATAGTAGCTTGTGTCTGGCTGAAGCTCTCCACCCGGAGAGCCTTGCTCTGGAGTCAAGGAAAGACACTGAATCCATTTGTCTGGCAGTGACTTGCAGAAATTGGGTTTTGTTTGACCTTTCTCTGCTAGGTTAAAGAGCCTTTCAGCACGCAATGTTTTCTACACAAGAAGTTGCTTGTACAGTGCAATCAAGGCACGCCTCAATGTCGTTTTTGAGGAGTTAAACAAACCGGGTTCCTTAAACCTGAACCTGCAAGCCAGGAAAGAAGTTTTGTGGCCCTCTTCTTTACTTGCTTCGGTTTTCCCCCACTCGGTTTTCCGGGATCAGAGGCAATCCCTACAGGACTGCTGGTGCCATCTCACCAGGTCTTTCTACAGAGACCTGCTACTCCTCCTGCCTCTCAGGTTTTTTCATCTGAGGAGTGTGTTAGCCCTTTGGTGGGAGCACCACGAGCACTCACACTGAGCTACTCCTGCAGTGTGACCCTTAAATCCATTTTAAAGTCAGTGCTTTCCAGGATATAAACCAGCATTCCCTACTTCTCAATGTACAGCTTTGCATTTGGCTGTGTTAAAATGCACTTTGTTTAAATAGGCCCAGTTTACCAAGCAATCTGGATTGCTCTGCATGACTGCTCTATCCTCATCATGATCTCCCACTCCACCAATCTCCGTGTCAGCTGCAAATTTTATCAGCGGTGATTTTGTATTTACTTCCAGATCGTTGATTACAACGTTGAATGGCAGCAGGCACAGTACTGCTTCCGAAGAGCTCCTCCAGGAGAACCTCCTTCCACAAGGACTCCCAACCAACGCCTGCTTTCCTTCACCAAGCTGTTGATAAACCAGATCTTCATCTATCTAACAATGCTTTACTTATAATGAGTAGTGTTGATTCAAAATAATAATAGTAATAACATAACGCATTATCAGCTCGGCGTCTTCATCAAACTCCAAGCTGATCAGCCGCGCGCTGTAATCTCACATCAACATAAAACCAGTTCTTCTGCTTCAGACCCGCAGGTATGCCTAGAGCAGGTCCTGTTTCTCCTGGTGGCCAAGAGCAGATGCCTAAGGAAAGGTTTAAAAGCTGGACCTGTCATGTAATGACACTGCCCAGTATCCTTTCCCTTCAAACTGCGTTGACTGACGTCAATGCTATTTCCATCATTGAGTTTCCTGCCTTAGCTATTAATCCAGTTGTTCCCTGGGGCTGGTGAGGACAGTGTGTGGTGCACACAGCATCCCCATCATCACTGTTCCAGCTGGTTCACGGCATCCCTGCCCTCCCACTCCTCCTGGCCCATCCTGGGGTCCCCAGCTCCATTGTCACTCCCAGAGCAGAGAGCTCCTACTTCAGACCGTTGAAGGCTCTTTGGTGCAAATTATTTTATTAGATTTTTTCAAATATCACTGTTTCAAGGGGATGATATTTTGAATGTCTTTGCTGGTTATCAACACATTGGCAGGTACTGCATCCTACGTTGTTATGTCTCAGTCCAAATTACTAGAACTATTTGTTGAATACTTTTGCATTTTTCTACATAATTAACAATTTTGCAATCTCTGTTTGGAAATTACAATTACTGGATTCCACCTCTTCCTAGCACATTTTTTAAAGTATTCCTTATTGCGTTTAGCTTGTCAGAATTGATTTTCCCCCAATGTTTTTGGCTTTCCTTGTCAATTTTCTACACTCCATAACTACTCATTTCTACTAATTGCTACACACTCCCTCCCTTCCCCCCCTGCCCCCCCCCCCCCCCCCCCCCCCGCCCACCCAGTATTTATTGTTTTTCTATTTCTAACTGCTGTTTCCACTTTGCTGCTGTGCTAGAAATGGGATTTGGGGCAAAGCCGTCTATTTTCTTATCTGAGGAATTGTGGCTCTGAAAAAAAACTCCTTTCAAGGTTTTCCCCAGTGCTCGCTCTTATATTCCTGATGGGGAGACCTGCCCGTGCCAGCCTACACATCTGAGGAGCAAACGGAGCCCCCGTCCCCCACTTTCCACAGGGAGCAGCAGCATCAGCAGCTGCCTCCAGCAACAGCGGATGCTCTGATGAAGACATTCATCCCCTGGTAAATCCTGCGGGTTTCTATTGTGCTGCAGATCAGTTTTGGGTTTTTTTCTTGAGCAAGGAATCATTTGCAGCTTATACATTTAATGACCCCCATCCTCTGTCAAGTGCTCTCATGCCTTTTTTGAGTCCACGCCTGCTTTTGGCCTCCGTGGCATCCTGCAGCAGTGAACTCTCTGCCTATGTGCTACGCGGAGCAGCGCTTCCCTTTGGCTTTACATCTGCTGCCTGGTAATTTTTCCTTGAACTTCTCCTACCTGCGGGGTTATGAGAAAACATGAGTAATTGCTCCTCGCTCTACCCCTTTCCAATTTCACAGATCTGTGCCGCATCCTGCTCCGCTAGGTTCTCTGCAAGCTGCAGCAGGCGGGTACGTGCAGCCTGTCCTCCTGCAGATGCCGGGCAGGTTGGGCCAGCTCTGCTGCCCTTCTCAGTGCCTGTCCCACCTCTGCCGCAGCCTTTCCACCACGGGGAAGCCAGGGTCACACCCACAGTGCCAGTTTTGGGCTTATCTGACAGTAGCAGGGACTTGTTTTGATGACAAATTTTCTCAGGCTCTACCTGATAGCCTTCCCCAGCCTGCTTGCCCACCCCAAAAAACCCCAACACCAGTCCCTGCCAAGGGCCTTCTCTGTCCTGATACCCTCTGCCATGAGGGTCCCCACCCAGGGATGCTGGAGGGGGACTAAAGGGACCCCCTCCCTCCTGCCTCTTCCCTTCATCGCAAACACCTCCAGCTCTCATCAGGACCTGCACCAAGCTGATTCTCCTTGCTAAACCCGGGGAAAACGAATTCAGCTGAAATGAGAGCAGTGCTACGAGGGAACAGGGCTGGGGGGTGTCACACCAGCTCCCCAAAATGCACAGCATCACCCCCTGCGCAGGCGGCATGGACCGAGTGGCAAGAGATGAAGCCCTGTCTAAGGGACCAGAAATTGCGCTGTTCACAAAGGAAACCTTAAAATCCGCCCCGGGCTCCCTTTTCCTGCCAACAGGAATGGTGCGGTGCAACATCCCCCACGGAGGCGAGCCGCCCTGCTCCTCCCCCCGAGCGCCGATTAACGCTGGAGTGGTGGAAATATCAAAATTGTTAACTACCTCACTGCTGATCCGAAAGCAGGATCCACGGCTAATGGGCTCATCTGGCAGCCTCCAATTGCTCCTGCGCCTCCCCACATGCCAGAAGCCTCAACGGCCTTTCAGCCAGCTGCCAAAGGAGCTTGCTTCCCCAACAGCCGCCACAATGCAGCAACTCACAGGGCTGAAAGCGAAAGGCAATGTCAGACCCAATGCCCAGAATATAAAAATAAGTGACAAGGGAGCCATTGTAGCACATGAGTTAGTCAACTTCAGATTAATTCATGAACCCCTCTCTTTTACAAACCAACCTGGAGCTATGCAACATCCCCGGTTACCAAAAAAAAAATAATAAATAAGCCCAGGGACCATGCCCCAAGCTACACAGATCCAACTTTTCACGTATGGAGGCTTTGCTGCATGTGAGAATTATTTGATTTGCTAGTGTCATGTCTGGAGAGGAGCAGGGCTCCAGCTCTCCGCAACACGGGCTTCGGAGCAGGAGGCTGAGGGGAATATTATGCCTGTGGAAATCAGGGCAAGCCTCAAGGAAAGCTGGACCTGAATTGCCAAGAACCATCCGGGGAAACACTCCAGCTGTAGGAAACAGGACACAGGCTCAGCCTGGGCCACAAGCAGTCGACCATTTTACAGTCCGTCTGAACAACAGCATGTGCTTCTGCTAGTGTTTTGGGGTGAGAACAGAGTCAGAGCAGCTAGGACTTCCCATCCTTTCCCGTGCTACCCCAGCAGCACACTGTGGAGCCGCTGCACTGACTTTTAGAGAAGAAACACCCCAAGAGCATCCCTCACTCCTCCTGCACTCACCCTCACGCCTGGGGCTGTCGTACCTCCATGTGGTGCGAAGAGCTCGAAACGCTACGTGGCACCAGGCAAAGCAGCGCAATGAGGGAGGGTGTTTGTATATGAGCAGCAAAGGCAAATGCTGCCCTGGCTTGGTGTCAGCCTCCTGGCATCTATGGTAACCTTCTGCTCTTCAAGGACTGCGCTCCTCCCTGCCCTCTGGTCCCCTTCGTTCATGGTCCGGGGATTCTGATCCCAGAGGTTCCTCCCTGCCCTGCCACAGCGTCTCCAGGTCCAGATTTTCAGAAGCACAAGGGCTAACTATCACATTGTAAAGTGGACCAAACCACGCCAGAGCCGCAGTTCTCAGCAGTACTGGATTATTCCTTTTAGCACAACATGAAGGAATTGAGGAAAGAGATGGTGCAGAGCAAGGGAACAGGTCCTGGGGGTTCTACCTGCTTTGGACAAGGGAGGGATGGAGCAACCAGGCAGGACAACTGCCTTCCTGGAGCTCCAGCCAGCACGAACAAGGGAGGGAGATAGATGAACCCAGCTCTAAGCAAAGGTGTGGTCTACGCACGCCCGTGAGACCCCTCCTGCATTCAAAAAAAAATGTTCAGGCTTTCCAAAAGATTTGTCATTGAAGGCAGTGGCTCCAAAGGAGCACTGACAATTCTGGACAGGACTACTAGCAGACTTAAAAGCCCAGTTTTCTGATCTATCAGTCTGACGATCTGCTGGGGTAGCCTCCAGTACAGCCACTGTGGTTGCACAAGGCACATTAGCATCAGGGCTGAACAGTTCTGGTCCATCTGATGTTCAGGAGGTCAGTTTGATGGCTGTGCTCTGCACCCAAATCCTTGTGACCATCCCCATCCCAGTGTCTGAAGTGAGGGATGGCCCCAACAATATTTTAGCTCTTTAACTCTTGACAAATGAAGCTACAGAAGGAATCCACAACTGGAGGAAAGACATACAGGAACCCATGCGAATCACACCTCCCAAAGCCAGGCATTATCTGAAAAGCAACTCTCCTGAGTGGCTGTTCGCATGGCTTCCATTACTGACAATTAGCAAGTGCTGACCTTGCAGTCAGAAGAGAGGTGCTACAAGTCCTGCAGAAATAATGATAGCAGAAAAGCCATCCTAAAATGGACATCAGATCCCAAGGCACTATTTAATGAATAAATCTGGGTAAAATGTGGGCTGACTCCACATAGGTGCCCTGAAGCTTCCTGAAATTTGCATGATGCTCAAAGAAGCCGCCAAAGCCCGGTGCCAACCTGCCTGGTCAGATCGAATTTATCTAACTCATAGCAAGATCTAATGCAATTAGAAACCCATTTAGACAGCCCCGGGACAGAGATTGCCTAACCTCTCAGCCTATCAGAGCTCTGAGCCCTTCAAGGATGTGCAATTTGGCTTTTCTTTGGTTGAAATGAAGACTGGAAAGGAAAATATGGAAATAAATCATCTAAAGAGTGAATCATAAAATCTAAAGGGGTCATAATCTTTATGGAATAATGTCTAAATTGGACTGACCATGGTGTCCTGAAATGTCTATCACCTTCAAGCTGATAATAGAGCCATTTTGTAGATAGTTGGTACAGAGCGGAAATTGCTCGGGACACAGAAGGAGGTCTCACAATCATGTTAAAACCATCTGAAGATCCCGGGGAGAAAAAGGTTCTAGGACTGGGAGTAACACTTGAATAAAGCCCTCGAGGAATCCAACAGCTGTAGAGTGGGAAAATAATGCTGGGAAAATAATGAGCTAATCTGGCTCCCAGTTGCACCCAGTGGGGCTGACAGATAGCATTGAAAGCTCTGGGGAGAGCAGGGGGCTCCAAGCTGTAGGCTCGGGACTCTAAAAAAAAGCGAGATAACCAGGAATGCTTCAACAGAAGACTTTGCATGGAAAAAAATGTCAATTTGTTGAAATCAGATCATTTTTCAAGCGAGTTTCCTGCTTCAAAGTTGGGGCAGGGGGGATATCTTTGCTGACACGCAGAAATGAAAAAATGATGCTCTCGCAAAGGTAACTTTCCCTTCAGAGTTCAATCCAAGTATCAATTATGAAGATAAATTCAAAAAAGGTCGGTCAGAATCGTGTCCTTAGAAATTATTAGGGAAAATATCTATATTTATCCATCTATATCCGTTCATTGACTTGAGCCAAAATAGAAAAAAACCTTGTCAATTCTTGCTGATTTCTTTTCAAATTGAAAATTTTCCTCTGATGGCAACCCTGTCTTCTAACCATCTCTATGTCCACAGGCAAAGGGCGGAAGCTTTTCCTGCTTGGTCAAGGAATTCTGTCTATTCTGTAAGTCTGTGCAACAACATGCTCTACACATCGTCAGAGCCCTCACTCTAGTGGTCTACAACCAACCTGTGCCTAATGATGAATGATGATACTGGGTAAGACAAGCCTTCATTTGGGGAGATCAAACAGGTAAGACAAGTCATATTGTAAGGCTTGTTAAGGCCACTTATCTTGCCTGCGCTGATCTGGCATCACCAATTCTACTGGCATGGGACCCCGGTATAGATGAGCTGAGGACGGCTTTCTTTTACCCTGTCCTCAAATCCTGGGGGAGCTGTCAAGTCCTTGGGCCAGACCTTGCAGATCGTGACTCAAGAAAAATTTTCCTGAACATTAAAGAATGTTTCTGAGCTCTCTTCTCTGGGCTAAGAGACATCCTGATAGCCCTTAATAAGCTGTGATCTACTTGAAATCCTTGGAAAAAAAAAACCCAAGCTCCTCCAGGCACTTCCAGGGCCTTGAATCACAATACCCCAAAAGGTCTTGCCCAGCCTGAATAATAACGAAGGGCTCTTCAAACATCTGAAATACTGATTTTGCTTTCTGCTGGGCTTGAGTGCTTTTGATGAAGAAGCAGAAAGATTAACAGATTAGTGTAAGAGGAACATCAGACATCACATTAGCAAGACATTTAGAGTGCGATCTCAGTCCGGAGCTCAGACAAGAAGTTCCCCCCCCAGCAGGGACGGGATATCTGTCAGAGTCTTCCTGGCAGCAGCTTTGCAGCTGCTCAAGAGCATCGGGGAGTTTGGAGCATGTGAAAACCAGGCCATGTGGGAGCTAAATAGCTCCAGGCTTTCAGGTTGCTCAGGCCTTTAGAGAAGTCTTGGAGGAGCAGAATCAGGGCACTCTGCTCCGACAGCTTCGCTAAGGAGCAGGATCAGTTCCAAGGGAGACGTGGTGATTTGCTGCCCTCCCAAATTGATGGCTCTAATGACAGCTTTGATGAAACCTGCCAAGACTGGTGGCTGCCCAGCCATGCCCTGTTTAGACAGCAGATCAGGAGGGGGTTATTTTGCAAGTGAAGAGGTGCTCAGAAGGATGTTTACCTCCCGGTGCAGGGGCATCTTTAGGGATCTTTGGGCAGGATCCACAGGGCATGGCTGTGAATGCCAAAATGGCTGTAAATGATGAGATAACACACAAGCTTTCTCCTGCCCTCCTAGCAGGTCACAAACCTACTCTCCCACACACTCTTTCCTGTGAGCATCTGAAGGACTGAGGCAGTAAACAGCTTACACCATGGGAACACATCAATGCAAAACAACTAGGAGATATGTTTAAGGGATGTTAGGGAGTTGTTTTCTTTGTCTGATCTCCTTTTCCTCTTGTGCTCTCAACCACAGGGTTGAGTCTGGAACCCCACTAGGAAAAGAAACCGCTGTTACTGGTGGGATACGGAAAGCAGGTCCTCAAGGGTGCGGATTGAGACCTGCAGAAAAGTCCAGAAAGTCAGAGAGAAAACAACGTCAACGGGGACCTACTTGAGGGAGACTGAGTGGGTCTGAGTCACGGGTGACTCTGGGTCCCAGAGGTAAAACCAAGACTGAGATTCATCCAGGTTGGACAGATGGATGCTGCAGCTAATATCAGAGGTGACAAGAAGAGGGGGATGGGACCATGATGCCAGAGGTGGCCTATGCCCCTGCAGCCATGCTCCTCCTCACCCATGTTCAATCCTCCTCCGCCTTAGCCAAGCAGACTGTGTGCTTCCTGGGGCACTGAAGGAGCAAGGGACTGTGGGAAGAGTCCCTTTTGGAATAATCTCCATTGACCATCTTGGTTTCTCCCAAGTGCAGAGCTTGGGTTGTGCAACTGCATCTTGCAGGGCAGTATGTAGGAGCACAGCTCTCCCGTGGACCTGGGCTGTGCCCAGGGTTTCATGGGCTCTCACATGACAGGTATGTGTGGCGATGGAGGGCGGAGAGGGAGGAAGGTGCTTTGGGCTTGGCACAGGGCTCAGCTCTAGGGGCAGCTTTCAAAAAAACATGCCGGCAAGAGAGAGATTTGGCAAGGTACCACAGGGGCTGAGTGTCCAAGACCCCATGAAGGGGACTTCCTGCTCTTTGCAACTCACCCCAGCACAGCTCCACATGAGTAAGCCCATGCCCAGCTGCGCGGGTCTTGCACACGATTGACACCAGGGGTCCGGGGTGGACATTAGCTCTGGGGACTCAGACACACAGCATCCACCTCTTCACTGCTGCCCCGCGCCCTCCTGGGGCTGCCCTTCCCACCAAGAGCTGACACAGTTCCCAGGCACAGAGCCACTCCGTGCTCCTTCACTCCACGCATCCTTTAGCCTTTGCTCTCCCCTGCAACACCCCACCCCATCCTGCCCTACATCACGCACCCTCTCATTACCCCAGCCTCCTCTCCGCCCCGTCCCAGAACATCCCAGCTCTGGAACACCCCACCCTCCACCCTCTTCAGCTGCATCCCACCCTTCATCCTTCATCCATAGCTGCTCTCTGGGCAGAGGGACCACAAAGTGCCCAGAGAACACTCCCCGTTGCGGCACCGCATTTTGCCCCAGGACTTGGGTGACTGTTTAAGGAGGCTGCAGGGCTGGGCTCCACTCCAGGCTGGTCTGAGCACAGGGAACAGCACTGCAGCTGAGAGCCCGGCCGAGCGGGCAGAGCAGTGCTGGGAATATCAATCAGCACGGCTTGGACTGGGCGGCTGCCCACACAGCCAGCGCTTTCATCGCACAGAGGATGCACAGCTCGGCTGTTGGAGCCAGTCGAGGATTCAATCCTGCGCTGAGGAGGGCTCAGCATCCCTCTGTACCTGGGCCAGCAGACAGCCGGTCAGGAGAAACTGATGGGGAGGGGAAAGTGACAGGGAAGGGGGAGGTCACTGCCTGCGCAGAGCAGTGGTAGAGACCAGGAGAGAGGGATGGAGAGGAGGAGGTACAATTATGAAAGAAAAGAGGGTAGGATGGGGGGAAAAAAAGGAGGAGTCCCCCTGACCCGAGCTAGGGAAGCCCATGTTCACCACAGACCAACACTGGCTCCGAGGACATCAGGCAGGGGAGAGCCTGAGGGTCTGAGAGGTGAGAAGAAGAGGAGGGCAGGGAGGAATGAACAGCATCTGGCTCAGCAGGGTGGGAAGAGGGGAGCTGGCCAGAGCTGCGAGCCATCCAGGCGGCACAGCCTGACGTGAGGATCCCCAAGCAGGTAGCACAGGCTGGGCGAGCCTTCAAGGGAGCAAAAGACGAGATCCCAAGGGCTGGTGGGGCCAGGGACTGTCAGGCAGGAGAGACCTGACGCTCTCCTTGATGAAGTAAGAGCCACTGCCTCCTTGCAGACATGCTGCTTACGGAGGAGTCACCTGCCCAAGGCTGCACGCTATGAACACCCCGCTGCCACCTCCCGCCACGCACAGGCTGAGTACACCCCACTGCCACTGCTCCACACAGCACGGCTTGCGTAAAGCCCTGTGCCACCTCTCCCTGTGGTACTGGCTGGGGACACCCTGTGCCTCCTGCCGCAGCACGCACCCCTCTGCCACCTCGTCGGGGGACGAGGGTTGTACCCCTCCCTGCACCACCTCCTCCCAGAGGAGGTGCCCCCCCCTGCATCACCTACCCCTGCCACACAGCCTGCACAAATCCCTCCATCACCCCCTGCCACAGAGACTCCCGTGCCACCCTTCCGTGGGGTGCAGGCTGTGAGCACCCCGCTGCCACCTCCCACACACGGAGCACCCCGCTGCCACCTCCCCCTGCAGCAGAGCCCGTGCACACCCATGCCCTCTCTGGCTGCACAGCCCAGGCTGTACCACGGTGTTGCTCTTCTCCCTTGGCTGAAGCTCTTCGTTTTGAGCCCCCACGGGGCTCTCCCAGTGCAGCCCTCCCCACCATAAACCCAAGTCACCCAGCACAGACATGCCAGGAGCCACCGCACAATCCCACCTGGCTCGAGGGGCTTGCAGCGTCCTCACCAATTCCCCAGAAGCCAGCACAGCGTACACCCCACTCCTCGCCCTCCTCTTGTCCTCCCCCAGCTCCCACCAGCACCCCATTGATGCTCACAAGCCGCTGGGCATTCCCAGTTGTTTTATAAAGCCCAGACAGTCTTCCCAGCACAGCTGGGGCTCAGCCCCCGGGACCTCATTGCCACGCTCCCGCATTCGGTCTCTGCATGCCAGAGCGAACTCGGAACCAAGCGCAACCAATCCCCGGAGCAGGATCTGATTTGCAGTGCCTGGGAACTGCTCCCAGCACAGTGTCATCCTGAAAGTGGGGAAAAACAGGGCAGGTCCCCCATGAACCCTCAGCTCCATCTGCAGCTCGTTTCTGGATCCGTTTATCAGCTCATTCCACGTGAACGACCTTGAGAAAACCCACTGACCCAGGACAGTAGGAGACTTTCCCAGACATCTGCCAACACCTAAACCTGCAATTTATGGAGACTCTAAGCTAAATTCTAAAACAAGACAATTTCATTCTGTCCATTACAGTTACAAAATTAGTCTTCACCCCCCCCACAGAGAGTAATTAATACTGTGCCGTGCTCCTGAGCCTGCAGGCAGGTACAGGCGCCTCTGCTGAGCTCGCAGTAGCTCGCTGAAGTTAACACCACTCCAGCCAGCTTCTCAGATGGTAGGGGGCTGTAAGGACCTGGGGCAGACTGGGGTTTGTGCAGCTGGGAAAGGAGGTAGCATACACCACCCCCCCGCCCCCGGGTATAAAAAAGCCCCAAAGGGTGGAGCTTGGGAGACAGGTAAAAGAAAAAAGAGAGACGTTCCCCACGCCAGCATCTGAGAGGTTGCGTTCTCACCCCAGGTTCATCAAAGAGCTGCCGAGGACAAGGAAAGAAGAGAAACCTCTCTCAGAAAGTTCCCAAAGGGAAGCAGATGGTGAGGCTGAGCCAAGACCCCAGACTGCCCTGCCCAGCCCTGCAGGGACTAGTTATTTAGGTGGTTGCTGGTGTCTCCTTTCTTCCTCTGCAGCCATCGCATCTCCCCGCAGGTCCCAGCACTGCCTGCCTAGGAGGCCCAGACACTTCCTGGACGGTTCAAGATAAAACCTTATGCTGTTAGCAAAACAAACTAGGAAGCTGTGAGAGCCAAGGCTGGCACAGGGCTGAAACCACCGAAGCCAGAACCACTGGTTTCCCCAGATGATCTAATCTCTCCCAGCGCCAGGGCTCCTCTTCTCCGGCAGCCTGGTGTGGCCGGTTGAGTCCCCAGGGAAGAGGTGAAGCTGGTGTGATGGGCGCAGGGATGTCTGCCCCAGTTTTAAAGAAAAACCGTGAGAAAGATGAAGGGGTGGGCGGGGAGGGGGTCCCTGGGATGTGATGCTTGGCTGGAGGGATGGGAGTGTAGGATGGCCCCATCCAGGGCCTGGGGAAGGGGTGCTGTGCAGCTCCTGACTACCAGGACCCATCCTCTCTCCAACCCGCTGGAGGCAAGAGCCTGAGGAAACCCCACGGCATCAGCATCGCCCCCAACCTGCCCGCCAGGTGGGGTAGAGCCATCTTTATGGGTCGCGTGGCCGCCTGTCTCCACCACCCTCCCACAGCCCCACTGCCACCAGCAAGCCTGCCTGGGAGGACCTCTCCTTTGCTGCAAGGGTGCCCATCGCGTCCCGGGGTGGGGGGAGCACCTTGCTTCGGGTGCTTCCCCCTGGCGCTGCTGACGCACCCAGGCTCCATCTGCAACCATGTGCGTCCTCATTCCAGCACTGCGGCGGGCGAGAGGCAGGCATCTTCCAGCCCTCGCCAGCAGGATTTGGGTCATGCTAGCCAGGTACCGCGTGGCAGGGATCTGCTCCTCCCTGTGCTGGCTTTGGGACATGGCTGGGTCTCAGAAGGATATGGGGATGAACCAGGAGAAGCTATGCAGGGGGACATTAGGGTGGAAGAAAGCTGGTCTGTGGCACAGATGTACATGTGTGTGTACGTACATGCATGTGCTGTGGACCATGTGCTGGAGGAAACTGTCTCCTTAGAGGGCCAAACAGTGACTGGAGATGGGAGATGTCAATCTGGGGAGGCAGCGGGGGGCTATACCATGAGGTCTCTGGACTTGCCACGCTGGGGCACGGTGGAGGACTTGTGGAGCCTGGGTGGTCCGGTGACTGAGGACATGGAAAATATGCCTGGGAAATTGCTGGGAGCAAGAGTATCTTCAGGGGGCAGCAGGGAAAATAAGGCACAACTGGTCAAAAATAGAAAACTTTATTGAAGTCAAATCCAACAGGGCAGCTGAGCTCAGCCCCACGGCAGGAGCCCAGCCTGCCGCTTACTGGGGTACAAAGAAGGGAGCAGGGGTCTCCATAGGGCACAGAGGGTACAGCACAGTGGGGGAGTGGGTGGTCCTCACCCACGGGGCCCCAGGAAGGAGGCAAAGCCACAGGCACTCGTCCCCCCTCTCCTTCCCTAGCTATTTAAGGATAGACCTGACAGGCGCCAAAGCAGAAATGTGATGCAAGTTAACTGGCCAGATAGCCTGAGGAAAGAGGGTCCTGCAAGCTCCGGGCTCATCCCACGACCTCCTGGGACAGCTCCAAGCTCCAGTGCACACCAGCGAGCAGCCCTTCCCAGTCCACAGCCAAGACCTACCTCCACCCTGCCCCGCACACAGCAGAAACCCCTGGTTAGACCAAGAGCAGTGACCCGACCGCAGCACGCAGCAGAGACCCGCAGTGCCCCGTTCATCCAGCCCTGAGCACGAGACCCAGCCCCCGTTCCAGCACACAGCCGGACCCATGCCACCCAGAGGGAGCACCCTGGCCACCGGGATCCGCTCTCCTCCTCCGCAATGGCTGCAGCACGGCTCCCACAGAGCCGTAGCTCCGGGCCCTGATGCTCACACTAAGGGAAGCCCGGTTTTCACCGCGCTGGCTATGGCAGAGGGCCCAAGCCTGGGGGAAGCCTGAGCCTAAGCCTGGGAAAAAGGCAGAGCTTTGCTCCTCCACCCAGCCCCACCTGCCCGGGCAGCCACAGCGGGTGCAAAACTCCCTTTTTGGGTGGCTTTGAGCAGGGATGGTGAAAGGTTCAGCCGCACTAGCAGAGCCGGGCTGGCAATAGCAAGGCTAGAGCCTTCCTCGCTGCTCCCCAGACAGGGGCAGGGCTAGAAAACGGCTGCCCAGAGCTGTGGCAGGAGTAGGACCAGTCTCCCCTCCCCACCAGTCAGCCCAAGCAGAGGGATGGATGGGAGGGTGGACATTGCCCTCTTCCCTGCTTTTAGAGCCAGTCCCCAAAGGGGACCAAGGCTGGTGGGATTCCCTCCCCAGAGCTCCACATGCAGAGGCACATGCACGCAGCGCCCTTCGCATTACCGTCACCCAAGCAGCGCCACCAGGACCCAGCCCCGGGTGCTCTGACAAGGGCTCCGACAGTCTTTGGCCTCCCCTCCACCGCCACCACCCCCATTCCCTCCCCACCCCATGACCAGGCTTCGTGGCTCGGCTCCGGGGTAGTCCTCCGCCAGCCCCCCAGGGCCACGCATGCAGGGCTGGGGGCCAGTCCATGCTCACTCCCACACCTCTGTCCAGATGGCTCCCCGGTGCAGGGGGGGGGCCGCTGCCGGCCTCAGGATGAGCTCTCCTACCTGCTTGTTGGTGTATTTCTGGGGATTGGTGCGGTAGCTGTAGTCCGAGTACTGCTCGGAGCCCGTCGAGTTGTTGTCCCCGGTGCCAACAAAGGTGTTGGTGGCCGGCAGGTCCTGCACCACTTGGTGCTTCTTGGAGGCAGAGGGCGACTGAGGCTGCAGCTGGATGGAGGGCAGTGGCGAGTTGGAGCGGTAGTGACGACCCAGGTCTGGGCTGCCCGGCGGGTAGTTGAGGGGCAGGTGGATGCGGGGGCTGTCACTGACAGAGTCATTCATGAGATTGAACTTGAGTGATTTCTGCAGCCCCGTCTCCTCCTCATCCTCTGTGGGCTTGGGTGGCTTTGGGGACTTGCTCTTCTTCACCTTGCTCTTGCTCTTACCACTCTTGCTGGCCTGCTTGGGTGCATACAGGTCTTTGGTCTCCTTCTTGCCTGCCTGGTAGCCACTTTTGGCCTCCCGCTGCCGGCAGTAGCGCACCAGGACAACCATCACGATGACCAGAGTGACAGCCACGATGCCAGCGATGACTCCAAAGAGGATGTTGCTTCGCTGCTTGCTACGCTCGTATTCAGGGTCTCCGGCGATGTCTATGTCGAGTGGTGTGTCCAGGCTGTGCCCCACCAGCGTGTCCAGCAGTGTGCGGTTGGCCAGCGTCTCGTTGACATAGAAGTGCACCAGCGCCGTGCCGTGCCGTGAGGGCTTGCCCTTGTCATTGACGCGCACTACCAAGCGGTGCAGGCCATGGTGCTTGCGCAGGATTTCCTTCTCCAGGGTGATGTCTCCACTGTGCGGGGAGATCTGGAAGAGCTCGAAGGGGTTGCCTCCTGTGATGCTGTAGGTCAGCTCTGCGTTGACACCAGAGTCAATGTCCTCCGCCTTGACCTTGCTCACCTGCTGGCCAGGGCTGGTGTGGGGCAGGATGTGTTTGTAGGTGGCATTGGAGGGTGAAGTGATGAAGGGGGCATTATCATTCTCATCCAAGACATTGATGGTCACCCCAACATAGGCAGACCTGGGAGGATCCCCGCCATCCACCGCCTTGAGTCGGAAAGTGTATGTGCTCTGCTGCTCCCGGTCAAAAGAGATGCTGGAGAGGATGGTGCCAGTACCATTCTGGATGACAAAATCTCCGTTGTCTTGCTCCACCGACAGCTGGATGCGGGCGTTTTCTCCTTTGTCAGCATCGATCACCGTCACCATGCCCACAGGGCTGAGGGGTGGCATGTTCTCCATCACTGAGAAGTTGTAGCCGCTCAGCATGAACTTGGGGTCGTTGTCATTCCTGTCCATGACGTTGATGGCCACAGATGCTGTGCCCTTGAGGCTGGGGCTGCCCTTGTCTGCTGCCACCACCAAGAACTCATAGCGCTCCCGTTGCTCTCGGTCCAACACTGCCTTCACCCGGATCTCCCCAGAGTCAGGGTCAATGGTGAAGGAGCCCTTGGAAGAGGGGTCCGTCACCAGGGAGTAAACCAGCTTTGCATTGGAGCCACTGTCAGCATCGGTGGCACTCACCTCCATCACCAGGTCATCAGGCTCGTTGTTCTCGGGGAATGCCACCTCAGTGAAACTCTGGCTGAAGACAGGCGCGTTGTCATTCACATCCATCACCTGCACCTTCAAAGAGTTGGTGCTGGAGAGGGGTGGGTTCCCCGAGTCCACCGCCACAATCTCAATGGTGTACTCCTTCACTGACTCGTAGTCTAGTGGTGTGGTGGTCTGTAGGAAGTATTTCTTCTTGCTGTCACTCCCCGTTTCACTAGCCTGACGCAGCTGGAACGGGACGTCACCAGCCACCACGCAGGTCACCACAGCATTTTCACCCTCATCTCGGTCGGACACCTGCACCAGAGCCACTGCTGTCTCTACTGGCACATCCTCCGAGATGTTCGCCATGCCATCCTGATGAGTGACAAGCCCAATGCCCCGGATCTCTATGGAGGGCGCGTTGTCATTCATGTCCTTGATGGTGACCACGACCTGGGTGCGGGCGCTCTTGGGGTTGGCCCCCTTGTCCTTGGCCATGACGGAGAACTTGAGGATGTTGACGTCCTCACGATCAATGGGCCCCTGCACGGTGATGAGCCCCGTGGTGCGGTCCAGGCGCAGCAGCCGGCGCACCATGTCCGATGCTTGGTGGAAGGAGTAGTCGATTTCGGCGTTGGCACCCTGGTCTGAGTCGTTGGCTTTCACCTACGGGATAGAGGGAGAAACAGTGAGCAGGAGGGCAAGGTGTGAGCCCCTCTGCAAACCACATCACTGCCTGCCGCGGCCTTCTCTGGGGAAGGGGGGAAAAACCAGGATTTCCTCTTTTGGGGCCAAGGACTATGGGGCAAAGAGCCTGGGACCGGCAGAACAGCTGGGAGCGGCCCTCCGGCAGGGAGGCTTTTCCTTGCTCTTCCAGCGAAACCGGCTGGGCCGGTCAGCCACGCTCCCCTCCTGGCCAGCTGCAGCACGCAGGGAATCCTCCAGGAACCCTTGCCAAGCTTTGCCGGCACAACCCAGGCAGCAGCGTGGAGGGACTGCTCTGGCTGCACCCGCTCCTCAAAACCCTCCCCAAAGAGGGGCTCGATCAACTACTGGCTGAGGTGAGGATGAGGAGGAGGGAAGGGATGATGTGCAGAGCCGCAGCAGCTCCATTCTGGCATTCAGGGATGCAGCCAAGCGGGGACCGAGGCTGCCTAAGCTCTGCACAGCATCAGCCATCCCTGCCCGCCCGCCAGGAGCTCTGCATTCGCATAAACCTGCCTCTATGCCTATTATTTGCTTTCTAAAGAAGATGAGGTTTGTCTAACATTTGCCTCCCTAATCGGCTCTCCAAGCTGCCTCTTCTCTGCACCATTTGCTGCTCCGCCGTTATCTTGCTCAGCAGATTTGGATGGAGAACGAAAGTTGTTAAATGTAAATTCCACCTTTTACCTCCACTCACAAAAAAAGCGGAAGTCATTTTCCCCCTGAAAGATAAAAGCTGAGCAATGGCAGCAGCGGCGGCATCTCAGCCCATTCTCCTCCTGGCCGTGCGGCTCCCTTATCTGCTTCCAACTTCCATTCTCTTAACAGTGAAAAATGAATTCTTAAAAAATTCACATCAGAATTAGCAAGCAGATGAGAGCTGGCCGCGCTCCGCTTATTAAGATGGCAGCTGCAGATAAACAGATGTCGGCTACTATCATCTCAATGCCCCCTCCAAGCCAAATCCACCGAGATCCATCCCCTCGGGCTCCCTTGGCCAGTTTGCGCCACTGCCAGAGATGGAACAGAGCTGCTGGACTCCGCAGACAGCAAAGCACCCCCAGGGTCATGGGCAGCACCCCCCGGATGGGCAGCAGGGATGCTGCCTGCCCCCCACCTCCTGCGAGAGACGGAGTTTCCATGGAGTGGCCAAGGGAATGCAACTTATGAAAGGGTCTATGTATTGTCTGCGGGCAGCATTGAGGCCGGTCTGGCATGAAGTCAGGCTCCCCGTGGACCTCGGGTCCCAGCCCTCCCCGTAACCCAGCGCCAGGCTCCCGCACACCCGCCAGCGCTGCTGCTGCCCCACAGTCACGTCCCACAGCCCCCGCTACTGCTGCACCTTCCTGCCCATCCTTTCCAACCTCATTTTAGTGGATGTGGCGTCCTAGGGACCTGCCCACCCGGTGGCCCTGGGTGACACTATGGGCTCCTACGGCTTGCTTCTAGGCTCTCTCCTCCCCTGAAGCGCTGTGGCAGCAAGCAACCATATAAATGCTTCCCGAGCTGTCCCTGCTCCAGCGAGGCAGGAAAGAAGCCCCTGCACTCACCTGGAGGACAGAGTGTCCCACGGGGCTGTTTTCGGAGAGCTCGGCCTCGTACAGAGCCTTCTCAAACTTGGGTGCGTTGTCGTTCATGTCCAGGATGGTGATGCGAAGCAGGGCGCTGCTCGCTCGTGGCGGGTTGCCTCCATCCTGCACCTTGATGGTCAGGTCGTAGGAGTCCCACTGCTCCCGGTCCAGATTCCCCATGACAATCAGCTGCGGCTGCTTCTCATCCTGATCCTCTGCCACCTGCAGCCCAAAGAGCTCCTGGGCCTCAGGACCAGCCATCAGCTCATAGGAGGCAACACCGTTGGGGCCTGAGTCCCGGTCCATGGCCAGGGGGATGGGGAAGAGCGTCCCAATGTTGGTGTTTTCAGGGATGGACAGAGTGAGAACAGGTGAGGCAAAGTTGGGGGTGTTGTCATTGATATCGAGCACCTCTATCTGCCCCTCGAGCAGACGCGGGCTGCTGTTCAAGATCAGGTCAGTGATGGACACTTCAAACTCCAGGTAGCAGGGGTCTCCGGGTAGGAGGTGCTGGCAGTCACGCAAGCTCTCCCGGTCGATGGAGGTCTCTGTGGTGTAAATGTCCCCAGTCTTGCCATCCACGCGTAGGTATGGGGCCCCCACTTCCAGCTTGTAGAGATGTCCCACATCTGGGAAGCCGTAGTCAGAAGCCAGGCTCCCTATGAGGGTGTTGGGGGGTTGCTCCTCCTGTACTTTGTAGACCACACGCGTCCCAGAGACCAGGGCAGGGAGCTGGAAGAGGAGCCACAGGCCCAGGCAGGGTGCCAGGGGGTTCATCCTGCACTGTAGGGGAGCTGGAAGGAGACACAGACACCGGAGGTTAGGCAGCTCCAGGCCCTGGGGACCGCTCTGCCCCAGCCCGCTTCCCCGGCGTATCCTTTCGGGTGCATCCCCTGTGCCATGCAGGACTGCATGAGGTGCCAAAGCAGCCCCCACAAAGGGAAGGGACTTCAAGGGCTCGCCTGGCAGAGCTGGCCCCAGCCCTGGTCTCCTGGCAACCTCCACAAGCAAGTGCCCGGGAGGACCGGTCCCGGCTTGCAAAGTTCCTGCAATGCCCTGCTGGAATGAGCCACCCAGTCATTGAAACCTCAGCCCTGGCTTCCTGTCACTTGCAGGAAGCCACTCCTGCCACTGTCCACCCTCTTTGTCACCACGCAAACTGTAATTAGACCCAACGAGGCACACTAACAGGGTGGACTGCACGCAGCCTGCTGCCAGCAACCCGATGGGAGCCGGCCAGGCTCCGAGACAGCTTCTCACCACAGAAACACAGGAGCATTGTGTGCCACGCACTACGGGGGCACTGCCTGCCACGCACGGCGGGGACACAGCGGCACTGCATGCGTCTGCCAGCCCTGCAGAAACAGGAGCACCAAAAGGAGGGCAGGGGCTCTGCCTGCTTTGCAGGGATGCGGGGCTGCCACCCATCCAGTGCTGCAGGGACATGGCGCACTGCAGGGATGCAGGGCTGCCTCCCATCCAGCGCTGCAGGGACACGGGGCACCGCAGGGACGCAGGGATGCCACCCGTCAGGCACTGCAGGGACATGGGGCACTGCAGGGCTGCAACCCATCCAGCACTGCAGGGACACAGGGCACTGAAGGGATGCAGGGCTGTCACCCAGCAGGCACTGCAGGGACATGGGGCACCGCAGGGACGCAGGGCTGCTGCCCATCCAGCACTGCAGGGACACGGGGCAGTGCCAGGATACAGAGCTACCTGCCATCCATCACTGCAGGGATTCAGGGCTCTGCCTGCAGTGCAGGAATACAGCCCATCCATCACTGCAGGGACCCAGGGCTCTGCCACAGCAGGGACAGAGCAGCACTGCCCTCCCTGCACTGCCAACACAGCAGCGCTGCCAGCCTCGCACTGCGAGATGCGAAGGCACCACCCATCCGGCACTGCAGGGATGCAGGAGCCCCGAGCATCATCCGTCCTGCACTGCACGCAGGGCACTGCCATCCACCTGTGCCCCTCGCAGAAAGAGGGGCGCTGCCCAGCCCTGGATTGGGGGAATGCAGACTCACTGCCCACCCTGCATGGCAGCGCAGATGTACCCCGCCGGGCAGAGCCCCCGCCTCCCCAAGGAGCAGCTGCACTGCACAGCCCCGGCACACTGCGATGGGAGACACAGCATCTCCCCTCTGCTGCACAGTCACTAGGCAACCCCACACCCTGTGCCAGCAAATACTGTTCCCTTCCCTCACTGCAGACGCACTGTTCCTTCCCGCTGCCTCCCACTCCAGGCTGGGACACTGCACGCACGCACTGGGTGCCCACCCAGTGCCAGCGTCCACCCCACCCGCTGCAGAGGCAGTGCCAGCAGCACTGCCCCCCTGCATTGCAGAGACACACACTGCACACGCTGCACCGCAGGCACCCGGCCACTGGAAACCTCCTCCCAGTATGCACACACTGCAGAGGCAGTGCCAGGCGCATCGCCAGCCCCATTGAGACCATCCCCTTCTGCTCCCTGTCACCAAGATCCTGCCTGGTGCTGTGCTTGGCCACCAGATTTCCCGTCACCCACTTCCCGTTCTGGGAACACACCTTATTTCTCCAGCGGCCAGGCGCACCCACGCAGCTTCTGCCGAGCCGTGAGGATGAAGGGGAACAGCCCAGGTCACTGGCACTCAGGAAGCCCAGTGGCTGGATGCCCTAAAATTACCAGGCAGAAGCATCTGCCATGGCCCCACAGCAGCAGCAGCCCTCTCTTGCCAACACCATCGTTCCCTCTCTCCGTACTCTGCACCCAGCCTGTGGGATGGGAGAGGGCTCCACCACCATCTGTGGTGCCACATAGCAAATGCCTAATTCCTGGTTATCCCAGCATTGTACAGATCCTCAACAAGTGGAGCATCCTGCACTGTCCACCCTTGGTACTTCCCACAAGCCAGCAGCTCCCAGTCCCACCACCCCTCCCGCTTCTCCATGGCCAATTGCCTCATTGGTGGCATGGAGAGAAGAGCTCTCCCTCCGCAGGTGAAAATACATCTCTGTGCCTGGAGATGGAACTATGGTCCTGAAGCCTGGCTTGACTCTGCTTCCTTGTCCCGCACGCAGCCTTCATGCGGAGAAGAGGTATTTCCACCTTGCCGAGGACATGCGTAACTGTCCAAACCGGCGCTGTGTGCAGATACCTCTGAGCTGTACGTCCCCAGGAGGAAGGGAAGAAACAAACAAGACTTATTCCATCCCACCAACGCATCTCTGCATCAATACAGGCAAAACACAGCCAGGCGTGAACACGCACACGCATGTGTCCGCATATCCGGCTGTGCACTGTGTACGTGCACCTGCCCAGAGCACCACTGTGCGTCTGTAGGAAGAAACGTACGTGTGCACGCATGTCCCTTAGCAGGGCATGCAGGCATGCCACACGTGTGGGCACTGCGAGGAGCACATCCCTGCCTGTGCCAAGACAGGCACCAGGACATAACTTTGCCTCCCTGCCCCAAGCGCACGTGTGTGTGCACCCAGCAACGCGTGTACATGCGCTGGTGGGGGGGAATGCGCGCATGCCCCTGTCGCCACTGGCTGTGCATGTGCATGATGTCACCCCCTGCGTGTGCCGGGACATGCGTGTGTCTGCCCGCAGCGGGCGAGTGCGCTCACACTGGACCCCCCCCGGCCCCGACACACATCCACCTGCTTTCACAGGGTGCCCGAACCCGCACTGAGCTTCGTCACCCTGTTGCCCTGCGGTCCCTTTGGAAATGGACAGGGAGCAGGGGGAGCCCCGGGAAGGTGCTCCCAGAGGATGCCCCAGACGGGAGAGGCACCCATGCCCGCTGCCCGTCTGTTTGCACAAGGCTGTTTGCACTGGGCTGGGCCATGACTGCCAATGACGTAGCGCCGTCCTGACTAAGCCTTGATGTGAGGTGGAAGATGGCAGGTAAAGGTGAAAGTCCCAATGCGGGGCGATGCCTCGCATGGCCCTGACTGAGCCAGGAGGGAGCTGGAAACGCCAGGAGCCCTGTGCCAGCCTGGAGGAGGAAGGGAGTCACCCAAGGGTGCCCAGCACCCATGCGTTCTGCTCCGATAAAGGGGCTGGAGCCTGAACCCAAGCCCCATTCCCACAGGTGAAGGAAACCTCCAAAGGAGGGAGGCTGGAGGAAGAGAGGGGCTGGGAAGCCGAGCGGGACCATCGCCCCATAAGGGATTGCCGGCGGGCACGAGGGGCCCCGGGTTCACGGGGGTGAGGAATCCTGCTTGGCGCCTAGGGGTGCGAATGACACAGCGCAGACGTGAGAGCCCAGAGCTGGGTGTGAGGAGGAGGAGGAGGATAAGGAGGAGGAGGAGGCGGCGGCGGCGGAAGCCTCCACCACTGGGGAAAAGCACGTCTGTGCAGGAGACAGAGGCTTCCCAGGGGCCAGTCCAAGGCATCGGGGCTATTTTCCCATGGGATCTAAGGATCATCCCACACTTTCTTCTCCGGTGCCAGGCACCTTTTTCCGACCTGCTGGCAGAGCACAGAGTGCTTAAAAATAAAAACCCCTCCCAAAACAACTATTTCTCCACACACACAATTCTCCCTACGGGGAGAGTGTGAGAGAGACTGAACCACATGAGAGAGGCGTTAGTCACGCTGCTTAATGCATGACTGGGAAGCTCTTGGAGGACAGTGGCATGCAAAATCCTACAGAATCTAGCCACCCCCACCCCCCAAAAAAAACCCCAACACCCAAATGAGAGAGGTTATAAAGCGCCGCGAATTTAAGCAACTGCTTGAACAAGCCTTTGCTCCCTGTGATTCCCACAGCCCCTTGGCCCCATTCCACAGAAGGCAGCACCGCTCCGGGAATGGGCACCAAAGTCCACCCTCTTATTGCTCCCAACGGCTGATTGCGTGGCTTGGAGCCATGCTTACAAGTCTATCCAAACCCTGCACCGAGCACACAAGTACTAATCCCCCCCCCCCCGCCAGACGCCTCCCCCAAGCTCTGCTCTGACGCTGGGAGCTGAAGCAACATCCCAGCAAGCAGCAAATGCTAATCACAGCTCCACTCCGCGCAAGGGGCTGAGATCAAGGACCATATTGTCCAAAAAACGGCCACTGATGTTCAGTCCGGCATCAAAGGCACGGATGGGGCTGAATCCTGGGCATTTTATGGCATGTCCCACAGTTTCCTTCGGCTCTGGCTGCCACTGTGGCTGTGTGGCATTTATCGAGCCTGGGCCCAAACTCCCCGAGCCAGAGCACCCGACAAGGAGGAACCCCACTCGCTTGTGAAGAGCTTTACCCGCAAAATCATCCTCTAGGAGCTACATGGTGATGAGAAGAGGGTGAAGCCTGGGGCCCTCCCTTCTTCTCCACATCCTTTCCAACTCCGGCAGCCAGTGAGGCAGAAACCTGTCAGAGCCTCCCCAGGGCGGCAGCCCCCATCCTCCCACCCCGGCGGTCCCCCACAGCCCCTCTGGGATCCTGCAGGCTCCTGTCCCGCCCCTTGCCACTATCCCGCTCGCCATCCCGGCCTGGAGGAAGGTAAAAATGCCGCGGGCCTGAAACACCCAGCCAGGGCCGCAGGGAGCCGGCAGCAGCGAGAGCGGCTCTTCTCCAGGACCGCAGCCCGGAGGGGCTGGGGGGGAGCTTGGGGAGGGGGAATAAGGGACCCCCTACCTTGCAGGGTGCCGGGGAGAGCCGCGGCTCCCGGCCCCAACCCGCCCCCGCCGGCTGGGAGGGAGGATGGAGGCCGGGCTCCGCTGCCCGGCCCCCGGCCGGGCTGCCCGGGCTGAGGCTCCGGCAGCACCCGGCAGCGCCGGCTTCGGCCACCGGAGCTCCCCGGCGAGCCCCGGGGGGATGGACGAGGAGCCTGCCGCCTCCTCGCACACACACACAGACACAGACACACACACTGCACACACACACACACAGGCACCCACGCACCCACCCGCGGAAAACAGACGGGAGCCGCTCTCCCGGCACCGGCTTCACACTGGCGTCCAGGCAGGGAAAGGGGCATTTTCTGAGACACAGGCACGCACCCTCCGCTGACACACGCACACACACCCCCTCTGTAACACACGCCGACACACACTCCCGGCACACACACGCAACCGGCACCTCGACACGCACGCCGCTCCTGTAACCCACAGCCCGCTGGCACACGCAGGGACAACCCCCGCCACGGACACGCAGGGGTGTTACACCTGCCAGACCCCCTTCACTCCGCTCCTCTCACGCACACACGCACACAAACGCACACAAACACACACACACAGCCGGGCTCCGAGCCCCCAGCGCTCGCCCCGGCTCCCGGCTCACCCGCAACTTCCCCCGCTCCCACGCACCAGCGCACCCGGAGCCGCGCTCCCACCCCGGCTGCGCACACCCAGGGCTGGATGGGGGGACGGGCACCCACCCACCGCCACCCCACCCCCGACGGCGAAAAATCAAAAAAAACACCCTCACCCCAACACAGCCGCGCACCCACGGCCACCCCCCGCCATCCACCGCCAAAGCACGCAGCCCACCGCCACCCCCCGCCGCCCACCCTGCCCCGCTCCGTTCCGCACAACAAGTGGCAGCGCCGGGCGGGACCGGTAACCGGCAACCGCCGCTGCCCGCGGAGCTCCGCGCC